>NC_137268.1:44761952-45263710 GCF_053477335.1 Acartia tonsa | reverse complement strand
CCGCCGTGCTACCGTTATCTGTTGATATTTTACATGCCTGGCGCTAGGTCGCCAGTAGAGATAAAGAGCTGAAATTTTGTACATGTATTTCTAGGCCCCTAAAGTAACTTTTTAGGTTAGCAGAAGAATGAAATTCGAGAAAGGGTATTTTCATGAAAAGATCTAATCAACACTCTGTAGTGTTGACGTACAGACCCAAATTATGAAAACGCCTGGAATCTAGCAACATGCAACAAAGTAGGAAGTCTACAAGACATACAAGTTGAAACAAACGGAACAAACACAAAAGTTCACTGTCTTCTTGATTTGGGAGGGATTTATTATCTTTAACTTACCCATCAAACAAAAGTTGGTTTTTGCACATCAACAATGTAAAACAATACATTTTGTCCCAATCATTATCTTCTGACTGTTCTTCCCAATCCCTCCCTATGTGTAAAAAAAGCTTTAAACCTGCCCTTTAACACATGATTTTCTTAAAATGATGACCTAATAAAAACTAAATATTATTTTTATACAAAAAAGGATCATAGTTTTATCTAATGTATCAGACCCATATCAATCAAGAATCAATTTAATTACTGGGGCTTTTCCTCAAAGTTCCTACCGAGCAATGAACCCCCTTTTTATCTAATTACAAATAAATAAGGTGATGGGTAGATTTTCTACACATAATCCCTATGGTGGGCTTCAACATTGCTGCGGGGCCTATACCTTCGACGTCCTACCTGTTCAGGGCTAGCTAGTATCAGACATAAACTAACCTAACCTGAATTACTTATTTATGGACAAACGAAATCCCACCCCACCCCCCCCCCCTTATTTCAAGTATATTCCAGATTAAGATGGGGGGGGGGGGGGTGTCTGTTCTCGTCTAGACAGTTTGAGGGAAACCGCCAATTATTGTTTATATTAATTAATTGACAGAATCATCAAAAATTAATTAGAAAAATCCTTCAAATCTTATAACTTCCTAACTGTTAAATTAAATATTTGTTTATGTTTCAAAGTAAACATTTAATGAAAAGTATTTATTTAATGTCTTAAGGCATAATTCTAGAATTTGCAATTAAGGAAAAAAATCCTCTAATATAAAAAAAATAAGTTTTTTTGGTATATCAGTTGAGATCTCGCCATTAAGAGATCCGATTCAGTTCTCCATTTCTTTTATTTGCCCTGTGAAGGTTTTTAACTGTTATTCTTTCTAAGACATAAGGCGGCCCTAAAGGCTTAGACCGCAGCTTAAAATTGTTAATTATTTATGAAGCGATGCAACTATATATGTATTCCATTTTCTAGTAGCGCCAGGGAGGAAAGGTTCATAGTACTGTAAATTTTACTTGTACCCAAAGACTAAAGTTTCTCTCTTTAGTTGGCCTAAAAAGGGTCCTACCCCAAACGTAGGAGTCCCAAACGTGGGAGTGGACAAACGCAAGAGTCCCAAACGCAGGAGTCCCAAACGTCAGAGTGGACAAACATAGGAGTGGGAAAAACGTCGGAGTGGACAAACGTCGGAGTGGACATTGCTTAAGTAAAACGCAGGAGTGTCCGCTAATATGACAATTTTGAAATTTGTTATACCCCTGTCTACAAAATAATGGTTATGGCCGCAGCGCTCGGCCCCCTGGCCTATAACCTAACCTAACCTAACTAAGAAAAATAAGGGGACCGAATAAAGGGGAGGGGGGGGAGGTTGGATAAAATAAAATCAAAATTAAAAAAAAAATCAAAATTGAAAAAAAAATCAAAATTGAAAAAAAATCAAAAATAAAAGAAAAATTCAAAATTGAAAAAAAAAATTTGGGACTCCTGCGTTTGTCCACTCCGACGTTTGTCGAAAAAATCCTGCGTTTGTCCACTCTGACGTTTGTCCCACTCCTGCGTTTGTCTACTCCGATGTTTTTCCACTCCTACGTTTGGGACTCCTACGTTTGTCGTGGAACCCTAAAAAGTTTAGAAAGCTTCTAATAAATCTTGATTCGCTGGTACAAACTAGAAATGTTCAAATTTTTCAACCAATAGTTTAAATCCATACATATTTTATTATCATTTATGATGGACATTAATCAGATTTCCAATGTCTTATCCCTTAAGATCCCTAAGTAGCATAGTTACTCTATAAACAGAGAATATCGCGTCGTCGCACCGCAAAACCTTATTTTAAAAGAAGATTTTCTGGATTATTTGCAGAGTAGCTGCACTTTTAATAAGACTTAATTTTGATTACTGTATTATCAGTATGACTACTATGAAATACGCATACATTTCTAAGCACCAAAGATAAAGGAATACTACTTAAATAAAAGTAACAAGATATCTGTGAGTTTGTCCGTGCGACTGTTTGCACCAAAGGATATCGCTAATCGCTGAACCGTTATGGTTCTCCTTTACAATGTATTTTTTCATAGGTCCTGGGCAGGAATAAAGCAATACCAACTATTTTTAGATATTGAAACAGAACCACTACCCTTAAAAACAGGGGGTTCAAATCAGGTTTTAAAAAGTATTTTAACAAAAACTAGTAGCTTCGCACCTAGCATGCTGTAAAATATTAAAACTAAGAATTGCTTCGTCAATAGCTCTTAGGGTAATCCTCCTTCTCTCTCGACAACCATACAATTTTTTAAAAACCTGTTGGACAAACAAACGTACTACCAATAAATGAATAAGTAGATATTTATAATCCTGACAACTATCTGGTCCAAGTTGTGGAGACCCTTTTCGTCTGCTAGCAAATTGCTTTCTGTTCTTTTATTGGAACTTTATATTTTTATATTTTAGATGCTATTAGCTGATTTCAAAGACCCAATGCAAAATTGGGACGGTTCCCTGTGGACATAGTTACATACGGCTCATACCCCCTCTATTCTTTTGCTTTAATAAACTACCTTTCTTATTTTCAGGAGTATAAGTTAAATAGTGGAAATTTTCAAAATATGAAAATTTATTTTCTATATATTTGACTGTTCCTTGTAGCCCAATACGCATAAAATTGATGAATTCAAAGAATTAAATGAAAAAAGTTGAACAGTAAATTTTAATTTCATCTTTGTGCTCTCCCCCTCTCTCTCACTCCTCTCTTTTTCTCTATCTATCTATCTATCTATCTCTTTCAGAAGTAGTAATCTTTAACAAATCTTACTGAAGTGACACAAAAAAAAACATTTCTAATCCAATTTCTTAAAATATGACAAAAAAAATAAAAGACTTTCTACAAGTCAAGTACAAAATCAAACCTATTTCAACCCTAAGTTTTAAAGCTAAATATGAAATATAAAAGATATTTTTACACACAACCTTTGTCTGCATGATCTAAGTGAACATGGGACAATACATTCCCTCTAAAATTACAAATTTATCATATGTCTAACGCCACACACAGATTCATTAGGGATAATTATAAACTCTCTAGCTTGACGCGGATTGAAGATGAAGTACAAAAAGCCACTTAGAAAGTAATTCTATTTAATATTTGGCTTTAAAAATCTAGGAATATATTTCATATATTTTTTTGGACAAACTCATGAAAAATCCTATGAAATTTTCTGTACAAAATCTGAACCAGAATTAAACTGCAACCAATTACCTTTCAGTACTTTGTCTGTCCGTCAGTCCGCAACGCTATGGGGGATACGTGATTTTCTTGGCTTCTATTAAAGATAAATAGCTGAAATTTTAGGTGAAGATTTCTATGACATATGCTCTTCTAATCTATACATTGTTGTGTCCATCTGTCTCTTTATTGGGGTGCTATATCGTTTCCTAGATTTTTTCGTTTTCGTAATTTTCTCGACTCCTTTGCAAGACAAACGACTGAAACTTTCAGGGATTAAATAAATTCACACTCTACATATTTTCAATAAGTTTCATTAAAATTTGTATATATTAATTGGGGTGCTAGATCGATTCCTAATTTTTCACGTTTTTTTTTCTTATTAGCTTAATGCTTCAAAAGACCATAATACATTTTTAAAAGATTTCGGAATTTATTTAGATTTTTGTGACATACTCTATAGATCATTTTTTCCAGTCTATCCATACTTTTGAGCTTCGCTACTTATTGATGTTGTCATCCTTGTTCTATTTGTAACTTTGTGTCACTCTCCGACGAAAGCTCGTAACTTCAATTTTAACTGTACAAACGAGAATTAAAACAATGTAATTTCATTGCAAAAAATGGTGTTTCAGCAAAAAGCATGCGCAGGATTTTTGTCAGGGGGTATTTTTAGATTTAAAGCTGAAGGAAGGGAAAGAAGGGGGTTGATGAGGGTCAAGTTTTCAAAAAGTACATAATAATATAAAAATAGTGACCCAATTTCCAAAAGCTCCCCTTCAAAAAACTAAATATTGACTGATCTTTTGCAGTTTGTAATAATTTTATAATAACGCTTACGCAATGATTATGAGATGATTCAAATTTCAATTATTCCCTTTTCCATTTCTTGTGCTTTTTGTCTTTTTGTAGAAAGCAATTTTATCAAAAACCTTAAATGTCATTTTAAAATATTTATAATTGAAATTATAATTAACATCTTATTATACAAATAAACTACAAAAAAATGTGCCAAAAAATAAAATAGAACCACCGTTTCAATTCAGAGTTTAATTTGGAATTTTTAAATCTTATTTAAATTAAAAGAATGCAAGCTATTTAATCTTAATTTAATATATGAGTTTTCATGGGAAGGGACGCATTTTCTAACAAGTAAAAAAGCAGCACGGCCACAGCATAGCAAGCCACAGCCACCACCCATTTAATCTTAAAAGCCACGACCTACCAATAATCCTTTTGTATTAAGATATCTGTGTGTCTGTCTGTACCAAAGGATCTCAATAACCGTTGAACAGATACGGTTCTTTTTTAGGTTTATATCAATTTTGTGGGTTGGTACTACCAACCTCATGAAACTAAATGTTCATCCCCTAAAATTTTCTTTGAAACAAAATGAAATATTGGGGGGGGGGGTCGAATTCAACCCCCACTCTCACTTTAAGTGCCCCTAGACGTCTTTATGAGCCTAGCAGCTAATCTAAATCAAAGCTGCTACCTAAGTTTTTAAAATACGCCATTTAGCAGCTTCTAAAGTATACACAAATAAGGCAAGAACACGCAGGTAATGATTTCAATCTATTTTTGTTTTTTACTTACTTTATAATTATTTAAATAGATCAATTTTCCCTATTCTTATATATTTGAATGGAGCCCTTAAAAAGAAAGAATGGGCCAATTTTCTGGGGTTCAGAAAGGGAGGAAATAAAAAGGGGTAAATCTCATAGGGGAAGAGAACATTGGGTTGTTTATTACATTAGCCCCCAAAGTTCTATAATAATGTTTTCTTATTCGTTGGCTTAACATCTTTTTTAGGGACTTTCAATGATTTTTTTTTGGTTGGTTCAACAAGTTTTGTGTCCAACCACAAATTATAATCTACAAAAGGGATGATTTTGTGTATCATCATTGGGGATGTACATAAATTTTTCGACCATTGTCTTATCCATTTAGAACACTGGGTATAGCTTGTAAAATTTGCAATTACATATGCATAAAACAAAGTCAAAAAATATTATGACAAGTTAAAGAATTTGTTAGATTACAAAGTGCTTACAGAAAACTGCAACACTTTAAAATCAGTCGTATATGTGATTAAGTAGATTAATGTGTTTAGGAAAAAGTGCATATTTGTTATCCTACTTAAATTATTAATTACTTAAATGATTAAAAACAAAATCAGTAGTTGGATATTGGTTGATATGTTTGGACACTGCTAGTTTTAGTTTAAAGCAACCAAGATTTAATTAGATACTTTAATAGAATAATGAGCAATCAAAATTTTAAAAACTTTGGATACCAGAAAATCTATATTACTCCAAATCTTCTATTGCCTATATCTACTCTTAAGTTTCTGGCTGTACTGTTCTTCTAGATAAACATTTCTGTCATTCTATATGAGGATTCTATTTTAATTTGAAATGGTTTGGAGTATGATGGGGGTAAGTAAAGTGTTCGTACGATAGGATAAATTAGCAAACAAAGAAACAAACTTGATTAGCTGCTTTTGAATATCTTTACATGTAATTGGTTTATTTTATGCTTGAATATAATTTTATATCGCCCCGTTACATAATTTAATAGTGGTGTCATTATTAATATATTGTTATATTTATAATTCAAAGTAGAAAGACGTCAGTCTGTCCGTCTAATCATCCCTAAAAAGTTCAGGGGTTACTGAGATCTGAATATTCAGATAGAAAACTAAATGCCATAATATCGAAGTTAATATAAGGCATTTCTTCTTTTTCTGAATATGTAAGAACGTTTGTTATATCATATATGGTTACTAAACCTGGCATGCTAAGATATGACATTTACAAAATGCATTCAACAAGAATAAGCTTATTCAAAAATAGATCATTTAAGATTGTTTTAAGATTTTCACACTGTCAATTCGGATACTTGTACCAGGGAGTGAGGGGACATGGAGCTGTTTATTACACTAGTATTCAAAGTTTTATAATATTACTCTGTGGCTTATTAATTTTGGGGATTTTCAATGAATTTTGATTGGTTGGTTCAACAAGTTTCAACCACTAAACGTAATCTACAGAAGGAGTTATTTTGTGTATCATTATAAGGAATGAAATTAATTTATCGGCCATTGTCTTAACCCTTTAGATCCCTAATTTATTTTATATTTCTATAAGTAATGATCAATAATGAGATATTAAAGCTGTAAAAGCCTAGACATAACAATTTAATAATATGAAATCAATTAAAATACCTACAAAACTATATATAGAGTAGCTATGGTGGGCAAAATAATTTGGGCAGGGGAAATTTTAAAGGGGAAGGGGGGGGGGTTTGCAAGAGAAATTATAATTTTTTCACTTTATCTAATTCTAAGCTACACTTTTTCGAGCTTTCCCATAAAGTCACAAAAAAATCAAGCATTAAAAATGTTGAAATTTTTTTTTTGTATATGACTTATCCACAGATCAAAAAAAGTACATAATATTTAAATTTAATATTGCATCAATCCCTCTCAAAATAACATTTTAGTGTATGATATTGTACAATAAAAACAGAAAATAAAACACATTTTGATCATTTGATTCATCCCTAGTCAATGAAAAAAGCTGTGAGCTAAACCAAGAGCCCTACTGCTTTGTATGGACACGTGGTATAAAATTATTTGCATACCTTTATCAGATTATACTCAAGGGGGTTTGTGTGTGTTTTTATAAAGGTATTGCAGCATAGCTACTCTTTGATATACCACTTGGTTCTTTTAGATGTTTGTCCTTATTACAACTAGTAATTTTGAATGAACAAGGATCACCATATCTCTAAAAACAAAACTCAACAAAACAACAACAAAAAAACAAAGCTTAAGAAACATAGAGAGAAAACGCTAAAATGCCTATATTATATTAGCGGCTTCGCCCCTAGCCTCTAGGGGCTTTGCCCCAAAAGGTAATTTAAAAATAGAAATAGTGCTGCTATTTTACGTGAAGTAGTTTCCCCATAAAACATTTTTTTTTGGGGGGGGGATTATCATTTTTAGGGTGGGTAGGGGTGTCTCCCCCCAAGAAAATAGCTTAAAACCACCACAGGACCAATAGGTATTAACCCTGAAGAATAGAATCCTATCGGTTCAGTGGTTACCGAGATCTTAAGGGACGGACGGCTAGACAGACGGACAGACATCAAGCTACTTTGTATTATAGATTATATTATATCAGTTACAGGCGTATTTATCGACTTTAATTATAGAAATCTTTGCATATAGAAATGTATTAAATTGTTTGTAACATGACTCTTTGCATTATGAAGTCCTTGTTTTAATTTTTGTCCAAGTAGGGGAGAAAGTGTATAACGCAAAGAAAATTAAAAATAATGCAGTTTAAGAATTCAATTTATTTTAGGCAACTATTGTCATAAAATCATGAAGGGAGGAGACATTGGGCTGTTTATTACACTAGTCCCCAAAGTTTTACAATAACGGTTTCCTATTCGTTAGCTAACAACTTTGGAAACTTTAATTGAATTAGAATTGGTTGGTTTATTTAGTTAAGTGTTCAAACGTTTCAGCTACTAATTATTATCTACAGAAAGGGTAATTTTGTGTATCATTAATGGAGATGTACATCAATTTATCGGCTATTGTCTTATCCATTGAGATCCCGGTATATAAAGACTTTAACGGTCCAAAATAATGAAAAGCTAATTTATCTACATTTGAATTCTCCTTCTGTCTTTTTACAACGAAAAGTTCTGATTACAAATTTGTGTTTGCATTAATCGTCATTCAAACTTACTTTTAAAGATTCCTGGAACGAAAAGGTATCTTTTAAAGAAAGAGTAAGCAAATCAAAGGAGGTATATTTAAATGGATGCAGAATATGCATTGATATAATGACAGGGAACAAACTTGTCGTCAATTAAGCTTGCTAGCATGGAACTCGTTTATTGGTCTGCCCGTTCATTCAGTAGGAGGGGAGTGGATGGAATGAAAGGTGTGGAAAGGAGAAATCGTTATTCTAGTCTGCTGCGTATTTCACTTTATTAGTGAGCATGAAAATCTAGTTTAAGATCTAAGTAATCAACTGATATAAAATCTGTAGAAAACCTCCCACCTCCCTTCCTAAAATTTCTATCAATATTTACACTGTATAAGAATATACTGTTAAGTTAAAACCATGTCGAATTTCTTTTGATAAATCATAACAATGTTAATCGGATATTTCTTACGAAAGTTTTGTTTAAGAAACTAATATTGCTACGTTACAGCTTAATATTTGATATACGCTGTTATTTGTCAGGGATCTAAAGGGATAAGACAATGGCTGATAAATGTATGTAAATCCCCAGTGATAATGCACAAAATTACCCCTTTCTGTAGATTAAAATTAGTGGTTGAAACGTTTGGGCACTCAACTAAATGAACCAATCAATCAAAATTCAATAAAAGTCCCCAAAGTTGTCAAGCCAACGAATAAGAAAAAGAAATGTCGCCTCCTCTCTGAATAAAAACTCAAATAAATTTTAGTTAAATCTTTATTCACATTGAGAAAACATAAAATTTCGCAACCATTCCTAATTTTATAAATAATAATAATTCATATCGGTCATCCATAAAGGTTTTATGTTATTGAATAATAACAACATACCACTAACCACTACAGGCCTGCCTTTTACAGGGACAATTTTGTTAAAAGACAATTGCAGTTATTGACGGCGTAGCTGTTTTACATTCAATGCATGTCTGGAAACCGAACAGAGATGTACTGTAAATTACACTAGTACCCAAAGTTTTATAAACACTTTACTCATTCGTTAGCTTAAAAACTTTTGGTACTTCCACTAAACCTTGGTTGGTAAGTTTATTAACTTAACTAGCAGTGTCTTAACTTTCCATAGAAGCTAGGGGAAGGAAGGGCCAATCACTGTAAAAGTTCTGAACAGCTGCATTTTTGACAGACAGAAAAGTTGTAGATTTTTTCTTAAAAATACACAACTTAGTTACCCCCAATCTACTCCTTCCAATTTATTTTATAAAAATCTTGACTGAGAAATTATAATGGTTCAATTATCAACGATTCACTGCACATATTTACGTTCAGTTAGGAATTTTAGAATACAACTTTTCTTTACGCTTTTATACGCAATAGCAATGTTAGTATAAATAACGCATATATGTAGAAAGTTAGATGAATGAAGTACAAGAAAAGAGAGAAAGAAAGACATTGAGTATAAATATGAAAAAGAGAAAGAGAGGAAGAAAAAACGAAAGATTGTATATTAAGATATATTATAGAGAAGTAAAAAAAGACAAAGAGAGACAGAAAGAGGGTGAGAGAAAGAAATTGATAGAGGGGGAGAAAGAATAAGAAAGAGAGAGAGAAAGAGAGAGAGAGAAAGAAAGAGAGAGAGAGAGAGAGAGAGAGAGAGAGAGAGAGAGAGAGAGAGAGAGAGAGAGAGAGAGAGAGAGAGAGAGAGAGAGAGAGAGAGAGAGAGAGAGAGAGAGAGAGAGAGAGAGAGAGAGAGAGAGAGAGAGAGAGAGAGAGAGAGAGAGAGAGAGAGAGAGAGAGAGAGAGAGAGAGAGAGAGAGAGAGAGAGAGAGAGAGAGAGAGAGAGAGAGAGAGAGAGAGAGAGATAAAGAAATATTAGAGAGAAGTGAAAAAGACAAAGAGAGACAGAAAGAGATAAATAGAGTGAGAAAGAGAAAGAATAAGAGATAAAGAGAAGGAGAAAGAAAGAGAAAGAAAGAAAGAGAAAGAAAAAAAAAGAAATATAGGATAAAGAGAGAGAGAGAGAGATTAAGAAAGACAGAGTGAAAAAGCGATAACAGAGAATTAGAGAGCGAGAAAAAGATAAGAGAGATAGAGAGACAGAGAGGAGAGACAGAGAAAGAAAGTGAAAAACAGAGAGAAAGAGATTGACAGAGAATGAGAGAAAGAGAGAGAAAGAGAGAGAAAGAGATAGAGAGAGAGAGAGAGAGAGAGAGAGAGAGAGAGAGAGAGAGAGAGAGAGAGAGAGAGAGAGAGAAATAGAGAGAAAGAAATAGAGAGAGACTAATGTAAACTAGTAAAGAGCACAAGAGAAGAAAACTAAGAGAGAGACTAAAACCAACGCATTGAAGTAGTAAATTTTATGGATAAAATAAAATGTTAAGTTTACATATTTGTTCAATTAAACTAATGTGAAACATTTGATATGCCGTAAAACTAACATTTTGAATAAATCTTAAGAAGAAGGACGAAAAACACATCTAATTATTATTTAAAGATTTACATTACATGCAACAATAAAGCAATACTCCCCCCCCCCCCTTGTCGCAAGTGGACCACTATTACACCCCCATCTTTTCGATTTTTAATTTTAGGTTAGGTTAACTATAGAGAGTGGGGAGCGATGACGTCTAAGCTTTTTTATTTGGGGGGGGGGGGGGGAAATTTGCTTGGGGGAGGGGGTAATAATTACCCACCCCCCGAAATCTGTTGGGAGGGGGTAAATATCTCCTGTAATCTGTTGGGGGGGGGGGGGGTAATTCGTTTGGAGGAGGTAATCACCCCTTTAAACCCCCCCCCCCCCCACTTGGACTTCCCTGGTGGGGGTATAGAATGAATACCCTAGGACAATTAAAGGAGTTTTAACAAAAATAAAGTATTCAATTTATTTTAAGAAAGAAATTAAAAACAAGAATGCAAAAATCTAGTGTATGCAATGTTTGAAAAAAAAAATAATTTCTTGATAATACTGTAAACTTTTACTTGGCTTTAAACCCTTACACTTCAAAGTGCAAATGTTTAATTGCTTGACTTTAAGAATATGGTGTGAAGGAGGTTAACACCCCTTCACCCTCTCCCTTTGACGCCTTTGAAGCCTATGGTATTTTTAAAAGCAAAGCTTTTCTATAATTAGGGTCGGTCCGTAAGTCTGAGACAGATAGCTTTTTTCCTTAATTTAGGCATGTTAGAATTGTCCTATCTATTTCAAACTTTGCATGGTGATTCCTGTAGTAGTAAGGTACAATTTAGAAAGCGTAGCAACTCTATAATCATTATCTGAATGTTTGTACGTCCATTTTAAACATGTTGATTTTTCTACTTTTTTAACAACAAATTTTTGTGTGATCAAATTATCCGATTTATCTGATTTTTAGTATATTGATTCCTGGGACAACAAAGTACAATATTATAAGCGAAGCAACTCTATAATCAAGTCCTAAAAATGTAAGTAACTAAGTATGTCCATAAATATTATCCTATTTTTCAAACAGTTTATCAACAAATTTTGCTTCGACTCTGATTATTCAGTTCTGACACTATACAAGTTTTAATGTCCATTTGTCCTACCGTTTCAGTGCTTCGCTTTTATGGATGTTATCATCCTTGTTTTTTTTTACATTTTTAGGGGTGGAATCTTAACCCCTTTAAGATGTAGTTAGGAATGGACTTTTAAATTGCATTAAATTTCCAAAAATATCGAGTGGGGGAGAATAATTCCAAAAGAACACATCTATCCTAGCCAATATTGTTTCTATGAATAATTTTGGATGGGCGTTAACGTTATTTACGGTCTATTACATTAATTCAATAATTTTACTCACTTCTTAACAAACAAAGCAACTTTATCTAATTTAATTTATTGCATTATGCGTAAAAGGAAACTAAGATATTTTTTTTTATTTATGATTTTAAAACTTGTTTTTTAGACAATTTAAAACTTTTGTTTTCTATGAAGCAGATATTTTACATAATTAAAAAAGTTATGTATCACTGAATAACAATTAAATGGTCTTTTTCGCCTAAATTGTGTATTAAACGTTTTATTGTTGTGCTACTTATTAGTATTTATAATTGTATTCTTTTTGAATCAATTAAAAAAGAAACATCTGAAATTATCTTATATTATTGTATTAAAATAATAATATAAAAAGAAACTGAAGTCTTTTTAAATTATCAAAACAAAGCTAATTAATTTGAAATTTAAAATATAATTTGTGAAAACAACAATCTTTGTGGAAAATGAAATCATTTGAATTTGTAGAATTTTTTGTCTTTGAAACAATTGAAAGTAAACTTTTACCTTCGTCTAGTTTAGGTTAGGTTATATTTGGTACAGGGTTGTCCGGCAGGTTAAGGGCACCGCATGGGTTTGTTAGCTTTTACCTTAGGCTAGGTTAAATTGGGTACAGAGAACACAAATAATTTATTGATTTTTGATTTTTACAATATTGAAGACAATTATCCTTATAATAAAGTAACAGGATGTCTCTGTGTTTGTGTGTTTGTACCGAAGGATCTCGCTTACCGCTGAACCGATCGGGTTCTCCTTAACAGGGTAGCTTCTCATAAGTCCCGGGAAGGTTTATAACTATTTTGGGGGAGGGTACCACCACCCTATCAGGAGAAATCGCCCCTAGAAAAAAATTACCCCTCCCGAAAAAGAGACTCCAACGAAACATAAACCAATTATTTTTGTAATTAGATTCAAAGTGCCACTAGAGGCCTCTAGGGGCGTAGCCGCTAGTCCTTATAATAAAGTAACAGGATCTTTGTATATCTTTCTGTTTGTCTGTACCGAAGGATCTCGCTCACCGCTGAACCGATCGGGTTCCCCTTTACAAGGTCTGTCTGTCCGTCTAAAGCCTAAGATCTCAGTAACCACCGAACAGATTGTGCTCTACTCTTTAGGGAATATACCTATTGGTCCTGTGATGGTTTAAAGCTATTTTCTTCGGGGGTGGGACACCCCTACCTACCCCACAAAATGAAAAATCACCCCCATAAAACAAATTTCTTTTTGAAACCAAAATTTTTTTACTTTTTTTTAAAATTCTAAAATACAAAAAAATAAGATTGATCAAACCTCTTGGAGCAAAACCCCTAGAGGCTAGGGGCGAAGCCGCTAGTATTCTATAACCCAAATAATGAAGCACTTTTGACAAGTATTATGTTTAATTTTCGTTATTAAAAGCGCTATCATGTATGTAAGTCAATGTTCTTCGCTTGAAAAGATGATGTTATCCTTGTTTGAAATATTCTAGGAATACTGTAGAGTATCTTTGCTTTAGAAAAACATAAGATAAGGCCTTGATTTAAAAAGACATGAAAAATCGATGTTTATCTTATTTCATATAAAAACAGATAAATATAACATTAACTTAAATTGAAAACACGCTTTTTGTATCAAAACTTAATTGAAAATTGTAAAAAGCAAGAAAAGGGCCATACTAATGATTTATAACACGAATTTAGAAAGAACTGTAATTATAGCCAAAACAGTAACTTACAAGGTAGTTAACATTTATGAGTAGCGAAGCAAATTAAATTAAGCTTAAAACAAATATAAAAAGGTTAAAGGATGCAATTTTCTCATGTGAAAAATATGTTAATCATTGCATTATTTTGAACTAGCGGCTTCGCCCCTAGCCTCTAGGGGCTTTGCCCCAAGAGATTCAGAAACCAATTTTTCGTATTTTAGATTTAAAAAAAAAAAATTTTGGGGTGGGGAATTTTTTTTTTTTTTGGGGGGGGGGGTAGTCGACCTTACTATTTTAATTTTAGTTTTAAAAAGAAAACTTTTTTTTTGGGGGGGGGGTATTTTTCATTTTTGGGAGGGGTTGGGGGTGTCCCACCCCACAAGAAAATAGTTATAAACCTTCCCGGGACCTATGAGAAGCTACCTTGTAAAGGAGAACCTGATAGGTTATGCGGTTAGCGAGATCCTTCGCTACAGACAAACAAACAGACAGAGAAACAGACAGACATCGTGTTACTTTGTATTATAGATAATGAAAATTAAATTTTGATGCTTTCATTCAAACCTTTTTCTTGACCAGTGACACCCCACATCCCTCTTTTGATATGGCGTTGAAAAAAGTCTTGTAGTAACCTTTACTCAACCTAACCTAAAGTAAAACAAACATAAAAATACGTTTTTAGCAATATGATAGTTTGTGGTCTGAATGTAATATTTTATTAAACAATATAAGATAATTGTCTTTAGGAAATCCATTTATGTTTGAGCATTAGGAAAGCTTACCTGAAAAAATCTTATAATTTGATTTAATATCTTAAATATACACAATTCCATCATAACTATTAAAAAAAAACTTTTAAAGTAGTAACTCTTTGATATTTTATATTTTTAGTAGCGAAGCTACTCTATAATTCGAAATGTCCGTCCGTCTGTCCGTCCGTCCGTCTGAGACAAAGTGGGGGAAACGTGATTTTCTCGGCTCCTATAAAAGATAGAAAGCTGAAAATTTTAGTGAAGATTCTTATAACATATGCACATCTAATCTATACATTGTTTTGTCCATCCGTCTGTTATTTGGGGTGCTAGATCGATTCCTACATTTTCATGTTTTTCTGATTTTCTCAACTGCTTTTTAAGATAATGGGCTGAAATTTTCAGGGATTGCTTAAATTTACATTTTACATAATTTCCTTAAGTTTTATTACGATTTTTATATTAATAGGGGTGCTAGATCGATTCCTAGATTTTTAGGTTTTCATTCTTTTCTCAATTCCTATTCAGAATTTGCGGCTGAAATTATCAGGGATTGAATATGCTCATATTCTACATATTTCCATCAAGTTTCATAAAGATTTGTTTATAAATTGTGGTGCTAGATCGATTCCTAGATTTTTCATTTTTCGTGCTTGAAAGGTTGCGTGATTTTGAAGTTTTTGTCATTTCCCTATTTCATCAAATATATAGGATGACACTGGTATATTCTAAATATATTCATAATATACATTCATAATTTCTGAGCTTCGCTACTTATGGATGCTGTCATCCTTGTTTAGTTATTATTAAATCGTACAATTTTACTGTCAGAAAAGTTTCTAGTTATATTAAATCTAGTCATAGAATAGCTGTGGAACCTACATTTTTATCTTTTAATATAAGCAACCGCTATATTTAATGCTTAGAGCTATTTTAGAACAAATAGGTACACATTTTTTTTTGGTTTTTAATAACTTATATATTTACTAGGGTTGGGCCGGATACTTTTTTGGCCGGATACCGGATATCCGGCTGATTTCAAATGCCGGATATCCGGCCAACGCCGGATATCCGGCAAATATCCGGTTATCCGGCCAAATTACTGGATATCCGGCCGGATAACCGGCTAAATTACCAGATATTAAAGTAGCAAAAAATTATACACAATTCCATCATAACTATTAAAAAAAACTTTTAAAGTAGTAACTCTTTGATATTTTATATTTTTTAGTTATTATTAAATCATACAATTTTACTGTCAGAAAAGTTTCTAGTTAGATTAAATCTAGTCATAGAATAGCTGTGGAACCTACATTTTTATCTTTTATTATAAGCAACCGCTATATTTAATGCTTGGAGCTATTTTAGAACAAATAGGTACACATTTTTTTTTGGTTTTTAATAACTTATATATTTACCTAATTAATTTTTGTCCATAAGAATCGCAGCAATAATAATCTGATAAGGTTTATGGTAAAATACGAACAATAAAGTGTAAGAAGTAAGTCTTATTATTGAATTACTTTGTTTGTTTGTATGGATGTATATAGAATATACATGGATATAAGACAGGGTGAAATATCGTAAATTTAGTTTGCTAACATGGAACTCGTTTATAATTTTATTGGTCAGATATTTCATCCAATAGGAGGGAAGAGTATTGGGTAAAGGGAGAATCATTATTTTAGCCTGCTGCTAGTTTTACTTTATTAGTAAACTTGAAAATCTGGTGTAAGAGAAAAGTAATTGTATATCCTCTATTGTTGGTGTTGGAAAGTAATTGCTAGGAAGGCTGTATTTTTAGGTAATAACTTACAAACATACGTTAACTAAATATAAGCTACGATCGTTTAAGAAATTTAAAAGGTTAAAAAAGACACTCAAAAATAACTCCATAATACAACATATATATTGTAAGCAGCTTAAACAAAAGGCAAATAAATACTCTACATATTAAATTACAAGAGGAGCATTAACACATTTCCTTGAAAAGCTAATTCAATTGACCCCAAATATGACCCCTAAAAAGCCCACTTGCATTCAGGAAGCGAGATAAAGATAATGATTAAAGATTTGTCCATTAAAAAGAATGACAACTTTTAAAAGTAACATAAGAGAGGACTCAAGCAAGAAATCCTATAAAATTCCTACTGCAATGGACACGAAGGGGTTTCTAATTTTGAGAGGCACTATCACTACAGGGTACCATCCCTGCGGGTAACATTTAACCTTTACCTATACTAACCTAACCTAAAATAAGATATATATTTTTAGTAAAGTTAGCTTTCTATTTACGATATGACTGCTTAGTCTATAAATCTGCATATTTTTTACTACAATTTTTTTCTAATTATTTAGCTCTCTCCTCGAAAACACCTAAAAATATGACCCCATAAAACCCCCCTCCTTAATAATTCTCCAATACATACATATTTCTTACTGTATTTACTTCTAGGGAAGGGGTGTTTTATGAGTATGAACAAAACAGGACGATTGTATCCAAAAGTAACTCGGTTAAATTGTATTTAAAAATCTATGGCTGATAAAAGGTCAATCAGCCTCTATCTCTTATAATTTCTGACAAACTATTTTACCTCGTTCATTAACTAAAAGTTAACACAAAAATATTAACGTAACAGGTTCTCTGTGTGTGAGCCTGTCCGTACAAAAGGATCTCGCTAACCACAGAACTGTTATGGTTCTTCTATACAATGAAGCTTCTCATAGGTCCTGTGAAGGTTTATAAGTAATTTGGGGAAGGGTACCACCACCTTTCCATGAGAAACCGCCTCTAGAATAAAAATTCTTTTTCTTTTCAAAACTTAACTAAGATTAAAAATAGGAAGGTGTTCGATTCCACCCCCAAAAAATCCCTCTACACTAACAACTTTTATTTACTTTTCCTTTTTCAACTCAAAAAAATAAAGGGCAGTCCAAATCAACCCTTCACCAATTCATGTGAACCTAGAGGCCTCTAGGAGCGTAGCCGCTAGTTACAAATATTCGCTACTAAGAATTTTTTTTCTCAATTGTATGAATTGTGTGGAAGTCAAAATTAATACTCCAACAATGCATAAAGTTAAAACTGTTACTTTTTACACAACTTAAATTGCATGCATACTTAATGTTATAGAATACAAGGATAGTACAATGGGCGATAAATCAATCCTCTTCCCAATTATGATAAAATAAATATTTTACTTGGTAGATTAAAATTATTGTATAATGTTTGTTTGGTTTTTATTTTAATCTTACATTTTCTTTCAGAAAGAATATGACGCCATTTTTAAAATTCAGTATGGCTTCGAATCCGATTTACCGTATTGTAGAGATTGTTACGCAAAAAATAAGATACTAAATCATTAAATTGCTCCATGTGTTGTTGGTCAACAAAATATGATCCTATAATTTTTTATTTTACCATCCACGGAAAACTGCATTAATAATTAATTATCATCATTGTAAATTATTCATTATCACTCATAAAAAAAATCCTCCTTATGATACAATTTAATTAGTTTTTTAAACATACATTTTCACATAACAAATACGCCCCTAGCATAGAGTGTCTTTTTATTAGAAGGAGCAGAGAGGAGCTAGAAAAATAGCTTAAAACTATCCAAAGACTTGATCCTGAAAATAAAAAAGCATAAAGCCATCACAGTACCTATGTGAAGCAAAAATAGAGAACCTAATCACTTTAAATAATAGGATGTACAATTACATAGTGGATTATAGAGCATCTTGAGTACAAACCGCGTCCAGCAAGCAACCTATCAGGGTTCGGAAGCCGCGCCTCAGCCGCGCATATACCTCAGTTTTAAACCTGCTTGTGAGCAGAAAAAGAAATTTCAGAAAGAAGGATTGTCTGCTAAAGAGCAGTTTTATACATCCAGCTGAATTTTATAGTGATAAAATGAAGATTTCACTGAGGCTTACACGCGGCTTACGCGCGGCTTCCGAACCCTGCAACCTATTTAGTTGTATTTATTTATTGTTTTGTTTTCTCCAGCCAAACTATTTTTTACAGCCATACGAATTTGTTTTTAAAATTGATGTTAAAATTAGGGTTGGGCCGGATACTTTTTTGGCCGGATACCGGATACCGGATATCCGGCTGATTTAAAATGCCGGATATCCGGTAACCGGCCGGATATCCGGCCAACGCCGGATATCCGGCAAATATCCGGTTATCCGGCCAAATTACCGGATATCCGGCCGGATAACCGGCCAAATTACTAGATATTAAAGTAGTAAAAATTTTTTTTTTTCAGAAATCTTATATAAATTTACATAAAGTTAAACTTATTCAGAAAAAAGTTCTTCTAGCTTCAATAATAAGAAAATTATAGCCATTTAAGATTTTAAAAAACAGAGATTTTTGGTGTAAAGTATAAAAAATTATAGAGCCGGATATCCGGCCGGATAGTTTCAATATCCGGTATCCGGCCGGATATTGAAAATGGCCGGATATCCGGCCATACCGGATATCCGGCCATACCGGATATCCGGCCCAACCCTAGTTAAAATATAGAGTACTAGTGATTTTTCCGTTTACTAAAGACCATTTATAATAAGGATTTGTTTTTATATAAGTAAAGTAATAAACCGATTGAGTTCTCAATTTCAGAGAAGCTTTATTTAGATACTGAGATGGTTTTACGCTAATTGTTGTCAAATTTAAGTATTGCCGTGGTTTTAATCTATTTCATTCTACCTTCTGCTTAGAATAAGAAGTCTCTTGATGCTAGGTGTACAGTCGCTTGTAAGGATTAAAGAGTTTTTATCAGAATTTTAGTGTATGGTGTAATATTTTATTTCTTATGAAAGAAAAGAACAATGAAATATACAAAATTAGAAATAGGACATTGGTTTAATTCTTATTCAAATATAACTCCATTTTGTTAGTCTATTTATCCTTCTTAATGACCAAAAATCCCTTCAAGACTTTTTTATTGTTACTGTTAACTTTTTAATGAGACCTTAAGATTTTTTAGTGGATAATAAACGAGTTTGGAACGCTATTTTTATTAGTGTAGATGCTATTTTAAAACTTAATTTGTCTCTTTCTCTGTATCAGTGAAATAAGAGGCATGAAATCTTATTTGAAATTTCAAATAAAAATACCTTAAAAAGCGAGGCTTATCTATAATTGAAAATATACAAGGATTTATTTTTTATCTTGTGACGAACTATTTTTCATCGTACGAAAACATCTTGGATACGCATATTCCTAATTTTAGGGAAGCCTACTCAGTGTCACGCCCTGACCCCCAAACATCTACTGTTAGTTATACAAATAAAATTTTATATATATTATGAAAAATTGTAAAGCAGTAGCCTGGTGTATTATTGTATGTACTGCTTCGTAAGACGGGGCGTAATCTGTCACTGGAAAAATATTTTTTTATGTTTTCATTATTAACAAGAAATCTTTACAAAGACAAGATGATTTTTTCTAGCAATTTACATAGAATAAAATCTTGTTGAAGTTTGCTTGTTAAGCTTTTTTGTTCTTGTTTTAAGAAGGGTTAAAACTTTGACTAATTTTCCTTTCTGTTTAAATTTTAATTCACCTCACGCTTTCCCAAATTTTCTAATATTGTATGATACTTGCCCATTTATTATTGTATAATCAGTTTACCGGATTTTTGGAACTTTTTACATCCATGTGTCATATTGTATAAATCCAGAGGCATACGAAAATAGTGTAATGTAAGTATTAACGGCGTAACGGCTATTTGGGGTTATGTTGGACTTTTTTTTGGAAAAAAAATGAGATAAAGGAACCAGCGTAAGTCCAGAAAAACGTTATATAAATAATAAATTGTGTCCCATTTTTAGAGATTAGGGGAAGGGTTCCAAAGAGTAGTAACCCCTCCCCATAACCCCATCTCTAAGTTAAAAAGTAAGGTTGGACATACTTAAATTATCTTTAGTATATTATTTCTGGAAATAGTTGTTATTTTCAATGACATAACTGCATGTTTTAAATTTTCCTTAAAATTTAACTCCTTGTTATCCAAAAAGCTAATATATGTATGTTCAGAGTTTTTCAAATATGCTTCAAATTACGGATACCCATATGAATTTATAATGTAATTTCTGGCAAGGATTCATAGATAGGTCAAAGAAGGAAAAAAGTTCTTCAGTCTTCAGTGTGAATTTTGCAAGGATCTAAAGGGATAAGACTATGGCCGATAAATTGATGTACATCTCTAATGACGATACAAAAATTACACCAATCAAAATTCCCCCAAAGTTGTCGAACCAACATTTAAGAAAGCGTTATTATCAAACTTTGAGAACTAGTGTAATAAACAGCCCATTGTCACCTCCCTGCCGGACCATCTCCAGGCAGTCTTGAGTATGAAATTCTGCCCTTAGACCTTTGATATTTTGGGGGGTAAAGAAAGTTAGAAATAATTATTTCTCGCATCGTATTATAAACGGCTTTCCGCGGATATAGAATGTACAATTATAAGATTAAAACTAGTTTTTTTAGCCCCGAGGTGCCGAAGGCACCGGCTAAAAAACTGGTTTTAATCTTATAATTATACAGTTTTATATTCGTAGAAAGCTGGATATAATACGATGCTAGACATAGTTTTTTCGTATGGATGAGAACTGGTTCCTATCCACCGGATTCGAATGTATACGAGAAAATATTTGTTCTTTCCTCCCTGAATTTTCCTCTAATTTTTTTGTATCGCAGATTTTCTGTCTGTTTGTCGGTCCGTCAGATTTGTTAAAAGATGTTAGACAGCTTTCTGCGGATATTAATATGAAAAATTACAAGATTAAAACCAGTTATATTATTTTATTTTTAATATTCATAAAAAATTGTCTGTAATACGATGCTATATATGGATTTTCAGTATGGCTGAAAACCAGTTCTAATCCAGTAGATATTAATTGGTTACAAAGCCATACAGAAATAAAATTTGTTCTTGTACATTGAAAATGTTTATATATTGACACAATGTTTTTTCCTTGTAATTGCTGCGCTACTAAAGAACAAAATCGGTTCTTGTTAGTCTTAAAGATTTATCGCTAACCCCACACTTTTTATTTTTCCACATTTTTTGAGAAAATTAAAGGGATATGAATTTTCTAAAATAAGGGGTTAACAAAAGTTAAGTTCGTCGCGATTTAGAGTGTAAATTATTGGCGGGTTTTAGAGGTTAATAGTATGTAATTTTAATATTTTATAGCGTCTTGATTTTACATAAATATTAAATATAGATAAAACAAGGACAATTTTGTTCATAAGTAGAGTATCATCCATATTCAAGAAAGGGAGGGGAGTCCCCAAGTTTTATAGTAAAAATTTCTTATTTGTTGCCATAACAATTCGGGAAATTTTAATTCGGTGCTTCCCTGTCGGGTAACCAAACGTATCAACCACTAATTGTAATCTAAATAAGGGCAATTTTGTATATTTTCATTCGGAATGTACATCAATTTATCGTCCATTTTTTTATCCCTTTAGATCCATATGTTAGAATCTAACTGGCAAAATGTTCCAACATTAAAACATTGAGCTGTATTGTAGTATTGGTTTAGATACATTAAACAGTGTATAGACCAGTAAAAACACATCTACAAACGATAAAAATAACTGTACTTTTATTTTAATTTAACAGTTAGGGAGTTGAATCCATTTTTATAGAAGCAGAAATATAATCTATGATTATGGTTTGGACCCTCTAAAACTGTAATCTACCTTTCCACTTTCCCCTCTCTTGTTGAAGATATCTTCAACGCCGATACGATTTTTGAAATGTAAGATTCTACTTTCCCTTCTCTTGGTGAAGATATCTTCAACGCCGATACGATTTTTGAAATGTAAGATTCTACTTTCCCTTCTCTTGGTGAAGCTATCTTCAACGCCGATACGATTTTTGAAATGTAAGATTCCACTTTCCCCTCTCTTGGTGAAGATATCTTCACCAAGAGAGGGGAAAGTGGAAGGGTAGATTACAGTTTTAGAGGGTCCAAACCATAATCATAGATTATATTTCTGCTTCTATAAAAATGGATTCAACTCCCTAACTGTTAAATTAAAATAAAAGTACAGTTATTTTTATCGTTTGTAGATGTGTTTTTACTGGTCTATACACTTCTTTGGGAATGATGTAGTGACTGAAATCCGGACAGTTCAAATCATAAAGTAGCAATACATTCAAAATAAATGGATACTTTATATGATTTTTGAATGTAGCACATCTACTATATACAATTTAATTGGTACTAACTGTACAATAAGGGGTTTTTAGACAGAAAGGTCAAGCTGTGATAAATAACCAGGAGAAAAAAATTCTGCCTCTAACTGTCCACAATTTTCTCACATGATTATGGCAAAAACTAGTTTAATTTTCTTAAGTTAATATTAACTTTTGGTGACGTAAAAAAGGTTTAAAGAAAACGCAATATCTTTTACATATATTGAAAACATGAGTTATTTTTATATTTTATGTTATTTTTTATTTCAGTTTTATATAAGCTCATAAATTGTTGTCACCCCCCCCCCACCCCCCCCACCCCCCAATATTTCTACCACCACCTTTTTACCCATCTTCTATAAGTCTGAACCTCTAGGTATATATTTATACAATACAGAAAATATTACAAATTAGTAAAAATAGGAGTATTAGGTTGAACAAGAGATGTATAAGTATAGCTGTATAATCCTGAAAACAACTAGCCCAAATTGTGGGGACCTTTTTAGTCTGCTAGCAATGTGCTTTCTGTTTTTATGAGGCGACTCTGCTGTGTTTATATTTTTGACGTTATTTGCTGATTTCAAAGACCCAATAAAAAATAAGGATAGGGTCCCCGTCCCGTAGGCAGAGTTACATTTAGCTTATGTTTCCTCTATTCTTGTACATTAATGATTAAACTACACCAGGTGAATGGCATTAAGATACATTTATTACTTTTTTGCAGCTTAGTGTATAATAGCTTGCTATCAAACTTTTACCATGCTTCCCTGTATACTCCAATCCATTTGTACGTTCATTGAGATCATACTGGTCATACAAAAAAATGAAGGAAGTAATTTTTCTATGGGATGTATATCTTGGGAGAGTGTTAGTGACCTACAATAAAATATGTAGTTATAAACAGTAAGAAATACAAGTTGCAAAGAATTTTAATCTTAGAGGGAGATTTGAAATCTGCATCAAATTTTAAGGATTTTTTATAAGATTCATTTTTTGTATAATTCTTTATCAAAAAGCGGAAATATAATTTAAGTTAATTAATTTTGACATCTGTGATTGGTGGATTGAAAATTATCTGCGCTTTGATTGGAGAAGCTTAAGTGTCGCACATCATTCAACCAATTAGAGCGCAGGTAGTTTCCAATCCCGCTATCCTATTGGTCAAAATCTATTAACTTAAATTGTATATCCGCTTTTAGATAAAGAATTTTACAAAAAACGAATTTTATAAAAAAAAATCCTTAAAATTTGATGCATATTTCAAATCTCCCTCTAACATTAAAATTCCTTTCAACTTATATTTCCTCAATAAACAGTTATATGCCCTATGAGAATCAACACTGCAAAGGAAAATCGGATCGCTTTTTTGCGAGATCCTTCTGTATAGTTAGGTAGACATCCTGTTACTTTTATATAAGGATAGTCCATAAAATGCATGAAAACCCCCAATAGACTTTCAATCTGCTTTCAAAGTTAAACATATTTTCTGCTAACTGATTAGCAAGAATTTTAGCTGTTTTCATAGAAAGTTGAAGAAATATTGTAAGAAATGGCTAAAATCGATCAACATTAGTTGTGTAGTATATGTCAAATTGATTTATAGCAATATTCTCGGTAAGGCCCGGGCCTTAAAAATAGTTTAGCTTATTCTATAATCTAGAAATCTAAAAACAAGGAGAAAGGTAAAGCGAAGACGCGACAAGCTTACAATATTAGAATAAAAAATAGCAGTGTTAACTAAATTTGGTAACTGATGTAACATTTCTAGTTTAAAATGTTAACTTTTTCTTACGCATTCTGATGGATAACGTTGAATATAAACAGACTGACATGTCATAGTTATAAAGCAGCCTAATAAATATAAAATTAAGCTTTTAATAGAAGATAAGCACGTAATGGATGTAAAAAGCAACAAAAGAAAAACACGACTAAATATATTTTTGAAAACCGGACGCACAGATAAAACTTTGGCCTTCGCTCCCTGCGTGAAAATTGATAAAAATATTATGATAGTCCCCTTTTTTACCCATCACTTCGCCACCATGGAAAAACAATTTCATTATGTAATTTCAAACCAAAGATTTTGATTTTTTAAAAGTTTGGTGAATTTTTTTCCACTTGAAAAAGATTTCTTCGTTGTAAACAATAATGGATATACAATATACATGGATCTTAGGACAGGAGAAAAATTGTCAGCAATAGACAATAAGATAATAGTTGCTGAAATAGAACTCATTTATTGTTCAGATCGTTCATTCAATAGAAGGGGAGAGTGTGGGGTAAAGGGGGTTGATGTAGGGCAGCGTGGTTTTAGCCCGCTGTGAGTTTCACTTTCTTAATAGATAATAAAAATCTGGTGTAAAATTTAAGTAATAATAATTCTATTTTCATATTATTTCCATGTATCCCTTAGTTTAACAGAATTTTTTTTTCACATTTGTAAGCCTTAAGATCAGTTGCGTGCACAGGAATTACACAAGGGCGAGGATGAAGTCTTGGAAAAGGGACAATGAAATGGAAAGACAGGCCTACCCAATTTCTTATTATTGGCGGGTGTTGACACCCCCCTACCGCCCACCTAAGCTTCAGCTTTTTTAGCCTTTTTCATATTTTTCGTGATTATTTAAAAATCCACAAAAATTTAACTGTGGTCTTATGTCCATATAGCGCATCCTTCCTCCTTCCAAAAAAAACTGGTGGGATGTTTTTTTTGATAAGTTCCTTTTTTTGGTTATGTTTAATTTGTTAACACGCTGATGGCGCTAACACTTATTGATTAGCAATGTTTAACACACAATTTTTGGCCTTGAAAGGGCTCTAAAAAGGGCTTTTTTGGTAAATATTTATATCCTAGTTGTAAATATGTAAAAAATATCTTTTTTATTTGTAATTGATTTTTAAGCGATATTTATGAGTTGGTTTTTTTGATTTGTGTGTTTATATTTCACCAAGAACAATAAAATCCATGAATTAAACAGTGAAAAGGCAATATTTTGGAATAGTAACGTGTTATACAGTATTTAATTGTACGGTACATACGAACGTATAATGACAAGTGTCAGAAACAGCTATTTCGTTTAATTTTTAAGTAGCCACGCTTCTTATGGAAGCAAATATGCTTGATTTTTTAAAGCAAAGATTTTTATATTTAGGGTCGGTCCGTCCGTACGTCCGCCCATAATAAATAGCAACTCTATAATCGTTACAAGAAAGTCTGTACGTCCATTTAAAACATGCTGATTTTTAACTATTTTTGACAACAATTTTTTGTATAATTATCATATTGAGCTAATTTTTAGAATGATGATTGCTAGGATTACAAGGTACAGTATTATAAGCAAAGCATCTCTGTAAATAAACCCTAAAAAGTATGTCCTCATTCTGTCTTACAAATTAATAATAAATTATGACACTCTACAAGAGTTCTTGTTTGTTTGGCCTTCCTTCATAATTTAGGGCTTGCCTTTATGAATGTTGTCATCTTTGTTTTTAAAGAACTGATATTATTGAATTATGCAATTTAAAACCAGTATAAAAAAAAACATGAAGAAAGGCATTTTTCTGCCTTTTAAAGCGTAATTTTAATTCTTTTATAAAGTGTAATTTTAGTGTTTTTCTTCAATTAGATAAAGGTGCGGCTTTGATTACATGTTTAAATCTGTTTTATATCATTTAAGATGGGTTTCATTTGTTTTTTTTATGTTAAAATTGTAAATGATAGGTTTTAAGGAATATTAACACTGCGCCCCTAAACTCTAAGCTACAAAAAAACTAGTGATTTATCACAAAAAAAGGGGGGCGGGGGGGGGGGGGCTTAATCTCTATTGCATTATTTTATTTGAATAAACAATTTATAGGATTTTATTTTTGTCTTTTCTTACATAATAATAAGCCACATCATTTGAAGAAAAAAAAATTTTGAGAAGAAATAATTGTTTTACTAGAAGGATAAAAGATAAAAATAAACTGAAATTAAATATTAATTAAATCGTTATCTATCAAAAGAATAATAAAAGATATCAAATACAAAGCAATAAACAGTTAGGGAGTTGAATCCATTTTTATAGAAGCAGAAATATAATCTATGATTATGGTTTGGACCCTCTAAAACTGTAATCTACCTTTCCACTTTCCCCTCTCTTGGTGAAGATATCTTCAACGACGATACGATTTTTGAAATGTAAGATTCTACCTTCCCTTCTCTTGGTGAAGATATCTTCAACGCCGATACGATTTTTGAAATGTAAGATTCCACTTTCCCCTCTCTTGGTGAAGATATCTTCACCAAGAGAGGGGAAAGTGGAAGGGTAGATTACAGTTTTAGAGGGTCCAAACCATAATCATAGATTATATTTCTGCTTCTATAAAAATGGATTCAACTCCCTTACTGATAAATGTAGTTCGTTAAACTTATTTCTAAAAATGTTTCAGATTTGTTATTAGTTTAGCCATCAAAGGATCTTGCTTACCGCTGAATCGATGGTTCTTATTTATTATTATTATTATTAAAACTTTATTCTTAAAATAAATAAATAATTTAAAAGAAAGATATCAGGATAATGAATAAAAGCACGAATAAAATCAGGTTATTTACAATATAGCTTCTCATATGCCCTGGGAAGGTTTATAACTTTTTGGGGGGAGTGTACAACCACCCTACCAAGAGAAATCGACCCTGGAGAAAAATTATCCTTGACTTTTTCTCTTCAAATCTAAAACAAAATATGGTATAGTAAAATTCAACTCCCCACCATCTCAAGTGCCCCATAAGGCCTCTAGGGGTGAAGCCGCTAGTAGATAGATAAAGATAGATAAACAAGAAGATATATAAACGTAGGCCTTCAATTATTTGCAAAGCGGTCGTACTTTGTCCAAAATCAAATTGTTACTTCACGAAATTGAAAAAAAATCTACTAAAGCACTCAAGAAAGTGTTCTTTAAATTTAACACAAAAATGTTGATTAAAATAGTAAATGTAAATGATGAAATAGAAATAGATGCGCTCTAGCCTGTAGAGGAAATCCTTTATCATAAGTAACACTTACCATATAATATTTTAAACCCCAAAGAAAGGAAATAAATAAAAATCTAGATAATATCATGATCAATTCTATTGAAATATTTTAATACCTAAGATATATACATATGTAGATTTCCCTAAAGCATTGTCAAATCTTTAAGTGGTATAGGAAATCTTTGGGAAAGAGACAAACAGATTTAAATTGTTAATTTTGTACAACGATCAAAGAACCAAATATATGTATCAAAATTTTATAGAAATTTAACTAAGAACTGTTATGTTAATTATTAAAAATGTTAAAAAATTCCATTAGAAGCCAATTCTTTTAAATAAATTACAGTCAAATGAATTTATTTTTCAATCATCCTTTATTTGCTATTGACCCATCTCTCTATCACATCATTCTGGTTTATGTTTATGTTTTTGCTGTTTTGTGTTTATATAATTGAAATCATGGTCACAAGTCCATTTAGATTTAAGGCAACAAAAATAATGTAAGCAAAATACACACACTTGTTCAAACAGTGGTCATAATCATTTTCATAATCAAAGCCTTTCTTAAAATCATGTCTTTTTGGTGTTAGGTAAGTCTTTCAGGTGGTTTATCACATGCATATGTTTAAAGTTGGCCTCAATACAATTAAAACACCTCTGTATAGCAAATGAGATCAAATTGTATTATTAGAATAACCTTATCTAATATTATGAGAGGAAAAATACAAATTCAGCAGATTAGAATAAGTAGTAAAAGTTTAAACATTGCAAGTTTGAACCAACCAATCAAGATTTAATAAAAGTATCAATATTTTTGAGCCCAACAAATGAAAGAAAATGTTCTTAAAAGTATGGTACTAGTATAATTTAAAGTCTAATGTTCCCTCACTATCTTAACTTAACCGTCCCAAATCAACTTATACAACAAACATAAAAAGGTTCAATGAAAAGCAACGAATCCGGTTTTTGAGATCTTACATGGTATTGTAGATGTTTCTGTTGTATAAAAAAGTGACACTGTGTAAAAGCTGCACTTAGATGGAAAAAGAAGAAAATAAATGTGCATACTTTTAAACCAAACAAAAATGCAAAAATATTGTTTTTCTTAGCGTAGATCAAAGTGAAATGATAAAAAAGCTCCGGGGGGGGAGGGGGGCACGTCCAAGTTTTTAAACTTTGCATGATAATTCCTATAACAGTCTATTTAAAATATGTTGATTTTTACCTTTTTTGACAACAAATTTTCATGTGATGAAATTATCCTATTCATCCGATTTTTGGAATACTGATTCCTACGACAACAAAGTACAATGTTATAAGCAAAGCATCTCTATAATCAAGTCCTGGAAATGTAAGTATATTCTAACAAATTTTAAACAAATGTACTCACAATTTTGTTTCGACTTTTATACATTTAAATTCTGATTATTCATTTCTGATACTATACAAGTGTTAATAGTCATTTGTACTGCCGTTTCAGAGCTTTGCTTTTATGGATTTTGTCATCCTTGTTTAAAAAGCATATTTATAACAATTTTAAACGAACACCAATGAAAAGTAAAGTTTCATGACAGGGGCCTTCAAAAGTGCACTTGGAAAACGGAGGTAAGGGGGTTTTTAGGAACATTTGTAGAGACAAATCGGGTGCGTAGGGGGAGGGGGCGAGAATAACGAATTTTAAAAAATAACGAATCGATCAATCAAATATAATTGGGGCACAGTTGCGTCTATCTAAATTAGGTAACTTTATAGTTCTTGCTTCTTTAATAAACCATTTTTTTCACCGCCCAAAAACTTTTATATTTATCTTTTCATTAAAACAAAGCAATAAACAGGGATGGCTAGATTGTGATTGGCGCAGACAAATTAAGAACTTAAATTACAAAATTGTTATATTTAATCACAACTAAAGAAATTGTGAAGAAAGGTAGGGAGAATAAGACTGATACCCAATGATATATCAACACGTTCTTTCATTTAATGGTTTTTAAAACCTACGGCCACGGGACTTTTATTGAATCTTGATTGGGTTAAACAATCTTAACTTTTCCACCTATAATCTATAGATTAGAGTAATACAATAGAGGGGGAAGAAGTTAAATAACCTTATGTCCCTTTACCGAGGACCCTGTGCTGACTTTCAATTGGGTCTTTGAAAATCAACAAATCGCGTCGGGAATATTAACACAGCCAAGGCGCTACAAAAGAGAAGAAAGCAATTTGCTAGCAGACAAAAAGATCCTTAACAGGGGGTTCCAGGTAGTTGTTTGGTTATACATCTATACTATAAATTTATTATCTAAAGAGGGGACAATGTGTTGATTTGATTAGTATTGGATTTGCACATTGATTTATCTGTCATTGTCCCTTAAGATCTCTTGGGTAAAGTTTATTATTTTTAAATATGTTTAAGAAAATAATGTTTTGATAATTAGGTTATTGGAATTTAACTTACGTTTTATCAATAACTATATGAGTAGTACGAAACAGAAAGTGGGGGATGCTGATAACTTAAGAGAAGCCTTGCATAAAAAAATGTTCAAATTTCATGTATTGTTAAAGTTTATATGTGTAGATTTAGGTGCAAGATTAAACCTAATTAAAAACTTGTTTTGTGTTTGGCTTCTAAAATCTGATTTTGTGCATTAAAATAAAAGAGTTCTTTCAAACGCATTAAACTTACATTAACAAGGGCATAAAAATATATTGAAATGAAAATTTTGTAATTTTTATGGATATATAAAAAAGTGGATATTATGACAGGGAAAAAATTGACGTCAATTTAGGTTGCTAACATGAACATCATTTATTGATTATTTCGTGCATCCAGTAGGAGAGGAGAGGATAGGTTAAAGAGGGTGAATGAGGGGATCGTTATTTTAGCCAGGTACAAATTTCACTTATTAAGGTACACGATAATCTGGTGTAAGATCCAAATGATAATAAATACATTGTGTATAATTGAACATGTACAGTAAGATCTCTTAAACGACTAGACAATCAATTTTCCTAGTTTTTAATTTTAATCTTATAATAAATGTATTGCCCAATGCCCACCCTTCTATAAAAGACACGCTGTAGAGACTAGGCGCGAAGTCACAAATAGTAATCATAATAAAGCCATACAATAATAAACAATATTGTTCTTGTTGGCCCTTATAGTTTACTCATTAAGTAAGCAAGTTATGCATTATTTTCTTTAAAATTATACTTTATGACCAAGCACAAGGATTACAGCATGCTAAAGAACATATCAATTGTTAACAACGAATAAAACAATAACAGTTGTTAAATTAAAATTTATAAAACAAAACATAAGGGTAAAATGTGTTTAATCTTATAAAATCTAACGTTTGGTGATCTAATAGCACTAAAACGGACAAAAACAAGCACAGCATTCTGTTTAAAAAACAAGAAAAAATAATTGTTCAATGAAAAACGTTTAGTTTTATGCTTTTTCGGGGTTATGAGAGTAGTAACTATAAAAAGAAAAAAACAGTAACCTTACAATCAAATTATAGGGTAACCGTGCAACTAAAATACTTTATGGCCAAAAAAATGAAGTGTGCTTTTTGGCCAGAGTAAGTTATACACTTTCCCTTCGTTAAGAACTTTTTCAACATATTTTATTTGAGTTGCGAAGCTACTCTACAAACATGCATAGATCTTGTCCTTAACTTATTACAAATGAGTGTAAATCGATATTTTGATTGTACAGTACTTGTCTGGAAGTCCTATCTGTGTATGCTAAGTAATGTTTTCAGATTAGATTCTGTGCCCTAGCAAATCTCTATTTGAATAGGAAAAGAGGTGACGAAAATAGACTAAACTATCCAAGATAAACTTTTAGATATTATAAATGGCATTAAACCATCCCGATAGCATAGTGAAGCAACCCCAAAACTGAAGAACTGAATCGGTAAGAGTATAGTAGGATCGTAACAGACAGACAAAATACTTCTTTATATTATAGTATTGTATGATTAATAATATTTATGAAACACACGTCTGACATAACAAACTTCTTCTTCTTCTTCTTCTTCTAGGGCGTTCTGTACCGATAGTACACTGCCAACTGCTCGTGCTTTTGCACTAACAATGTCTGGCCTACGTGTTTTTAAGGAGAGAGAGAACTCGTCTACTGATCTCCCCCTCCGTTGCCAAAAAAAGACGGCTGCAGGTTCCAGGTTGCCCTGTACATTACAGTTTTGTCTCCTCTGGCCTCCTGGTCGGTTAGCCATCCGGATGGATGTTCCCAGCTTGGACCACGTGGAGGTCCAACCATACCCCAAGAGACAAAAACAACACTACGCAAGTATTTCCCATCATCTTACCAACAACAAACAAGCGGATCCAAAGGGATAAAACAATAGCCGATAAATTTTTGTACATCTCAAATTATAATATATAAAATTATCTCTTATGCAGATTACAATTACATTAGGACACTTAATGACATAACAAATCAAAATTCATTGAAAGTCCCCAAAGTTGTTAAGCCAACGAATAAGAAGACATTATTATAAAACGTTGGAGACTAGTGCATAAACAGCCCAATAGCCCCTCCATTTTAAGTTAAAGCTTAAATTTCAAAATGATTTAAAGCTACGCTTTTGTGAATATGTTTTCATCCTTGTTTCTATACTTTCTTCATTCCTAAACGAAGCTGAAGTGTCGATAAAGATCTGTTTAAAAATGATGATCAAAATGTCTGATTTTTCAGCAGTTTCCTTTTAGGTTTAGATTTCATATTTTATCACAAGAATCCCCCCCCCCCCCTTCTATATTTTGATATTTTGAAATAATACATCCAAGTGTTTATTACACTACTACCCAAAGTTATAACGACTTCTTATTCGTTGGAAAAAACTTTGTTACTTTGATTAAATTTTGATTTTTAACTAGCTGTGTTCAAACGTTTCAACCAATAGATTAGAAGGTAATTTTGTTTATCATCATTAAAGATTAATATCAATCTATCATCCATTGTCTTATCCCTTTAGATCTCATAATAAAACCGGCGGAAAATGGCGTTATATGATGCTTTGACGTCATTGAAATTGTTGAGTATATTTGCTGTCGAAATAAAGTTATTGTTAATTATTTCATGGGAAGAGGGAGGGCAAGGGCGTCCAAAATGAAAGAAAAAAGGATTTTGCCGACGATTTAAGAAAGTAAGAGGGAGATTTTTATGTTAATATCACATATATTATTATTATACGTCTAGCTAAAACGCAGGGATCTTAATGGATAAGACAATGGAGGATAAATTAATGTACATCCTCAATGATGATACACAAAATTACCCCTTCTGGAGAATAAAATTAGTCGTTAAACCGTTTTAACACCCAACTTAATGAATCAACCAATCAAAATTCACTAAAGTTGTTAAGCCAACGAATAAGAAAATGGTATTATAAAACTTTGGGGACTTGTGAATAAACAGCCCATTGTCCCCCCTCTCTTTCTGGTTAAAACGACATTCTTAATAGTTATGCCTTTTATGGTCATGATCATTTTTTAGTTATCAAAAAAAGGAAATCGAATCTGAAATTTTTAAATGGAATTTTATTAAAGGGTTGAATATTTTAAATACCTAAGTTTTTATTTATGAAATAAATATTAATAATCTATTTAAAAGTCTAAAAAAAATTTTGGAGGATAAATGTTAAACAAGGATGACAACACGTTTAAGTAGAGAACTTAGAAGCACATTAAATCCAAGACGGAAACACGGGCATAGAAACTGTTAAATACTAGATGGAGAATATGCACCTACAAATTGCTATCTTAAATAACAACCGAGAAACCCATGTTCCCCTCCAAGGTTCCTTAATGAGCACACGGACATTAGTTGTTTCGCTACTAAAAAGAGGCAAAATTTGAAATTAAATTGTTTCCTATAGAGGCTATAGTCGACTAACATACCAACAAACGTCACTTGTAGAGTAACTTTGTGTCTAAAAATTAATAATAAATGTGATTAATATAAGATTAATTAAAAGTTTATGTCAATTTTTGTTTACATTTTTTGCGAACTTCTGTCTGATGATTTGTATATATAAACAAATATATAAAAAGGATAGATAAGTAAATATTTTAGATTTCATAAAAAAAAACAATTTGATGATTATTATATATTTTAACTTTTTAACAAACTTTCAAAATACCTACAATTATTGACAATGGATAATAAAATTATGTACATTCTAATGATGCGCAACAAAATTACCCCTTAGCTAGATTAAAATTATTAGTTGAAAAGTTTGAATACTTCAGGTTTAAACCAACCAATCAATATTTAATTAAAGTCCCCAAAGTTGTTGAGGCAACGAATAAGGAAACGTTTTTTTATAAAACTTTGGGGACTAGTGTAAGTAACAATCAGCCCACTGTTCCCTTCCTCCCCGGGTCTACCTATGCATTGCATTGAAAATGGGGGGATCGTATGTCAAATATTTTTGTTGATATTGACTAAAGCAAATACTTCTTGCATATTGAAGAAAATAAAGGTTTTTAAGGGGGTGGGGGATGGGGTCATTATACAGTTGCATTTGACCCGGGTAATTCATTTTAATTAACCCTTTTCATCCGAAATAATATTCTTGTCCCTATTGATTAAAGTAGATTTTTTACAATGTAACCAATTACAAGTCTGTAATTTTCAGGGAAGCTTTATAATGATTTAGGGTAGGTTTTCAGGTTATTTTGATGAGTAGAGGGCGGTAAATCAACCCCTCATGAAATCAACAACAACAAAAAAGGTTAAATTTAAAATTATGGAAGTAGATATTTACAAACCTTACCTGAAAAGCAGAGCCAATTTGACAAGCAACTTCCTAGATCGTTAGCCTACTGACAAAGAACTTTACTACTTAATATTATAGGACACTGAACTCTTTTACCGGCTACAAAGGGTTGAAAACAAGGGCGATAATTGGACTCGTAAAGGGTCAAACACTTCACGAGAGTAATTTGAAAGATTAAATTTCTTACACCTCACCTCTAAGGTGTGCCCACAATTCTGCAAATGTATCATCGCGCCTGAAAAAGAAAGTTTTGACTTTGGTAATTATGCGTTTACTGTCTATTTTACAGATCTTGTATAAGTAAAGGTATAAAGAAACTTTTTGGGATTATGGAAAGAAAACGAAGTAGTGGATTTCGTCGTATTTTCACATTAGCTTTTGATAGGTGTTTTTAAGTTAGTTAAATATTAATGGTTGCCCCACAGGGTTAGGAGATTAATAAAATTGGACCCGCATGGGCTAGAAATAGGAAAACTACTATGAAAACACGACATTTTCATTATTTAAATTGTCATCCATTAAAAAAAATATTTTATGCTGAAATGTTAGGACACTGTAAGAGTGCATATGTAGAGGAAATTAATTTTTTGGGCGGAGGAAACGTGGGGAGTTTTTTCAGGGATAAAGAGAATTAGATATATGAAAGAAAATAAATACATTTTAAGTAAGAAAAAAAACAGGGACATATATGTCCACAAGAAGTGCAGTGACAACAATCTTGCTCTATCCTAATATATAAAGAAGTAAGCATAAGATATTGACTACTACTAAATCAATTGAGTTTACCATTTTAGGGAGGTACACTTAGATCATGGGATGTTTTTAGGCTATTTTCTTTTGTATTCGGAGCCCATAGATACTAGGAGCGCATCCACATAGTATCTAAATAAAAAGAAAATAAAACCAATTTTGTTAGGCCGGGCCTTCAGTGCAAAAGAACTACTACTTTTAATCTTGTAATATAATATTTTATATCCGCGGAAAGCTGTCTATAATACGACGTGATAAATAAATATTAATGTTCTTTTTCCTGTAATTCCTGCTTTCTCATATTGTAACCCCTTAAATTAAAACGATACAGTTTCTTATTATTTCAAATATGTTAATTGTTTTTGGAAAGCTTATAATAGTTATTTCTCGTATCGTATTATAAACGGCTTTCCGCGGATATACAATGTACAATTATAAGATTAAAACTAGTTTTTTTTAGCCCCGTGGTGCCGAAGGCACCGGCTAAAAAAACTGGTTTTAATCTTATGATTGTACATTTCTATATTCGTAGAAAACTGGATATAATACGATGCTAGACATAGTTTTTTCGTATTCATGAGAACCGGTTCCTATCCACCGGATTCAAATGAATACGAGAAATATATTACTAAAGTCAAAATATCAGGGTACGTCAGCCGCAGCTATTTTGCAAATGTTTATTGGCAATCCGCGGTATCTTATCTAATTTCTTCAAATTGGGTTGCCAGCTGCAAAAAAAACAAGGATGACAACATCCATAAAAGCGAAGCACTGAAACAGTAGGACAAACACTTGTATAGTTTCAGAACTGAATAATCCTAATATAAATGTATAAGAGTCAAAGCAAAATTGTGAGTAAATTTGTTAAAAAAAACTGCTTGATACATGATAATGTTTATGGACGTACTTACATTTTTAGGACTTGATTATATAGTTGCTTCGTTTATTACATTATACTTTGTTGTCCCAGGAATCAATATACCAAAAATCAGATCAATCGGATAATTAGATCACATAAAAATTTGATGTTAAAAAAGTAAAAAAATCATCATGTTTAAAATGGACGTACGGACATTTTGGTAATGACTATAGAGTTGCTACGCTTTCTAAATCGTACCTAACTGCTAAAGGAATCACCATGCAATATTTGAAATCGATAGGACAATTCTAACATGCCTAAATTAACGAAAAAAGCTATCCGTTACGGACGTACGGACGGACATACGGACCGACCCTAATTATAGAAAAGCTTCGCTTTTAAAAACACAAAGCAGAAAAGAAATACACAGTCGCACTGAACAATGAGAAGCAGCCAACAAAGACGGCTCATTCGCTCGACTATTATGAACAGTTATATAAGCTTCCCCTTTCAGGACAAGCTGCTGCCAAAATCCAATCTGTCACTGAATCCAGCCGCCTTATAAATTGGCAGCTGCAAATCCTTGTTGAAAAGGGCTAAAGTCATAATATAATTAAAATGTTTAGAATTTATGTAATGATGTTTAGATTTCGAAGATCCGTGTGAAAAATTATATTCTGTAAAAACGAAACTTATTGTAACTTGTAGCTTTCAGTGATAATTAGGGATAAGACAATAGACGATAAGTTAATGTATATAACCAATGAGGATAAACAATATTATCCCTTCTATAGAATAAGATTTTTGTTTAAAACATTTGGATATTACTACCAGTTTTGAACTACCCAATCAAAATTTAGTAAAATTACCCAAAGTTTTGAGTAAGATAATGTGGTTACAAAACTTTGGGGGTTGGGGGTGTCTCACCCCCCCCCCCCCCCCCCTCCCCAAGAAAATAGCCTTAAACCACCACAGGACCAGTAGGTATATACCCTGAAGAGTAGAATCCTATCGGTTCAGTGGTTATCGAGAACTTAAGCTTCAGACGGACGGACGGACAGACGGACAGATATCATTCTACTTTGTATTATAGATAAAAACACAGAATTGTCCTCTTAGAATTTTTTTCTATTTGAAAATTTTGGTTTTATCGTCCTTGTTTTTTTTTGAAGTTTCAAATTACATCAATGGGAATTGAAAAATAATTGAATAGGAAAGAAAAAGAATTAAAATTGGAAATGAGAAACATATGCGCCTGTAAAAAGACGTTAGTTTCTAAAAAGGGTTTATTTTTATATTTGGGGATTTTTATTACAAAATTTGTTTTGACTTTTGAAAGAATTGGAGGGTTTGTTATTGATATTTTAACCTTACTAATACTATTGTGTTGCTTTTGTATGGTGATTTAGAGCTTTTTAATTCATTTTTTTTATTAATTTAAGAACTTTAATTTTGAAAATCTAGGGAAAAATTACTTTAAGCCAAAAAGTCCTAAAGTCATAATTTCATAGATTTTTTAAAAACTGTTAAAATGTTAAAGCCAAAATTAATAGAAAGGTTTCGTGATTTTTCTTTCATAGTATCTATAATACAATGCGGTGTTAGACACGTTTATCAGGCTATCCAACCTTATAATATTGTCTAAAGCATTGGATCTTACTAACCGATTTACTGATAGGGTTCACTTTTCAGATTATACAGCAAATGGTCGTGGTCATACTCACATTTAGAGATCCTTCCCATTCGAGAGATAAATGCCTTTAACACTCTATAACACCCCCTCCTCAAAAAATATTATTAAATAAACCATTTATAAATTGCTGTGTATTACATAATTAACCTCCAAGATTTATCTCCTCAAATCTATTTTGTGTATATTTTATTCTTTGTATATTAATTTATTGATAAATAAAAGGTTTTGTGATTTTTTGTTAAAATTCTAGTTTTATATATAATGGTCCTCAATTAAGTAAAACTTTTAAAGTAATCTACATAAGAGATGAAAAAAGTTCATCATAAGTACTCTTGATTTGGAGGGGGAGAGGATATACTTAAATCTACCCCCCCCCCCCTCCCTTATTTTTAATTTTAGTTTAAAAAAAAAATAAACACGATTTTTTGGGGGTTGAGGTAATTTTTCTAAGGACGACATCTCTTAGGTGGGTAGTGAGACCCTCCCGCAAAATAGTTATAAACCTTCTCAAGACCCATGGGAGGGCTATGAGAAGCTAAATTGCAAATAAGAACCATATCAATCCAGCGGTTAGCAAGATTCTTTAGTACATACAGACACACTTACAGACATCATGTCATTTTTATATTAGGATTGCTTATAAATTATGCTAGAATAAAATATTAAAAATACACTTAAATAATATAATAAAAAACGCCATACTATAACCCTTTTCTTGTATTTTAGATAACTCTACCTCTCTGATATAAACCATTCTTTTTGGCAAGCATGTAGAGTTTTGATCTATTTAGCGTGATATAATTTCTAATTTCAATGCTATTTATAGGGTTAGATGCATAGCTATAGCAGAGATAACGGAGCTATAAATATAAAATATAAATTAAATATAAGTTATAAAATATGATCTAAATATTCTATAATTTGACTGTCTGTAAGTCATATCTGCAAGGTCTGTGACGTCGGACCGAGCAGCGTTGACAATAACATATTTATGATTACAATATAAGATTTAGGGGAGGGTCCTACTCCATACTTTAAAAGTTAGTCCCACACATCCCCTGTATAAAACGTGAAACTGAAAATTGTGTCACCCCTCTTAAATTGCGTTTGCCCAATAGACAGTATGACCGCGAGATCCTGCATTTTCTCTGCAAGTATCGGAAAACCTTCTCCTATTATTTCTTCTACAGCGGATTTATTATTACTTGGATCTTACACCAGATTATCATGTGAAACTTGTAGCTGGCTAAAATAACGAATTCAGATTTTTGAAATAACTAAACACATTCATATAAGCCAATATAAATAGACAAACATTATTATTGAGTAGCTTGAATTTCACAAGTAGCCAACATACAATTATATTCTCTTGTGTTCAGAGCTTATAATTATAATAATCAGTTCATTTATGGGCAAAAACTTGTTCATGTTCTTTTATTTTTAACTTGTATTGGTCACGGTCCAAAACAGGAATGGATATTACTTTTGAAGAAATTCTATATTGCCCCAAAATTTTACACCAGTTGAAAATTATCATATCATTATCATGTATCAGTTTTACTTCATATTAAACAATATTAATCTACTATTACATAAGAATGATTTAACTTTCGATTTAAAAACCTCTTTTCCATAGACGTCCAAGGGAGGGTGTAAAAAGTTGTTATCCCCCCTCAAACTTTAAAATCCCTCGTTTCACCCACCTAAATTTTTTTTAAATACAGTAGATTACATCTCCCCCCTCAAGCCTCATTTTCCCCTCAAAACAAATAGCTTGAACGTCTTAGTTCTTGGCAAATTATAGTAGATTTAGGATATTGTATTAACACAACTATAAAGAAGCTTCGCTACTGTTTTGAAGAACTGTGAGCAAGTGATTTGGCCAGCAGAAGTGCTAAAAAGCAACTCTATAATTATCACAGTACGTCGTTTAGATTCTGTACTGATTTCCAAAAAAAACTATCGTAAAAAATCTGAGCCCCAATCATGCCTGCTTGCTGAGCCCCCTAAATTATTAAGAACTAGTTGATTTTAATTGATCCTAGACTCTAAAATTAAGCCTAGAAATTAGCTTAAAAACGACCTCAAGATAGTTATAAAGCGTATCTGAAGAGTACAATTATTTCGGACTAGCAATTTCCGAGAGCTTCAGACAAAAAAAAACTTACTGTTTCATATTATAGGATAAACCAGGTCCAATACTTAATATATCAATTATTTCAGGATGCGTGGATTAACCCTTTGATTACATAACCTTCGTCTTAAAGTCTTATAGTAGCTAATAATGAATTACGGCAGCCAACATGTTTGTGTAAAAACACCAAATGCACATTTTAATCACATCGCCTGTTTCTAGCCAATGTATTCCCTCCTAAATATTTAAATCGCCACACTTGGTAAATAAAACAATGTTCTAGAAAAAGCCTTTGAGCTATTTTGCAAAAGAAGAAATGTATCACTTGAATAAATGAAAACTAACGCTATCTCTTCTTACTTTTTAATTCTATTTAGTTCTTGTGTGTTATATATTTTTTATGCCTTTGTTGAAGGGAATTTAAATGATTTTATGGTTTAAATTTGGGTTATTAAAAGATTACCCACTAAAATCCAATATATTTAAAGTTATAAAGTTAAATTTTTATGTTCTCATTCAGTGAAGAAAAAAAGTAAGTGCAATTTTTTGTTATTATGCGTTAAAATGTTAAGAAGCCAATTAAAAGATCCCATGCTTCAAATTAAACACCTAATTCAATGACCCAATAGAAAAAACGACATACCTTAACTAATCGTTATAAAGAAAAGACAGAGAAATAAGAATGAGTGAGAAAGAAAGAAAAAAGGGAGTGAAAAATTTCCACGGATAAAGAGATATTTATTTGATGCTAAGTGATATTTTTGCTTTATGTCCATATTTTTGGGTTATTAAACCTATTATAATAATAAATCTATAAATCTAGATGTGTAATTAAAGTATAATAGAGGGGTCATTAGCTATATGTAACTCTCCCCTCAAGGCTGTGACCCTGTCTCAATTTTGTATTGGGTCTTTGAAATCAGCTAACAGCGTCAGAAATATAAACACAGCAGATCTTTACAAAAGAACAAAAAAACAATTTGCTAGCAGACGAAATCACTTAAGGCAGGTATTTGTCTTGATTACACATCTATATGCATACATTAATTGCATATTAGCTTTTCCAAGAATTGACCTGCCATTGCCTAATCCTTACATCCTTGGGTAAATAAATTCTGCTCGGGGCTTTGGCTGTAACTGGCTGTAATGACATACGGCAAGATCAACATATAATTGCCAGAGTTGTCACACAAAATAGACAAATTTAAATATAATAAACTTAGCCAATGCATATTGTGAAAACTAAGATATTTAACTTTTAAAATTAACTTAAACTGAAAATAATATAATGTATATCTACTTATGTATTGGTATAATCTAGATACATGCTACATCAGCAAATAGAAAATCAGTGGATGAACAATCCAGCCAAATTATTGGTTAAAATACAGATTTTGTTAGAAAAGGGCAGCTATTTTCTTGTTTCATTTGAATAATGAGTGGAGATACGGAAAGTGTCACGTTTGACGTCATAAAAAGGTATAATATATAAGGAAGGATTATAGGACAAGTGGGAAAAGAAACCCCTAAAAAAGAGATGGATTTAGACTTATTTTTATGACGTCACACATTACACTTTTCGTATCTCCTAATTAGTAAGTTATAATTATTATAAATAGCTAAACTTCTTTCAGACAACCAACCCATTCATGGTAAATCTATTGTTTGTAAGCCTTACTATTTTTTTACTACAATTTGTGGTATAATATGCAGTAGTAAAAGCAAGTTTGTGATCTTAATTTAATCTAAACCTATCACTTACTTTAATTGCATTTTAATATTTTGCTAACTCTAACTTTGTTGTTTTGTAATGCAATTAAAAAATTATGAGTAAGCCAAAAACTCTCCTCCTACTTTACTCACCTTAATCAAATTATAAAATATGGATAAATTATCACAAATTGAACTATTTTTTTGTTTCTATAAGCAAATAATCGCTACGTGTGATGAACGAACATGATATAGTTAAAAATTTTATTTATGGAACATTAAATGATTATACATCTTGATTTTAATCCATCTATCAATCTGTATTTCATCTAACTTTAATCTATTAATCCAACAATCATCTACCAATCAGTTATTCTATTTATCAATCTATCCGTCTATAATTTTAAAAAAATCTATAAATAAATCTCTCCATCAACCTATCTCTCTATACAATACATTAATCAATCAATTCATCATTGCATCTAAAACTATTTCATAGAATCTCGATTAGATTAATCTAGTAGTAAATCTTATTTTCTGACAATTGTATTTTAAAACTTCTTCCATGCAAATATTAGATCCATTATAGTCTTAAGTTGCCAAGGTTTGACTTGTCATACTAATGACCAGACTTTCTAGAAATACAGTATTCAATAAATCCTCGAGGATTTTTTCATTCATTTCTTAATTTACTTTCCAGTTTGACTCCGAATCCGATTCATTTCCGTTGAATTGAAACTGATTTAGAGCCATAATGAAAAATTATTTATCACCAGGGAATTTTCACACATGAAATCACTTTTGTTGGCCCGGGCCTCCTTTAGGATTATCAGCTCTAAAAGTATAAAGTCTGTATTTATTTTCTCATTTATCGAATCATACCATTGACTGCTTTCTGCAGATATTAAAATAAAAAAAACATAAAGTTAAAACCAGTTCTCCTAGATACGAGGGGCCGAATGACTGTTTGAACAAAACTGGTATTAATTTCGTAGAAAATTGTCTGTAATAAGATGCTATACATGATTTTTCAGTAAGGCCGAGAATCGGTTCTAATCCAGCTGATTAATCAGTATCAATGTCATGCCTGAAGTGAAATAAAGATTCTTTATAATCACTATGATGACAAATTTTGAGAGGGTTTGGCCCCCAAAGTATATATTAACTAATCGGTAATCATACCTATTCCCTATTCACAAAAAAAAAATATATTTTAGACCTATAATAACGGCTACGGGTCATTTTCATGATTTGTAACTGTTTTAGATTTTTAGAAGCACAGCTACATTAGATCCAAGGCATATATGAACGTACATCACTAAAGCTGAGTAAGATATTTCGCTAAGCTTTTACCAAATTATGTATGTATAACTTTTAAATAACCAACTTTTGGATCATTATCAATAAAGTAATGCAATTCTTAATTGTAATTCTTTAAAATTTAAAATCCATCTATAAATGTGAGTGTGTTTGTGTGTACCGAGGGATCTCGCTATCTGTCGTACCGATACGGTTCTCCTTTACGGTGTAGCTTCTCATAGGTCCTGGGAAAGTTTATAGCTATTTTTAGCGGAGGGTATCACCCCCTCCCCCGCTAGTATAGTCGACATAAAAATTTGCTTATCGACGAACGTCAACTATTTCAACTGCGAACATTTACTTTTTTATGGCTCTGAATGCAGATTGTTGAAAAAAACTGGCGGCTGTGGCTTCTTTTGCAGGCTGTTCAAAACTGTTTAAAGTAGTAGCATGCGGCTGTCTATCCCTAATCATTTATTTATAGACTAGACATATTCTATTTGCTGTTTTAAAATTTTAATGTCTGAACTTAGTTTGAATATTAATTGGTTACATTAACGGTAAACTTGAAATGTTTCATTTAGTACTAGAGAGCTCTATTTTCGATGGGGTATGAAAAGGTAGCAAAATAGCCTAATACCATACCCAGAATTATATTTTAAAATAAAATAGCCTAAAACAATCTCAGGGCCTGTAAGTAGCTTACTTTAAAGGAAAACCATATCGGTTCAGCGGTTACCGAGATCCTTCGCTGCAGACAAAAAATACCTAATACTCTATATAATAGGATTAAGGTTTTTTTTGTGAATTGTGTCCCTTAAAATCTCTGAAACCTCTCTACTTAAAATCTAAAGCTTGTTTTGGAATCTAAGCAAGTTTTAATCTATTTTTCTAAAGGCTTTTCCTCAGAAAAATTTAGCCATACTAATTGAATTTTTCTACCTAACTCCCTCCCCCCATCCAAAAAATAATACAAGTGTGAACTTGGTGGGGGGGGGGGGGGGGATTTTTCCATAAACCACACCGTCTGAGAGTGTGGCTACACTGCCGAGCCCTGTCCTCAACAAATTCTCATAGAAGATAAAAGATATAAAGCAATATGAATCGGACTTCAGCACATAAAAACATAAAAGAAAAGAATAGTTATTTCCCGCATCGTATTATAAACGGCTTTCCGCGGATATAGAATGTACAATTATAAGATTAAAACCAGTTTTTTTAGCCCCGAGGTGCCGAAGGCACGGGCCAAAAAACTGGTTTTAATCATATGATTGTACATTTTTATATTCGTAAAAAGCTGGATATAATACGATGCTAGACATAGTTTTTTCGTATGGATGAGAACCGGTTTTTATCCACCGGATTCGAATGAATACGATGAAAAGATATTGTAACTGTTAAATAAACAAGAACAATAACAAATGAATAATACGAAGCTGATGATAAATGGAGATATTGGCCTTTAATCTATATCTAGGGAGTTTCTTTGATAGTATATAATATCATGCCATATTGCATCAAAGAAGTTACACGGATAATAAAAAAAAACAATTGATAGCCTTTAGTTTTCTTAAATCATGTAATCACATATTATACACTAGTAGATTGCCCTATAGCCTTTAGGGAATGGCTTAGGAGGTTAGGAAAATAGCCTAAAACCATCCCAAGACTTAAAGCTTTTATTTAAGGTATAACCCATTCAGAACAGTAATTGCTTAAGTTTTTAGCATGAGTCAAAAATACCTTATTATTACTTTATATGGCTCACATGAAGGAGACTAGCGCCGAAATCGTAGAATGAAGAAAGCTAGCCCCCGGAAATCTAATATGAATAAATAAAATAATGAACATATTAAATATTCGTTTATTGTTTAAATAAGATAAAATCGTATATCAATCAATAATTATATTATAATTACAATGGAAATTGAATAGATATATGATAACATAAATTGTGAAAGACATTTAATGCTTTGGCTTTGGTCCTTCTTAATTGTATTATGTATTACGCCTCTTTCTAAAAATCTATAAATTGCTCCTCCCTCTTTTTCACACATTCAATTGCATAAAGTTCATTTAAACCTTTTACACCTAAAATCCCTCCCACTATTAGAAATCTTGTAAATCTTAAGAATCAAGAACCCTAGCCCCAAATGGTGTAGAATGAAGAAAACTAGCACCGATGCTAGTCTCCTTCATGTGAGCCCTTTATATTATAAATTTCAATGGACAAACAAACTTACTCATTTACTTAAAGAGTAGTTACTCTTCAAAAAAAATTAATACTATTAAAATGACCAAGTGTTAGAAGGGGTATAAAAAAGGATATCATAATAAATTTAACAATTTTAAATTTCGTTTTACTACATGCATAACTAATTAAATTTGAATACCATGTGTCCACACAAAATTGCAAAGAAAAAGTACTCTCACCGTGTCATCAGAGTAAAACAAAAGAGGGTGAAGGGATTAAATAACTGTATGTCCTCCATCCGAGGACCCTGTCCCGACTTTCGATTGGGTCTTTGACAATCAACCTATATCATAAGGAATATTAACACAGCCAAGTCGCAGAAAACAATTTGCTAGCAGACAAAAAAGGTTCCCAACAGGAGGATCCAGGAAGTTGTCTGGCTATACATCTTTAATTAAATATTTATTACCGTGACAGACTAGAGATTTTTAAAAGAATATCCTGATAAAAACCGTGCAATCAAACATTCTGACAATCTGAATAGCTTTATTAACCAAACACAACAAAATAAGTTGCAAAAAAGATAAGGTTAAGTTCTCTTCTGTTTTGTAATCACACTTTAATTTGAATGGGATATATATACATGAATTTATTTACAGCATGGCTTCTCTATATCTCGGACATTACCTATCAAAATGGATGTAGAATATACGTCATTTATTGCTCAGCTCTTTCATTGGATTGGAATGAAGGAGTTTGGGCAAAGGAGGTGGAAGGGGAAAATCGTTATTTTAGCACACTGCGTGTGCCACTTTAATAGTGAACTTGAAAATCTGGTGTAAGATCCTAGTAGTTATATATCAATTCCTATAAATTACCTAACACAGGCGAGTCCATGATATTGTTTTATGTTAATTAACATCTAACAGACAACCAACTGTTTGATTTGAAGACCTATGTAGATGTCCTAACTGTGCATGGTAATGAGTTGCTTAAAGTATAATTGGCAATGAGACTGCTGCTTTGCTACTATTTAACAGATTTTATCTGTCGTAAAATCATCTTTGATATGGACATTTTCATTCTTGTAATTTTATGAATATATAATGTATATTATATTTTAGTGGATTTATCAAATTACACTTCGGGTTTCTTAATTTCTTAGGGATGGTGTTTACATTTTCTAACCGTAATATACGGTTTAGATTAGTATAATTAATTTAATGGTTTTATTACTGTATCTACCAAACAAAAATTTGGTAAACTACTATTTAAGAAATCTTACATAATTTAGTATGATGATCATTTCGCAACACGTCAAATAGAAAACCAATCTCTTGATTGCATGACCTTTGTCTAAAGTTTTATAACCATACCTTCACAAAAAGTAATTTTGCTTGTTAATGAGTCAAAAACAGTTATTCATGTCTATGACAAAAAAGGTCTCATTTCGATTGATAAAGTCTTTTTCTTCATAAATATCAGATGAACACTGTAAATAAGAATAAATATTCGTTTTATTGCTTTTCACCCTTTTTAAAACTAGGTTGGTCAACTTAATTTAAAATTTGATAAACGATAAACAGCTAAATTGTTCTCAAAACTTTTTAAATCTTTTTTTTATATCTAGTCCATTACAAATCTGATTTATTTTGTATCCGCAGGAAACTGTCTATAAAATAATTTACCTAGTCAATTAGATCTATGCTTCATTTTGATAGTATTTGGATTTTTATATTTATTAAAATTAAAGAAGGTACTGACGTTTTACTTCTTGGCGGTTGATAGTCGAACAGTTAGTATGACATACCCAACCTTAAAGTTAGCTTCGCTTCTAAGAATTGAATATATTATGCCCATTTTACAAATGGTCATACACCTTAAAGGGAAAGAAAGAGAGAGAGAGAGAGAGTTTAAAAGAGAAAATAAAAGTTAAAGAAAAATAATATTACTGTGTAACTAATTTTATTGCGCTTTTTCTTCGTTCAGATGGATCGATCTTGCGGCGCCGTTCTTGTAGCGTAGCTTCTCATTATAACTGTTTGTTGGATAATACTGTAGTCTATATATCCATACTAGGTACTTCACTCTTAGCCGACTCAAGATATTTATACAGCTTACCTCAAAAGTCATGTAATTCGAACCAGTAATTTTTAATAAATAAAGCATCGAACAAAAAAAAACTTAAGTATGAAAATCCTATTGAACTATCTTCTATTTTTCTCATATAGGATAAACTCGGGAAAACAAATAATTTTCTCGATTCGACAATCAGAGATTGAAATTTATTTGATTTAATATTAAATTACATGTTAATATATCAAATGGTTCAAAAGAAAATTTAGTTTCAGAATTCTAAAATGTTTTATTGATGTTTTATTTCCTTACAAACTAATGCTTCAAAAGCTACATTATTTTGTCCTTACTTACTATCAAAAAGCAAAAAGAACTTTATTAAAATAACCAAAAAATACTTTTAAGCTCCCCAGAATGTTTTTGAGGTAGTTTAATGTTGTGACTTTTTAAAAGCATTTGTTGGCCTGATTTGGAAAATTTTTATTTTTAATGAAGTGTTTTTTGCATGTTTTTCCTTACAAACTAAAATATATCCAAATTAATTAAGATATATTACCTTATAACTAACCTTACTCACTAAATTGTTAACCCATACAAATATAGTTTTAGTTTTATTTTGATTTTTATATATAATCAAAAAAAACTAGAATTCTATTTCTTATAAGGTAACAGCCCTTACAAACTAATTTTACATATTGATATTTGATCTTTACAAGTCTCTCAACAATAAAAGTAAATATTCATATTAAGTAAAGTGTTTTACATTATTAAGCATAGGTATTCACTTTCAAAATTACAAGACAAATAAAAATTTTATCTAATTCTCAATAAATTGATAATAAAGTTTGTTGGTATCACATTGCAGAGTATCATTAACAGAGAAAATATGCTAAATATGAATGTTTACAACAATAACAAAAATTGCATTGTAATGAATATAGATTTTCTGTACTTCTTACATTAAACTAAAAATAGCAGAAATAATAACAAAATAAGCTAAAATACAAAAAATATTTTAGTTTCTATTATTTATTTACCTTTTATTAACTATTACTTATGTGATTGATTAAAGATAAAAAAAATAATTTTTTATTTATTGTGTATTCCAGAGAGTCAGTTCTATCATCTTTTCAGTTAGCTTGCTGAAACAAAAAGTAATTATTAGAAAATTTTGTTGTTGGGTTGATAAACAACATTTTTTTAAATAAAAGTTATTTTCAAACTGTGTAAAAAATTTCCTTTGGTAATTTGATCTAAACACCATTACTATAGAAGTTTCATTATTTAAAATGGATGTTATTGTTTAACAAATAATATAGCTAAAATAGATAGTCTTCTTCTTTTAAGCTACAAAAGTGAGTTTTTTGGTATAAACCAAAAGCTTGTGATTGCTAAAGTGAATCAATAAAAACTAGTTACTTACCTACTAGAGTAGCCCTGAAACCAGATCGTCTCACTTTGTTATCACTCACAAATTTGATATACATCTTGTTCTTCTTAGATCTTAGTTTAAAGGTCTGAGGAAGCTTGGATCCACATATTGTCACCTTAATAATAATGTCAGCATAAAGTTTTGTATAGATTTTTTGTTGTTGTTGAAAAAGCAACAAATTAGTTGAAGAGTTCAAAATGTTTTACCAATAAAAAAAAGTATACTAGATGCACAGCAAATCCAGTAGAATAGAATATACCTGGAGCTAATAAATCAATGGACAAACTCACTATTAGTAGTAGAAGTAGTTGTATAATAAATTGACCCTTTTAAGAAGGAAACAAATTACAGGGTTAACAGCTTGTAAGGACTAGTTTACCTTTGTATATTTGGAGACTGCACCAACAAAGAGGTAATCTTTAGAAAGACAATCCCTTGACCATTGTATGTTAAAGCTGTCAAACACCATTCCAATTCTGGCATTATTTTTTGTCTAAATCAGGCACATTTAATCTTTGTTTGAGTGTAATATTCATAAATAAGCTTAATAAAGAAAGATATTAATAATTAATCTAATAAGATGACTTACTGAAATTATCCATGAGCACTCCAGGTTGTTCCAATAATGATCAGGATAACTAAAATTGAATTTTATTATTTATCTATCCATCACATATATAACCTAATTTTTAAAATTCATAATTGAATTCATTATCTCATTAACACTCCATTTAAACAAGAAAAAATATCAATATAGTTCTATTTGAATCCTATTATTTATTTTCAACATCAGTACTCACTTAGGAGACTCTAGGACTTGCAGTGCAGATCTGCCATCAGGATTCATGAAAATATTACAGTTGCAATCAGCACAAGCATCAGGTTCACTTGTTGTCTCAGATTCTACAGATTCTGTTGTTTCTTCTTGGGATTCAGCTAAACATATAAAAGTGAGATATTTGAATTCTAAAAGTTATCAATATCTGTTATTTTTAGATTTTTAATCTTAATATCTTACCTTACCTTGTAAGGACAGGATTCTCCTTCGATTTTTAAGTGATCATCTAGAGAATCCCCTCTTTTTTAACTATTTCTGTTGTGCACATGACATAGCAGTAGTAGGAATGATTTTTAATGTCTTTATTTATGTCTAAACATATTCAATCCACACTTACTTGTTTCACCGAAGGTCTCGAGAGCAGTGGACTGTTCTACAGGAGCAACAGTTGTGTCTTGTGATTCTGGTGTAGTAGGTGCTAAAAAATAAATTAAATAAAAGTATGAATAAAAAAATTTAAAAACTTAAGTAATAACACTCAAAAAATCACTCAACCTGCTGTGTAAACTATTGGTACTTTTGTTGATGGAGCCTCTGTGATAGATGCAGATTCTGTTTCACTTTCAGTAGTAATAACACTTTCAGGTTGTGCCAATTCCAGATTAGGAGGTTCATTTTCAGCACCTCCATTAATTAAAGTAGGGATTTCAGTCTCTGTTTCACTTGGTTCAGTTGGTTCGGGCTCACTTGGACTTACAACAGGTCCATCAACATTAGATTCACCATCAGTTGGTTCAGGTTCACTAGGAGTTAAAACAGGTCCATCCACATTAGATTCACCATCAGTGGGTTCAGGTTCACTAGGAGTTAAAACAGGTCCATCAACATTAGACTCACCATCAGTGGGTTCAGGTTCACTAGGAAATAAAACAGGTCCGTCAACATTAGATTCACCATCAGAGGGTTCAGGTTCAATAGGAGTTAAAACAGGTCCATCAACATTAGGTTCACTATCAGTGGGTTCAGGTTCACTTGGACTTACAACAGGTCCATCAACATTAGATTCACCATCAGTTGGTTCAGGTTCACTAGGAGTTAAAACAGGTCCATCCACATTAGATTCACCATCAGTGGGTTCAGGTTCACTAGGAGTTAAAACAGGTCCGTCAACATTAGATTCACCATCAGTGGGTTCAGGTTCACTAGGAAATAAAACAGGTCCGTCAACATTAGATTCACCATCAGTGGGTTCAGGTTCAATAGGAGTTAAAACAGGTCCATCAACATTAGGTTCACCATCAGTGGGTTCAGGTTCACTTGGACTTACAACAGGTCCATCAACATTAGATTCACCATCAGTTGGTTCAGGTTCACTAGGAGTTAAAACAGGTCCATCCACATTAGATTCACCATCAGTGGGTTCAGGTTCACTAGGAGTTAAAACAGGTCCATCAACATTTGATTCACCATCAGTGGGTTCAGGTTCACTAGGAAATAAAACAGGTCCGTCAACATTAGATTCACCATCAGTGGGTTCAGGTTCACTAGGAGTTAAAACAGGTCCATCAACATTAGGTTCACCATCAGTGGGTTCAGGTTCACTAGGAGTTAAAACAGGTCCATCAACATTATTTTCACCATCAGTGAATTCAGGCTCACTGGGAGTTAAAACAGGTTCAATAACATTAGATTCACCATCAGTGGGTTCAGGTTCACTAGAAGTTAAAACAGGTCCATCAACATTTGATTCACCATCAGTGGGTTCAGGTTCACTTGGAGTTAAAACAGGTCCGTCAACATTAGATTCACCATCAGTGGATTCAGGTTCACTAGGAGTTAAAACAGGTCCATCAACATTAGGTTCACCATCAGTGGATTCAGGTTCACTAGGAGTTAAAACAGGTCCATCAGTTACTCCAATAGTTGACTCCTCAGATGATGTAGCTGGCTCTGATTCTGGTTGACTTATATATAATGTAGGACCATCTATAGGTTCTTCATTAGTAGTCTCAGGGTTTTCAATTGTTGGTGCCTCAGTTTCACTTGATTCACCATCACCTATTGAACATAACATCAATTTACTAAGCATAATCATAGTTTTATAGTCTAATGTATAAATGTTTTCTAGTTTTTTCCATCATTTAAGAAGTAATACCTATTATTAGTACGCCTCCATCATCAGGCACATTTGCATCTGTAACTGGTGTCATATCAACTGGCAATGTTTCAGATCCTCCAGTCTCTTCTCCATTGTCGGAACCTACATGGAGGAAACATATATTTTATTCATTATAATGTTTCATTGATGGAACCAAGGAACCAGTCATTATCAATACTACAAAATCAAGAATAGCATTGTATTACAGACAATTTTCAATAAATAATAATATAAAAATAAGAATATAAATACCAATTTGGTTTTCATCTTATTTTTTTTTATTTTGATACCCGCGGAAAGCTGTCTATTATACTATGCAATAAATAAATATTATTATATCTGACTGCTTTTTATGTTGTCCTGATCACAAGTTAGATAATTATACCTGATCCAGATGAAGATCCATCAGTTGTTCCTGAACCATCCCCTAGACATAAAATTATGAGATCTGTTACATTCTAGAAAATCTAGAAAATCTTTAAATTATTTAAATTTTAGGATAGAAAAAGACGCTCAACATTATTTTTTTTACTTATTCGCTTTATATCTGAGAAAGTATACTCTGTAAAATAAAGTAATATAAATTAAAACTTTGTTATACCTGTTTGTGTTTCAGAAGAACCTGACTCCTGAGATGTAACTACTGGACCTAAAATTATTATTTTACATCAATTCAGCAGCAATGGATATCATTTTCGGTGATAATGAAACAATAAATCTACAGCATGACCCTCGAAAAAGTATTTTTAAGCATCTGCAGCCCTTATTTCTCAATGAATTATAAAAAAAATGCTTATGTCCTTGTTCTCCATAGTATTCCACATAAGTAGATATAAAAATATTTTTTTTACCTCCATTAACACCGGAGATTTTTAGAGCTAAAGTTTTGAAAAAGTGACTGAGAAAAAGATTTTTTTTTTGTTTCTCTTATTTTTTGGATGGTTATATTATGTTTTTCTGGCAACTGATGATACACAAAGAAAAACAAGTTAACTAATTATTTCTTTTTTATTCCACCAAAAAATATAAATTTTTAATGGCAAAAAATACTACTGAATGAATTGATTATTTGCAAATTTTAGGTTATTTATTAACCCTTATTTGAGAAAAGGATTAATTATGACAGTTGCTCCGCCTACTTTTCTGACATCTCAATAATTTAATAGGGGGTTAATTAAGCTTTTTAGACAAAAAAATCATTATGTTTTAATTTTATTTTCTTTATAACTTTTTTGTTATTAAAGTTAGGATTGTGAAACAAAAACAATTTTCCTGCTATATTCATAAAGATTTATTTGGTTTTTTAATCTTAAACAATTTTGCCTAATAAGTAAGTTTTTCAAAATATCATTAAACTAAAAAGACTCAAAAAATATGTGTAAAAAAATGCTTTTTACTCAAAAACTAAATTTTTTATTTTATTTTTGTATAAAGTTTCTGCTAGTAACAAAAATAAAAGGATTTCTACCTTAATTTTGCTAAAAAATTCATTTCATGTTAAAAGTTACTTTTTCCTCAGTCACTTTTTCAAAACTTTAGCTCTAAAAATCTCCGGTGTTAATGGAGGTAAAAAAAAATATTTTTATATCTACTTATGTGGAATACTATGGAGAACAAGGACATATGCACTTTTTTATAATTCATTGAGAAATAAGGGCTGCAGATGCTTAAAAATACTTTTTCGAGGGTCATGCTGTATAAATGTAGATGTATAACCAGACAACTACCTGAATCCCCTATTGGGATCTTTTTTGTCTGCTAACATATTTCTTTCTGTTCTTTTGTAGGCTGTGTTAATATTCCCAACACTATTGGTTGATTTCCAAAGACTTAGTTAAAAGTCGGCAAAGGGCCTTAGGGTAGGGACATACAGTTAGTTAACCCATCTCCCCTCTATTGTTTACTCTAACAATGAATTGCATTAAAATCATGTTTGCTATATGTTTTTGATATACAATAGCCCCCCCCCCCCCCCCCCCCAATAAATTGTCGGCTCTTCCCAAATGTATATCATCTCAACAAAACCCTGTGAACTGCACACACCCATATGCATGATATTTGAAAATATTTGTACACAAAAACTTACTAGCTGTAGTAGTTGCTGTTGGATTAATGAAAAAGTTACTTCCTGGAAGTGAACCTTAAAAAATATAAAAATTTATCAAAAGAAATAATATTAAATTCTTAACTATTAGATTTAATTTATTGGACATTATAGTAATATGATTTTAAAGTGTTTAACGAATGGTTAATGGTTATAGGCAACTAGCTCTTTCATTAATAAAGTTTTGTATGAATGTAATCTGAAGATATGGTGTTAGGTCATGCTCATAGACGTGCATAATGGGGTGTAGGGGTGTGTGTCCAGCCCCTAGCAAATTTAGGAGGTTGGATACACTCCCCTAGGTGTGAGCCCCCTATACCATCTTCACATCCTTTGACAAGAGTCTTCTCACCCCTGATACACCCTCCTAAAAAAGCCAAGGGGGCTGTAAAGGTAAAAAATCTCATCTTTTTTAAAATTTGAGTGGGGTGTTAGAAAAATTTGCACGCTCCACGCATCAATTTACCAATTTAGGGACGCTTGTATGACTTTTGAGTGGGATGGTGGACATGGTGTGCCTCTGGTCAAGCCCTTTAATTTATAAGAACATTGTTTTCTGAAAGGTGTCCCATGTCTAACCTGTAGAAGATACTTTTACACAGTGGTACACCTCTCCAGTTTTTGGCATCACATACATTTCATCTGAGTCTAACAGATCAAGTTTCTATAAAGGAAATATGTTACGTACTAATTTACAAAAATTAAAAAAAAAGTTATTTCTTAACAAACTAAATTGTAAAATCTGGATTAGAACGGGTTCTCAGTAGAACTGAAAAAGCATTTATCATATCCATAGACGTCCAAGGGGGGGGGGGTAATGGGGCGATTACCCCCCCCCCCCCCATTTAAAATTTACCCCTACCCTGGGGTGCCGTAGGCACCCCCAACCATTTAGGAGGGGGTATTTACCCCCCCCCAAACAATTTTGGGGGTTAAATATCCCCCCCCCCCAAAATAAAAAATCTCTAATAAAAAAATTTTTTGCGCACTTTTAATACTATATATTTAATAAAATTTAAATTAACCCCCCCCCAAAACTTTTACCCCGGGGGTAAATTTTGGGGGGGGGGTAAACTAAATTTACCCCTGCCAACAGATTTCAGGGGGAGTAATTACCCCCCCCAAGCAAATTTTACCCCCGGGGTAAAAATTTTGGGGGGGGTAAAAAAATTTGCGGCACGCTTCGCGCGCCATTTTACCCCCCCCCCCAAAAAAAAACGAATTACCCCCCCCCCAAAAGAAGCTTGGACGCCCCTGATCATATCGTATTATAGACACTTTTCAATGAATATAGTAATATAAGATTATTACTAGTTTTGTTAGCCCGGAACTCTGGCTTTTTTCCTTTTCATGAAATTTATAAGCAAAGGAGTAAATCTTTTTTAAACTCAAGAGAAGGTATTTAGGATATAAAAGGCGGTAGTTAAATAAAAATGGTATGTATTCTAGTCTTTTACCCACGAAACCTTTTGTTATACATGAGATATTTCGTGATTTTAACATCATATTTTTATTAGAAGAGAAGTTAATTCATTTTTAGGGACTGTAAGTAAGTTCGTGCATTAATGAAATGGTGTATTGAAAAATTATCTGCTATATCTAGTATATTATTTTTTGCAAATTGAATGATTTACAATACCTTCCTTTAACAACAAATAAATACAAAAAAAATAAAGCCACACACGCTTAGAATGAACACAGAAACAAGAAGATGCTTATATTCTTATTTTCTCTAATATTTATAAAAAAACACATTTATTTTCTAATTAGGCAATAAGACAACAAGACTTTTCAATTTATTCGTCTTGAAATTTGCAAGCTTTATGTTACTCCCCTACATCTGGACATATTGTCCTTGTTATGCATAAATTAGAATATTTTTTATCTAAAACCTTTAAAGAAAGGTGTTAATGATTATATATATTAGCTCATTCTTTCAGTTATTAATATAATCTGGTTTGATTGGACTATTTGAAAATAACTAGGTGCTCTCAAAAATTGAAAATATAACCTGTTGGATATTGTCTGTAGGGCATTCTTGTCCTGTCACCATCTACAATTTTAATCTTTAGTTATGATTAATTAATAATAATATGATCAACAAATGAAAATGAAGTAATTATAAATGATATTAACCTAAAATTACAGCAGTTGCAGAAAAGCCCTAAAATTATATAATGATCTACAACCAGATTAATATCTTGGAGGGTAAGTCCTTTGATAGCATGGCCTTTGTCTTAAAGGTCACAATGTGCATGATTTGTAGCATTGCCTATAGTCAACCTACACTATGCACGGGTTGGGAAAAGACTTGAACCCATAACCTTGAATTTACCTGTCCTACTGTAGCCAGGATAAGGCCTATAATGGCCAGATAGAAACTTCTGTCTGCCATCCCTGGACACTTTTGCAGGATTCAGAAATCCTAAAAAAATTTTGAAATAAAGAATAGTTATCTATCGCATCGTATTATTGACAGCTTTCCGCGATGAATTATGGCATAATTTTGCCTTGTTTTGTTAGCCTCGAGAGACACTAAACATTATTTTTCAGTATGGCTGAAACCAGCTTCTAATCCAGATGATACTAATCGGTTTGAAGCCATACTGGAAATTTTGTTAAACACAAAAAATACCACTTACAGCTATAACACACAAAAAAAAGTAATACATAAAAACACTGAAATAAATAAAACAAACTAGATTTTGTTTGTTTTTAAATTTTGTGTAAAACAAATTAGTTTAAAACTTTGGGTTCTATGTTATTTTTAATTAATAACAAAATATACTAATATTATTTAATTCAAAGAACGAAGCCTTTCCATACAGATATACAAACTTTGAACATGCTAAGCCTTGTTTTCATTTGTTCAGCTTTGTTGATTTCAAGTAAACAAGGATGACAACATCCATAAAAGCAAAGCTCTGAAACAGTAGGACAAACGAACATTACCACTGTAGAGTGTCAGAACTAATTTATCAGAATATAAATGTACAAGAGTTGAAACAAAAATGTAAGTAAATTTGATAAAAAAAAACTGGTTAAATACACATAATGTTTATGAAAATACTTAAATTTTTTGAACTTGATTATAGAGATACTTCGCTTATGATATTGTACTTTAATGTTCTTGGAATCAGCATACCAAAAATCAGACCAATCGGATAATTAGACATAAAAAAATGTTGTTTAAATAAATAAAACAAACTAGATTTTGTTTAAAACATGTTTAAACCGGACGTACGATCATATAATTGCTACGTTTTCTAAATCGTATCTAACTACTACAGGAATCACCATGCAAAGTTTGAAATCAATTCTAACATGCCTAGACTAACGAAATAAATTATCCGTTAAGGATGGACGGACGGACCGACCCTAATTATAGAAAAGCTACTTTTTTTTATAAAAATACTCTTCGGAAAAGATTTTTTGATTAAAATCCTTCGGACAAGGGTAAGTTTTATACCTTACTTGTGTTTTTATTTCATGTAAACCTGTCTTGATTGGATTGAGGGACGGTGTTTGTTTTTTTAGAAAAATACCAGCTGGTTGATTAAATAAAACATATTCAAAGGACTAAGTTCAAATGGGTTTTAAACATTGTATATTATAATAACGAATATAACATCAATATGGAAAACAAAAAAATATAAAAAGGAAAATCAATTAGATAGATTGAAATTTCATGAAAATGTTGCACATCTGTTTTTATTCGATAATCATTTAAAAAGACAATTATCTTCAATTCATTGCACAAAATATGTTTTAACACTTATACATAAAAAATGATCTGATATTATAAATTAAATTAATATTTGTTACTTTACATTATAATATTTTATTTTCTTATCTTAAAAAGCGCCCTATATTTTCTGGATGACAACATTAATAAAAGCGAAGCTTTGAAACAGTAGGACTCACGGACAATAATACTTGTAAAGTGTTAAAACTCAATAATCAGAATATAAATCTATAAAAGTCGAATCAAAATTGTAAGAAAATTTGTTGCAAAACTGCTTAAGTACAGGATTTTGTTTAAGGACATACTTACATCTTTAAATTAACGAATAAAAGCTAACCGTTCCGGAACGACGAACAGACCGACCATAATTATAGACATTATTGAGAAAAGCTTTGCTTTTAAAAATCATTGACTAGCATCTAGGGACTCTCTATTCGAAGTTGCAGAGAGGAACTAGAAAAATAGTATAAAACCATACTAAGACTTAAATCTGAAAATAAATAGCCTAAAACCATCACAGAACCTACGTGAAGATTAACAAATCGGTTCATTGGTTATTGAGATCTTAATCATCAGACAACATAAAACTTCATATAATAAGATTTCCGAAAAAAATATCACTTATAAATAATCAAATAATAGTGCAAATTAAATTATAAAATGCCCAGCTAACCTGACAGAAAGTAGAGAAGTGAGCACTGGTAAGGTGTGGACCATAATTTGTTATTAATTCTTACAGGTGTGTATCCACTATCCACATTAGTTTCTTTTAATGCCTAATTAAGCGAAAGTGCCAACCTTAATTTTGCACATTTTTTGCAAAACAGCATAACTTTTATTTTAGCAACTTTTAAGCATCGCATATTTTTTTATTGTTAATGCAAGCGACTACGTCCTATACCAACGATTTTTATATAGATCTTTTTTGATTCTACAACTTTTTTCTAGCAATTTAAGCAATGTTTAAAGACTCTAACGCGTTTTTTACTCCCTATCTCCTCTCCCCCAAACAAACGAAATAATTTGACAATCATATTCACCGGCAAATTAAAAATGCAAAGCTTCTTCGAAAAGTACAATAAAAAATGTAAATATTATACAAGCTTTATTCATTTTCAATTCTTTTTCTAAAAATGTGTAAAAAAATTTAATTTTTTACTGTTTTGCAAAAATGTATTTAATTAAAATGTCCAGTACTTAAGAGTGTCTCATTTGCAAAATAAATTTAGAATAGTTCTAATTTAATATGATCGACATTCTTCGTTTTATGCATAAAGAAGTAAGTAGAACTAAAGGGCTATAAGATAATTAAGGGAATGAAAAACCAGCCCCCCCCCCCCAAAAAAAAAAAAAATAAGCTTCCCTAAAACATATTAATCTAGTCGGCCAGGGCATTTTAGAAATCTTGAGCATCAAACGAAAATGCTACGTTAAAAAGCTTCAGTTTACTACTTAAGTTTGAATGCGTATCAAATGCTAGGCTAAAGTCAAAAGAACGTTAAATTTAATAATTTTTAATCAGTGTCAATAAATATAATTTCAGCTACTCAAACAATAAGAATAATATTAGATATTTCTTCTTAAGATATTAATAGTAACAAATAAATTTTATTCAGATAACTATGAAGCTATCCTATTATAACCCGTAGCTTAAGATTGCGAGAACTACTGAATGAGTTTTTCATTTCAGGGAAGCTTCTTTTAAGTCCTGAGGTAGTTTAACTATAGACGCATTTTAGCATTATATGAAGTAAAAAAACGAAGCAAATTATTAGATCAAAAAATAAATAACCGTTCTAACAATTTTTATTATAGTAAATACATATTTAAACATTATAATTATAGACCAATAAAAAGTCTAAACCGTATTAGAAACATCAAAAAATATTTTAAATATTTCAACATAAAAAAGGAACTTAAAGAGTTTTTATTTAAAACGTTTTACAAAGTAGCTAATATCGTTGCATGCAAAAGTTTTTAAAAATAATTATATTCTCTATTTTTTCCATAACAATTTTGTTGATCATAATTGGGGCAATGATTTGAGGTAAACCTGTCTGAGTATAAAATTAAAGATATATGCCTAAGACTGAATGACATAGGTTTTATGAAATATTTTGAAAATTAAAATGTATCTTAAAGTTTTTTTTATAAACTTAAGGTGGAAGAAAATGCAATTAGTCTTGACCTAATACACATTTTCATATTAGAATTATGTACAAGGATGTGTAGTTATCCACAAAAGTGAAGCTTAAAAAACTCTAAAGGAAATGATGAAAATTGAGTTGCTGCGTTTTTAGTAAAAAAATCGCAACTACAACTATCGAAAAAAACGTCTAGCAAACTTTACATGCAATAACTACTTAAACTTTCGACGAATAACAAAATAAAAATTAGATTATTAAAAAAAATTATACTAGTTTTGTTAGCCTCTCGGAGTGAAAACTGGGATTAAACTTTTATTTTAGTATTCGCAGAAATCTGTTTGTAACACACTGCGATAATTTACCATTCCAACAAACATAGTAATAAAAATACTGCTATATTTTTTTCAATAAAATCTTAATTATTTTACAACATAAATTAAATTGATAAATATTTAATAAAACTTGAAAAATCAAAAATATTAGTTTTATAAATAAATTAAAGTAGAAAGACGTATTACACTTATTTTAAGGTAATAAGAAAATACTCAAAAATTGGATTTTTTTTTTAAATTTGCAAATTGCAAAAAAATGAATAATTTTTTTTATTCAAAAGTAGTGGTAAATTGATTTAAATTTCATCAAAGGATTTTATACAGTACATATTCTGTAAACATTTCAATAAATTTTCGTAGCATTATTTTATAAAAGATGCAATTTATTAATTGGACTTATATTAACAGCCGTTTAGTGGTAATTCGCATATAACATTCTGGACTTTTAGGTTACTGTCACCAATACTAGATAAATCATTAAATCATACACATTAAAATGTTTTAAAAACTTTAAAAAATCCATTTTTATGATATTTTTAATAGCAGAATAAAATGCGTTAAAATATATTTAATTTGTGCATTAAAAATTTACATGTAGCACAAAAATTATGATTCAAAATGTACTTAAAGAAAATCAAAGACTCTAAAATGCATGTACAAATTGCTAAAAAGAAAACTTTATTAGATTACATGATAATCTAGTGTAAGATCAAAGTAATAAATTCATTAATCCATTTTTGAATTTATACATTTGTCACTTGTTGTGTATCTGTTTTAGATTCTTGGCCAGGCTTTGTAACTTCAACCTGAGGGGTCATGATTATTGAATTTATAAACATTTTTGACCAATAATAAATAATACAGAATAAATATTCTTAGAGCTCTAAAAAAATTCTTTTTCAAAACTATATGATTTATTTCAATAGGAATACTTACTTTTAACACGTAATTACATAATTGATTGATTAATTCTCACCAAAGGTGTCCAAACTTTTCAACTTATAATTTCACCCAAAGAAAAGTCAATTTCGTGAAAAATTGTCTGTAATATGATACAACTAGAGTTGGCTCGATATAATTATCTCCCTATTGGCTAGTTTTCTATATGCATATCTATTTCTCAATAAATCTATTTTCCTCACCCGGCATTACTATCTAAAAGAAAGTAAATATTTAATAATTTAAATGATTTTTAAAAGATTTTTTTAAATTATATTTTTTTCTTTACATTACTATCACCAAAGGGTTAATGATGATGATTACAATTTTAGTTTAATATTTGAACACACAAAATGTCGCCACAATCGAATTCTTTTAAAACATAGTTTTCTTAAATTTATAATATTATAAATTTAAATTTTCTTTTTTATGATTAGAAATTAAATACATCAATATAAGGTAAATAGCAACATGAAATTAAAAAAATGAATTTATTTTTAATAAAGTAAAATAATGGGTCTTATCGTTCTGGGCAATGAGAGTTTATTATGGATTATTGGAGCACTATGAGTTTTAATCATATATTCCTTGGAAAACTTGAGCTCGTTTATAGACATTTATTTCCTATATAGATCTGACATGGATCTTGAAGCAATTAAGCAGGCCGTTTTGTACATGTTAAAAATTGGAAGATTTCATTAAATAAAAGTAATCGCAAATATACTTAGTAAATAAACAATTTTCCAGTACGGTTCAGAACCGGTTTTAATGCAGCGGATAATAATCGGTTTTGAAGCCATACTGGAAAAAATTTATTACTTGATTTTTAAATCAATTAACTTTTTAAAATTTATATTCATGCCTTGGGTATTGATAGCTTAGACTTTCCTCTTTGATCATAATTATTCTTGTCTTCCCTTATATCTTGGCTGCTATTTAATGTAGTAGCCGCTGAATCATTTCTATCAACAACCTTAATTAGAGTACCAATAGTTTAAGATAAAACTATTTTGCCTTTTGCTTTTGTGATAAACTAAATTTTAGCTTCGCCCCTAGCATAAAAATTGTTAATAGAGGAATTTAATTTTTTGTGCTTTTGTGTATTAAAGCATTAGTTCTTTCATTTTATCCTTTAAGACACACAGAAAATCCGACACACATCCTATTACTTTTACAGACAAAGAGAAACACCTCCCGTTACTTTTATATAAGGATTACCTTTTTAAATATAATCCTAAATAGCCAAGATTATTCTTTCCCCATGTATATGAATGACAACTTTTTCTGCTTTTACCATATAATTGTTATGTATCACATTGTATCATAGACAGCTTTCCGCGGGTATCAAAATAAGAAATTATAAAATTGAAACCTTTTGGCATAACAAAACTGTTATTAATTCAAGATTTTTTTGTAATATTCGTGAAAACATTATTTTTCAGAACAGCTGACAACCGGTTCTAATCAAGTGGATATTAATCGGTTTCAAAGCCATGATGAAAAATATTTTCGAAATATGTATTATATATTAATATGCGGAAGTGAATGCACAACTGACAAACCTTGTCCTCTGAATCCGCAGGATCTGGCCTTGAATCTGACAAGGGTTCTATCTCTGATTCTTCTGTGCTGGTCATCTCCTAAATACAAGCCTCAGTGATATTAAGGCGTATGACAATAGACGATATGTTCATGCACATGCCCAATTATGATAAACAATAATGATGTTGATTAGTATTATTGGCAGAAAAGTATTGGCACCAAAAGTTTTTACCAATCTACCAAAAGTACCCAAAGTTTTTTAGTCAACATATGCGAGAATGTTTTACAAGCTTTTAAAGTATTTTTTTTTGGATTGAGATTTTGCTAAATTGTCTTATGGTTCCTATACAATCTATATTTTCTTTATTCTATTAATATGTTTTTTTAATGCAAAAATTTTTCGACCTGGTTTTCCAATCCTCCAGTGGCCAATTTTTTCCTCACTTCAAACCAGAACTTACTGTTGGGAAGTTTTGGAACCTTAAATTGATGATTAATTAATTCAACAATTATTACATTTCTTGTATTCATTCGAATCCGGTGGATAGGAACCGGTTCTCATCCATACGAAAAAAACTATGTATAGCATCGTATTATATCGTATATTATAATATAAAAATGTACAATCATAAGATTAAAACCAGTAAAAAAACTAGTTTAAATCTCATAATTGTACATTCTATATCCGCGGAAAGCCGTTTATAATACGATGCGAGAAATAACTATTCTGTTATTGTCTTAGTAATAATGGGAAATGGATTTACCAAGGATAAAGGCTAAGGAACGATATCAGGAATCTAAAAGTATAAGACAACTACCGATAAATTGATGTTTATCCCCAATGATGATACAAAAAATTACCACTTCTGTAGATTTCAATTAGTTATTAAAACGTTTGGACGCTAGGCTTCATGAACCAACCAATCAAAATTCAAAAAAGTCCTCAAAGTTGTTAAGCCAACGAACAACGAGCTGTAAATAGTAAGATGATCGAATTAGCAAGTCATCCCCCCCCCCCGCTTTCTTATATACAAAGTAATAAGAATTTTTTGTATCAATGATCTTTTAGATAAGCATTAGCCAAAGCATCAATGAGTATCAACTTTATGGCATGCAATGTATGTCTATATAAATAACCTGTTTGGATGAATTTTTTCCTGAACTGAAAAGTTGAGACTTTAAAAAGTGCTGTGCAACCTAAACAAACTGATGGTAGTGCCTAAAAAAATGACGCCATGCAATACAAATGGCATATGATAGGCAGTATACATTTAAATTAACCAATGGTAGGCCAGTTTGAAGTCATTTTTTAGGCACTATCATAATTTTCAACCTAGAAAAACGTGTTAATCAGTAGTTCAGCAAAACCAAAACTATTAGGAAAACTAAGCTGTAAGATATGCCCATTGGCTGCGTAAAAATGATTTCAAAACTATCTATAAGTGGGCAGAGTAGTACAGAAATTTCATATAATTTATTTCGAATTAACTACGATAAGACATTGGAAGGAAACTAGCGTTGCATACATATGGACAGGCAGACGGACATAAAATTAAATTTTGATCAATGAAAGTAAAAACCTGAATCATACAAGAACAAACTTGTTGCAAAGCCTCTAGCTCGTCTGGTAGCCTAAATTACAGACAAACATTTATAATCTTTTTGCTTCTAACCTTTCCTACAATCAAATTATTTTAAATATTCTTCATAGACAACAATTACATTACATTGTCATAATAAAATTTATAAGTCTAAGAAGGAAAATTAATTTCTCACTTTAAGGTATCAACAACAAGAAATGCCTTACATTCCCATCTGCAACAAGGACCTAATTGATTAACCCGTTGATTTAAGGTCTCAGCAACAATAAATGCCTTACCTTCCCATCTACCACAAGAACCTAATTGATTTTGCCGGTTTGGACGTCTTAAAGGATACACACAAACAAACACAGACAAACATCCTAGTACACTGCTAAAAAAAAATGCACTTAATTACCTTGGAGTGCTAAATTGTTGACATAATGTGATAACGAGTTGCTCCATTTTGTCTACAAGGTTCCAATTTTGACTCAACTAGAAAATTTTCATTGATTAGAATATTAAAAATAAATAAATAATTACCTAATTGAAATATAACAGCCATTGTCTCTCTAATATTTGAATATAAATTATCTATTAATCTATCGACCTATCTAATAACAATTGTATCAATCTATCTTTTTAATCTGTCTATAAATCCATCTATCAAAACATCTATCAAGAATTCTATCAAAATATCAATAAAGAAATATATCAAAAAATCAGTTTAGAAATTTATCAGAAAACATATTAAGAAATGAGTTGATTTTATAGGCAAAAAAGAAAAGTTGCCCCATCACTTTAAAAAGGAGGCTGAGACCTAGTTTTCGGTCAGGTTTCCCATCCCTTATCCCTAAGAAAACTATCAAGAAATCTGCCAGGAAATCTCTCAAGAAATCTATCAGAAATTTTATTAAGAAATCTATTAAGAAATAAATTTAGAAATCTATCAAAAAATCTGACAGGAAATCTTTTAAGAAATCTATCATGAATTTTATTAAGAAATCTATCTATTCAATTTAAAAATCTATCAAAAACAAATGAAGATATTCAAACTAATAATTTACCTTTTCTCTGAGTGTAGACCTCCAAACTGGAAATAATTGATGTGCGTCATAGATGATCTAATACCAATGAAAAATTATACATAAAATACAATAAAATAGCCTAAAACAATCTCTGGATATATAAATAACCAGCTACTTCGTTCTCTTTCCATTATCTGGAATTTCTAATCCTAAGAGATTTTTTACTGGCCCTACTGTTTTAAACTTTACTTAACCTTACATAATTGAAATAATCATCAAAAATATATTTTTTTTGTCTGTGTTTAACTTTAGGTTGAAGTGAAATTGCCAATGTCTTTTAAAATATTAATTATTTAAAATAATTTATGTTCTTTCTAATAAATTCTACATATTAACATTTATTGTATATGTAATTGCATATTTCACTTTCCTTTAAAGTCCATTTGCTTTTGTTATTATTTTTTTGTGTGTGAAGAAAGATATTGATAAAACGCGTGACTTAGAATAAATTAAACAGGACAATAAAAATCGAACAAAAACAATTTTTTAAAGCAAATTTTCCATGATGCGTAGAAGCTCAAAACATTATAATACTTTGGGTAATTTGCCTAAAAGTGCCTTTCAAACACTGAATCGTCCCTACTCCCTTTTTGATAAATTAAAATAATGTGAGTAGTTTGCGCAATCTCTATGGGCCTAACCAAAATAACCTAACCTAGCCTGAATTAAAGTAATAAAGGCACTTATATGCATATTAATATAGGTATTCTGAAATGTGCCAACTACAATTTTTCATTTTACATTCTAACTTTTACTTTGCTGTACAAAACTCTTTTTAGACCCCTAATAATATTGTTCATTTGTTACCTTTAAAACTGTTGATCTTCTTTGGGGTCCAGGATTAAGGTAGTCCTGAGTAAATTTAGGAAAATTAAACAATAATTGGCGATTCCCCGCAAAAAGGTTATCGAGCACTGAAATCCCTATTTGTTTATTTTTTATTTGAAAAAAAGGCGGGGGCTGTATTTTGACTAAACAAAGGTCTTACCCGTGTAGGATCTATATATGTCTTTACCATGTGGGGCTATAAAGTTCCCAATATAACCAAACCTAACCTGACATAAAGTACTAAACAATCAAACGAAAAACGGCCATCCAGAATTACTTTAACCTCCCGATATTTTAAAAGGGGCATTTTTAGGGATTTTTGTAAAATGTTGAATATATATTTTTTTAAAGCTCAAACATAAATCCTTATACTAAAGTAACAGGATGTTTGTCTGTTTGTCTGTTTATGTATCTGTGTGTCTGTACCGAAGGATCTCGCTAACCGCTGAACCAATCGGGTTTTCCTTAACAGGGTAGCTTAAAGGTCCCGGGAAGGTTTATAACTATTTTCATGGGGGGTAGGACACCCCCACCCCCCCCCTAAAAATGAAAAATACCCCCCAAAAAAAAAATTAAATTTTTTAAAACTAAAATTAAAAATGATTAAAAAAAAATTTCCACCCCCCAAAATATTTTTTTTACTTTTTCTTTTAAAATCTAAAATAAGAAATTGGGTTATCAAAATTCGACTTCCCCTCCTCCTCAAGTGCCCCTAGAGGCCTCTAGGGGCGTAGCCGCTAGTAAAAAATAAATACATAAGACTGTATATACAGACTTAAATATAAATTACAGATAAATTGTAAACATCCCCAATGATGATACACAAAATTAATCCATCTTTAAATTACAGTTAGTGTTTGAAAAGTATAGACATTCAACTTAATGAACCAACCAATTAAAATTCACTGAGTTGTGACAAATAAAAAAACGTTGGCATAAACCTTTGGGGACTAGTGTAATAAACAGCCCAATGTTCCCTTCCTGGAAAACTCACCTTTAGAATAAGCCTGAGCTGATTTTTCATAATCTTCTCCCTGACCCACGGGTACAACAAAAATTGTCGCTCCAGCAATCTATTTATCACCTACAGGAAAATATTGAAATTAAACCTGCTGCTATGTCAGGCTTATGACGTTTGTAGTTTTATTTAGAGAATAATAGAATGAACAGAAGTAATTTAATTAGCTCTCTCTAGTTAAGGTCATGCAATTAAAGTGTTAGTTGTTTGTTTTTAGACATGTATGTATATAGTCCACATATACCCAATGAGGAGACATTTACCTGTAAATTATACTGGTACCCAAAGTTTTATACCCAACCCACGTTGTCTTATTGGTTGGATAAAAGTTAAAAGTTATTTTATTACATTTTACTTGGTTTGTTGACAAACTGAAGTGTCTAGACTCTTTAACCAATAATTCTAATCTGATAAATGGGAAATTTTGTTTATCATCAATAAAAGAAAATAATGTTATTAAATACCTATGAAGTAATATTTTTAAAGCTTATATATAAATGAAAATAATGAGGGACATTAATTTAAATTGCTTTATCAAATTCACTCGAGTAAAGAGATAAATATGCTAAACAGGAACGATAATGTCCAATTATTTTTACATTGAACCTGAATTCGGGGCCAAAAAACTCCCCTCCCCCCTCACTAAAAATTCCAAGGGGTCAGAGGCGTTCCGAAGGGGATAAAAAGTTAAAAAGTCACACCCTCCTTGGCAAACCTTTCTGTATGGGGGTGAAAAATCATCCAAAGGCAAGAAATTGGAAAGGTTTTACAACCTCTTTTTAAAAAAGAAGCTTTTCTATTTATAAAGCGTAGCAACTCTATAATCGTTACCAGATGTCTATACGTCCATTTTAAACATGTTGATTTTCAACTTTTTTATTATAAACAAGGATGACAACATCCATAAAAGCGAAGCACTGAAACGGTAGGACAAACGGACATTAACACTTGTATAGTATCTGAACTGAAAAATCGGAACATAAATGTATAAATGTCGAATCAAAATTGTAGGTAAATTTGTTGAAAAACTGCTTAAAAACAGGATAATGTTTATGGACATACTTACATTTTTGGACTTGATAGAGTTGCTTCGCTTATAATATTGTTCTTTGTTGTCCCAGAAATCAATATACCAAAAATCAGATCAAACGGATAATTAAAACACTTGAAAATTTGTTGTTAAAAAAGTAGAAAAATCAACATGTTTAAAATGGACGTACGGACATTCTGGTAATGATTATAGAGTTGCTATGCTTTCTAAATCGTACCCAACTACTATAGGAATCATCATGCAAAGTTTGAAATCGATAGGACAATTCTAACATGCCTAAATTAACGAATAAAAGCTATCTATCTCGGACGGACGTACGGACGGACCGACCCTAATTATAGAAAAGCTTCGCTTTTAAAAATATATGAAGAAAAACACCTTTTAAGAAAACTTAACGATCTGAAATAAATTTTTACAAGTGCCAAATTTAATAATTCTATTTCTTCATACATTTTATTTATATTATCAAACATGATTTTTGTAAAAGCAATTTTTCTTTAGCAAATTTTTTGTTTTGTTTGCACTTTATTTATTTTAACTTATTTTAAGAGTATTGCTACTGGTTGTAAGACTAATCTACAACCGGTTGACCCCCTATTATGACTACCGGCTTCGCACCCTAAAGGCCTCTTGGGGCACATAGGGGAGGTCGGTGAAAAAGTGGAGTCAACCCTCCACTTTACATTTTAGTTTTAAACAGAAAAAGAATATATGTGGTGGTTTAATTCCTTTCAAGGTGCGATATCTTTAAAGGGGATAGAGTTACACAACCGAATAATAGTTATATACTTTTCCTGAAACTAAGAATATTTGCAGTAAAGGAGAACCATATTAATCTTGCGGTTAGCGAGATCATTCGGTACAAAAACACAGATACAACACAGACAGACAAACATCTTGTTACTTTTAGTTAAGGATATAAACTTTCTTTATGTCTTTTTAAAGAGCTACTAAAAAAGGAAAGAGTAAAAATATTTTCTAAAAAATAATAATTAATCTTTAGTTCACATATCCCCGACTCCCTGAACTTACCCCTTGAACCTCATTAGTTGGTGTCCACGGCTGTACCTCCATTATCCGTGGGCTTCGTGTGCTTATACGATCTGAAATAATGGATTTATTGCTATCTGGATCTCACACCAGATTATCATGTACTATAATAAAGTGAAACTTGTGGCTGGCTAAAAAAATAAACCCCCCATCCATTCCCTTTACCCAATCCTCTGTCCTTCTACTATTGTATGAACGAACTGAAATGTCCATGCTTGCAGCTAAAATTGAGGACATTTTCCCCCTGTCATAAAACCTACGTATATTCTATATCTATTTCTGAAATTAATATATTACTAATAATTAATTACTTAGGAAGGGTGTTAAAATCACGGGTGTGACTCTGGCAAAATTATTTGCACGCCACTGATCGAACCCATAACCTCTAAACGAAACAATCTTTCTTACTTTGGTCCATCAGAACCAGCTGGGCAAAATCTGGGTCCACACTTATGGAATTTCTGTAGTATAATTTTCTGTCTGGTCGTGGGGGTAACTGGTCTCTACCAAGTTTTTGGGGGAATTTATTGAAAACTTTTATAATTAAACTAAAGAAAAATCAGTATTTCAATAAGCCTTAAAAATAACAGTAGAATTTAACATATTAATAATACAGAATGAATAATTATTGCATCGTATTCTAGACAGTTTTCCACATATAGTAAGATGAAAATTATAAGATAAATTTAATGTTATTTGTTTATTTTTCGTGGAAAATAATTTATAGCACATCGTAAAACAAAAATTTATCCAGATTTGAAGCCATAATGTGTCTACCTAATTGTCGGTTAGTCGGTCGAACCTACGCGTCATAGAGTAGCTGCAATATTTTATTGTTCAATAATTTTCCTGTGGTGTTGCAACTTGTTTCTGGAACCTTCTGAAGTTCTCAGGTTTACTGAGGGTTCGTTTGTACTACAGTTGTTTCTCTGATAGGTACTTGTCAACGGGGCTGATCTGAAGCAAAAAAAATTAAAGGGAGGGAAGGGACATTGAGCAGTTTATTACAATAGTCCCCAAAGTTTTATAATGACATTTTCTTATTTGTTGCCTTAGCAACCTTGGGGACTTCATAGGTTGATTAATTTAGTTGGGTGTGCAAACGCTTCAACCAATATTTTTTATCTACAAAAGGGGTAATTTTGTGTATCGTCATTGGGTATGTAAAAAAAAATTTCGTCCATTGTCTTATCCCTTTAGATATCTGAACTATAATGCAATGTAACTTACTAGTAGCTGCGCTCCTATAGAATCTAGGGGCTGCGTATTCGAAGGTAAAGAGATCGGCAGAAAATAGCCAAAAAATTATTACTGATACTTTAATCTCAAAATGATATAGCCTAAAGCCATCCAAGGACCTATGTGATGCTACCCCCAAATGGAAAAGCCAATTGGTTCAGTAGATATTGATATCTTAAGCAACAGAAAAAAAAACTACTATACATATAAATATAATAGAATTATGATCGTGTATTATGACTTTAGGTTTTGTCCAAGGACCATACAAAAGTGACACCCAACACAACTTATATCTGGAAGTTCGTATGTTTTCGCCTTTTTAAGAAACTTAGGATTTAGAAGCCATTAAAGTTGATAGTTTTTGGTAGATTATCGATCCCATGATCACTCTACTCAAAATTTCTTTCACTTTACCTGTATCTACTTCTAGGTCTGGCTGGAGACAAATCATCGTCAGGATGCAGAGCTTCACTGTTCCTTCTGTAATAATAATGGATATAGGATATATATGGATATATTGACAAGGGAAAATTTGTCGACAATTTATCTTGCTAATGTGGACCTCATTGCATGGCCAGATCGTATATCCAGTAGGAGGGGAGGAATTTATGGTAAAGGGGTTGACGGGGGTATCGATATTTCAGCCAGCTGCGAGCATGACATTATTAGAGTACATGATAATCAAGGTGCAATATCAAAGTAATTATTTATCGATAATATTGGTAAGAAGGACTCCTAAGGGTTAGGTTAATGCAAGAGGTTTCTAATATTACAAAATGTATGACTTTTAGTAGGCTCAGAAAAAGGAGAAAAAATATAAGGTGAAGTTACTAGTGCCCTTAAGTTTATAGTTCTCCATTATTTATTTTTTATTTCTGTGGTAGAGCTACAATAATCTGGAGAAAAGGATATAAGAGTGACGACAATTTAAAAGGCGTTTTATGAAGATTAAATACCAAAATTGAGATTTTATTTTATAACAGAAAAAATCTCCTAATTTATCATTAAAACTAATATTTTCCAAAGTTCCTAGTGAATGAATTCTATAACTCTAAAATTATCTAATTCAGCAGAAAATACAAATTACATGAAATATATAATACCTATAACATTTATGGATTTTTAAAATATAATTCAATTTTTTTTTATTGAATAAACGAGCATTCATTTTCTCGTATTCATTAAAAACCGATTAATTTTTGGTGGATTAAAACCAGTTCTCATCCATACGAAAAAACTATGACTAAAATAGTTTTATATCCAGTTTTCTAAGAATATAAAAATGTACAACTCCAGATTCGAAGCTAAAAAAACTGGTTTTAATCTTATAGTTGCATATTTTGTATCCGCGGAAAGGTGTTAATAATACAATGCAAGAAATAAATAATATTAATAGAAGAATTTTACCTGCTTCTCAAACTGTTTTCAGAATCCTGGCGTCTTTTGACAAGTCCCCAATGTTTACTGCCTGATAATTATGACATATTTAATCTCTCAACTATCTTCAGATTGTTACTTACGGACATACTGTCAAACATAGAATAATATTTTTTTAAATATATGTAAATCATTCAAAAATCCTTAAACTTGACTCAAAATTCAAGTCATCAAATGTTATATATCTGTATGTGATATTGTGAGTCGTTTTAGAATATATTAGACAACTTAAAAATTTAAATAGTTCTCTTGAACAGAAATAGCGCTACAAAAAGCACCAAAAAACGAACTTTCGTTATGTAACAAATTGTTTATGCATATTTTAATTTAGGTATAGTAAAATTATATAAGAATTCCGCAAAAATAATGTCCCTCAAGTGTGTAACACCAAAAAGGGGATAAAAATTAGGGTTGGGCCGGATACTTTTTTGGCCGGATACCAGATATCCGGCTGATTTATAATGCCGAATATCCGGCAACGTTTGATATCCGGCAATTTACCGAATAACCAGATATCCGGCGTCAAAAATCAGCCGGATAGCATGCAACCGGATAGTTTTATTATCCGGTATCAGGCCGGATATTGAAAATGACCGGATATCCGGCCCAACCCTAATAAAAATATGATTTTTGCAAAAATGAAGAGCAAAACTGATGCATCTTGATGACCTCCTCTTGGTGAGTGTTGTTGTCCCCTGCCACTTCCCTGGCGTTGTTGTTCTTGTCTCCAGGAGGGCGGTGGTGTGCTGGCTGTACATCAAAATATTACTTTTTTGATGTGCAAGTGGCAAATCCCCACCCCTTAACATATTCATCTATAATACATAGTAGTACGATGTCTGTCTGTCCGTCCGTCTGTCTGTCTGAAGCTTAAGATCTCAGTAACCACTGAACCGACTGGTCTCTACTCTTCAGGGAATATACCTACTGGTCCTGTGATGGTTTTAAGCTATTTTCTTGGGGGGGAGGACACCCTAAACCCCCCCCCCCCAAAAAAAAATACCCCCCCCCAAAAAAAAAAAAATATTTTTCTTTTTAAATTTAAATAACACAAAAATAGGTTGAGTTGAGGCTAGGGGCAAAACCGCTAGTTAATCTATAAATTAAAAGTGCATTTCAGGATGTTTAAAAATCACGAAACCTATTACATGACAATTTACATATTATCTTAAATGCCAAAATAAATTGAAATAAACAAAAATAATTGAGAAACCAGAATATAAACGAACATATATTAACAATTAACGAGGGGAATAAATTCCTTTACTCCCTGAATTATTTTTATCCAAAAAATGCCAAACCTATTAGAATATTTTTATCATCGCGAAACCTTTTCCATTCTTCATTTTCGAAATAAATTTAAATACTGAAAACATGCTACCGGAAAAGGTTGGTAATACCAATTTTCTTATTTCAGCATTTATATTTTCAGAAGGAATCATACCAAAATGTATTAAAAACCAAAAGCAAGAAATCAGTTGACTCTTTAGTTAAATATTGAAGTAAAAGAATAGAGGGAGGTTGGGAGCAAGGGTGGGGGCTCTCTGCCGATAATTGGGTTTGAATATCAGCCAATAGCGTTAGCAATACTTACACAGCCAAGTCGCTATATAAGACTAGAAAGCAATTCGCTTGCAGACGAAAAGCAGAAGCTAGGTAGTTGTCTGGGTAATACATATACTTATACATTTATTAATAAATGTATCTGTATTTAAAAGAATTACATACTTCTACTTTGTAGTTTTCAAAACATGATAACAAAAAGGAATATTTTCCTGTAAGTTCTTGTCTCCAGGGAGGCGGGGGAGTGCTGGCTAGCTCCCGTAGCAAAGGATTGGTAAAGGTTCTGGGTATATCAACAAAATTATCCTGTAATGTAGATTTGGAAAAGGGTGATAATACAAATAGTAGATCAATATCTAAATCATGGATCTAAAGGGATAAGACAATGCTTATATATTTATGTACATCACCAATGATAATACACAAAATTACCCCTTCTATAGATTACAATTATTGGTTGACACGTTCGGATACTTAACTTAATGAACCAAAAAATCAAAATTTAATAAAAGTCCCAAAGTTGTTAAGTCAACGATTAAGAAATCGTTAGTAAAAAACTTTGGGGACCAGTGTAAAAACAGCCCAATCACCCCTTCCTCCTTACCTCGCACTTAAAATAATAAACCTTTAGACATCCTGCTACTTTAGCATAGTATTTTATTAAAGCACTAGCGGCTTTGTCCCTAGTCTCTAGGGGCTGTGCCCCAAGAGGTAATTAATGAGAAGAAAAAAATTAAGTACCTGGTGAGAAGCCCCCACTCCACCACTAATTCAAAAAAATAAAGAAAAATAGGGGGGAGGTTATTTTTAGGGGGTTTGGGAGTGTCCCACCCCCCAAGAAAATAGCTTAAAACCACCACAGGACCAATAGGTATATACCCTGAAGAGTATAATACGATCGGTTCAGTGGTTACCGAGATCTTAAGGGACAGACGGACAGACAGACGGACAGACAGACAGACAGACGGACAACAGACGGACAGACATACAGACAGACAGACATAGTTCTACTTTGTATTATAGATTGTGTTCACCTCTGTGGCACTATGATCTAGTCCAATTGAAGGATATCTGCTTCGAGAGGGGATCGAACCCGTTCCTTAAATAAAAAATTGTATTGCCAAGAAAATAAAACAAGTATGAAAACATCTATATTAAGCGTATCACGTGAATACCTAAAAGATTTTCATTCGTACAAAAATACCTTTAGTGGAAAGTCGAAAAGTATATTTCATATAGCAGCCAAAAATTCAGATCTACACAAGTGTATAAATAGAGGCATAATATTAGAAACATTAAATTTATACCTTACCTTTTATGCAAGTTTGTACAATTAAGGTCAAATAATCTTACATCTATAAAGTATATTTGTTTTAAACCAAGGCTCGGCAGCCAGGGGCGTCCAAGCTTTTTATTTTGGGGGGGGTAAAATTTTTTTAAGGGGGGGGTAATTTGGTTTTGGGGGGGGTAAAATGGCGCGCGAAGCGCGCCGCAAATTTTTTTTACCCCCCCCAAAATTTTTACCCCGGGGGTAAAATTTGCTTGGGGGGGGTAATTACCCCCCCCTGAAATCTGTTGGCAGGGGTAAAATTTGTTTACCCCCCCCAAAATTTACCCCCGGGGTAAAATTTTTGGGGGGGGTAATTTAAATTTTATAAAAAATTTGGTATTAAAAATGCGCGCAAAGCGCGCAAAAATTTTTTTTGTTAGAGATTTTCTATTTTGGGGGGAGTATTTACCCCCCCAAAATGGTTTGGGGGGGGTAAATACCCCCCCCAAAATCGTTGGGGGTGCCTACGGCACCCCCAAGGTAGGGGTAATTTTTTTTTGGGGGGGGTATTGTTCACAAAATTTTGGGGGTGCCAAATGGCCCATTACCCCCCCCCTTGGACGCCTATGTCGGCAGCGCATCAGCCGCCTGTAGGCCTTAGAGAGATTGAACCTTTTATAGTTTTAAAAATAAGATGGAAGTCTATAAATGTCCCAAATATGGCAATCACTCTTTTTTTAAATTCTAAGCATCCAAACGGGTTTATATTTAGACGCGGCTGGCGCGTGGCTGCCGAGCTCTGTTTCAAATTTTAAATTTGTATAGGTTCAGAAACAGTCCATACATATATTTTACCCGGGGAAAAATATACTAATAAATCATGACTTTTTAGTCCAGCTTTACAAAGTGTCTTAAAAAATCAGCCATAAGACGTCATAAAAATGAAGGATTATCTATTTCTTTTTAAGGGTTTTCTTTCCCACTTCTCCTCTCATCCCTCATTTTTATGACGTCACATGGCTGATTTTTGAGACACTTTGTAAAGCTTCCTTTTTAGTTTTCACTGAGCTATATTATGCTGTTATTGTAGATTACCTGTAAAGTCAACAAGTTCATCAGATGTATTAGTGTCTCTCCTTACCCGAGGCCGTCTCGAAACATGCAAATCTTGGACCATAGACTCAGCTGCAAACAAAAAAAAACAAGGATGACAACGTCCATACAAATTAATTGAACAGTCAGACAATTGGTCAAAAGAGCAAAAGCATTATAGAGTGGCAGTGCTTTTTCTATAAAAGAATAAGAATGATATAAAAAAGAAAAGATTTAAGTATAATCTTAGTTTTTTTGCACTTTCAATCATATTAAAAAAACAAGTTTGAACATTTTTGACAAACTGACAAAAGTTTCTTTAAAAAGATTAGCTATTCGTCTTTTTTACCTATTTGTAGGCTGTCCCTTCTCGCCATGGCTGTGTTTAACCCTGCTAATTCTTCTCTTATGCTAGATACCAAACTTAAAACCTTGAAAATATGAACATAGATGAACAGTCAAGTAGCTTGATTATTGTGAGATTGTGAAAAATGAAACAGCAACATTATTCCTTAATTGGCCCAGCAAAAAAAACACGGAATGTAAGCCTCAGGGAAATTAATTTTAAAAATCAAAGTTATTCAATCTTGCCATGAAACAATTAGGATATAAAGTATTGTTAGCAGATTTCTAAAAGTGCCTTGTCAATAACAGATCTCCCCCCCCCCCCGTCCCTATACACTTGTATTAAATTAATAAAAAATGAGTGGGGAGTAATCGTTTTACTTTATGCTAATTATTAAGCTGCTGCGCCCCCCAAAAAAATTATACCTCTTTTTGCCCCTTTTCTAGTAACTGTAGGCGAGCCCCAATATCTTCTATCATATCTGTTTCTTCTTTCTAAATCGAAAAATTATTTAAACTTTATTTGTGGATTTAGAAGCGAAATTCCAAATTATTCTAACTGATTGCCTGTCTTTTAAAGTTTACTTTGGAGAAAATATTAGTTATTTCTCGCATCGTATTATAAACGACTTTCCGCGGATATAGAATGTACAATTATTAGATTAAAACTAGTTTTTTTAGCCCCGTGTTGCCGAAGGCACCGGCTAAAAAAACTGGTTTTAATCTTATGATTGTACATTTTTATATTCGTAGAAAGCTGGATATAATATGATGCTAGACATAGTTTTTTCGTATGGATGAGAACCGGTTCCTATCCACCGGATTCGAATGAAAACGAGAAAGTTATTTATCGCATCTTATTATAGACAGATTACTTCGGAATGAAAATAAAAAAAATTAGATTAAAACCAGTTTAGTTAGCCCCGAGAAGCTTAAAACCCGCGCTACAAAACTGGTATTAATTTCATTATTTTGATTTTAATATCCGCGAATAATATGGTGCTATATATGATTAATGATTATGGCTGAGAACCAGTTCTAATCAAGCGGATATCAATCGGTTTCCAAGCCATACTGGAAAATCTATTTTTGCAATAAATAAAAGTCGTTATTACAAATTATGCTTAATATATTATACCTTATTAATACAGGATTCTTATTACAACCAGGGACGTCTTATATTTTTAGTTTGGGGGGGGGGGGATGATCTAATGTATTATTGTTTTTGATTTTAGGTGGGTATAATGAGGGGTTTACCCCCATCCTTGGACGTCTAAGCTTACAACGTTAAAAATTGTTTGGGTAAATTATACATGCTTAACATCAGAGCTAACCTTTTGTTTGGCTTGCTGTATGGACCGACACACCAAAATTTAAATATGTTTTCTTTTTAAAAGCGAAGCTTTTCTATAATTAGGAGCGGTCCGTCCGTCTGTCCGTAACGGATAGCTTTTCCAGTTAATTTAGGCACGTTAGAATTGTCCTATCGACTTTAAATTTTGCATGGTGATCCCTGTAATAGTTAGGTACAATTTAGAAAGCGTAGCAACTCTATAATCGTTACCAGAATGTCCGTACGTCCATTTTCAACATGTTAATTTTTTCACTTTTTTAACAACAAATTTTTATATGATCCAGTCATCCGATTGATCTGATTTTTAGTATACTGATTCCTGGGACAAGAAAGTACGGATAATATTAAAAGCAAAGCAACTCCATAATCAAGTCCTAAAAATGTGAGTATGTCCTTAAACATATTCCACATCCACCAATTTTTCAATTAATTTACTTATAATTTTGCTTTGAGTGTTATATATTTATATTTTGATTATTCAGTTCTGACACCATATAAGTGTTAATGCTCTTTTATCCTACCGTTTCAGAGCTTCGCTTTTATGGATGTTGTCATCCTTGTTTAAATACCTTTTCTTGATCATTAAATTTATTTTCGGACATTTTAATAATGTTTATTATATAAAATAACAGTATTGTTAACTTGAAAAGTATTTTAATTGTTTATATCATAAGAAAACAATTAAAACGCAACTGTTTTACTAAACAACAATGCGCCTTGTTTTTGGAATAACATTAATGTTTTAGCATAAATTAAGGAAAGGTCAGTAAATCACTTGATAAAATAATCAAACAAGGACGCAAATAGAAGTGAAAAATCAAAAGCAAGTTCAATTTTGTCCAAACAGCTGTATAATCAGAAAGAAAAAAAGTAAGGGAAATAACAAGGATAACAACATCTATAAAAGTGGAGCTAAAAACTGGAGGCACAAACGAACATTAACACTTGTAGAGTGCCAGAACTGAAAAATAAGCAGAATATTAATGCCTAAGACCAAAAAAATGAAAGTAAATTTTCTGCAAAACTGCTTAGATACATGATACTGTTTAAGGACATACCTACATTTTTAGGACTTGGATATAGAGATCCTCCGCTTATACCATTTTACCTTGTTGTGATAATAATCAGTATAAAAAATAATTAGCGATATCCTACAAATAAAAAATCCTACTACTACTTTTGGTAGAGTTTCTTCACTAAAAATTTTTTTAACAATGATGGTTATGTCAAAAAATAAAGAAGTTGTTTGAAATTTTAATCAAAATATATGTATAATATGGTCAACCATTGAAAGAGTTAGAGAAACAAGAAAGATGAAACAGAAAGTTAAAAACCAAAGAAAAAAAGGAAAGTTAATTTTCAAGTCAACAATTTACATTCACCGAGTAAAGTTGAGATTGATTGAAGAGTGTCCTCATGTCGGTAGCTTACATTTGTTTTCTTTTGATAAATATTGAAGGGTTATAATTAAAATTGGGGTTACCCTAGCATTACATACAGAAGGACAGACCTATACGAACAATCATAGAGTAGCTATGAATAAAATTTCTTAACTTTGACTTCATTTGAATAAAAAAACTATGTGTCAAAATTTAATAATAACTTCCAAACATTCATGATTAAAATTAAATACATTTGCTGAATTGATGTTCCCAGGTTATTGAATATATATATATATATATATATGATTTAACATAGAATGAATAACAAAAAGTGTTATATGTAATACACTGTGTTTCGTAATGATACTCTTCAGTTACAATAACATTTTGATACTGACAATAAAATCAAAATTCAAAAGTTTCAACGATTTTTACAATAAAACATTAGAGGATTTTTCATAACATAATTTAAATTACAAATATTTTTTTTAAAAACTATCTTGAATCGAGCAGTATTAAATTCCATTTTCTTCCAGGTGATTGACTAACAGGAACTTCTCTCTGTGTCTACATTTACAGTTATTTAGGAGATTGTTGTCCTTGCTATGAATGATGTTAACTTTCTCAAGATTACACAGTTTACAGGAACCAGAGATGGGAGTGTAGGATGGAGCTTGACTAATAATTGACCATTTCAGATTAAAGTCAATGTTATCCCTTTTTAGGGTCTAGAGATAGGAAGATAAACTTGTTCTGTGTTGATATTTTGCTTGGTTGAAAGATTGTTTGTGACCAGTGAAACGTGTTGCTTGTGTTGCCAATATATGTAGCTGGTTTAATTGTGTTGGTCACTTCTGCTTTGTAGATAAGAGATTCTTTTAGACATTGGCCATCTACAGGACAAGCATTCTGACCACCTCGGCAGTTGCACTGTCTTGTTGGATTGGTGGCAGTATCTGATTTTCTTAGGATATGCTTGTTGTGACCAGCGATGATAGCTTTGATATTTGGCATGCAATAGTAGGACACTTTGACAGTTGAACGATTGAAATATTTATGGAGTAGTGTGTTCCTGAAGTGTTTATCCACTAGAAGATTCAATTTAGTCTTCTGAATGTTCAAAAATGCTGTACTATATTGATAATTCTATTGTATCCTTATAATAAAGTAACAGGATGTCTGTATGTTTGTACCGTAGGATCTCGCTAACCGCTAAACCGCTGAACAATTGTATGTGTCCCTAGATGCCTCTAGGGGCGTAGCCGCTAGTATTTTAATATTTAATAACGTAAATAATGATCTACTTACGTACGCACATTGTCCGCAGGGATCGATGTTTATTATGTTTTAGACTACTAAAAATAAATTAAACTTTTGGGAAAATTGACGCCGAAGGAAGTAGACATTGGACTGTAAATTACTAACTTAAAAACTTTTGTTGAATATTGATTTATTTGTTCCAAACTATGAAATAGGTTATTTTGTATAACATTATTTATTTTTCATTGTCCTATCTCTTAAGATCCCTGAATGTCTCCTCTCTCTCTTGCCAATTTATTTTAATATAATTTTATTAAGATGAAGATATTGATTATATAAAGTTATCTAATTATCATCTAACACTATTTGATTCAGAATCACCCAAACTAAAAGAAGGGGAATAAATTTTTAAAAAGAGGGAGGTCATTTTCTAGTAAATCCCGTAAAGGTGTGTGTTATAAGGCCTAAAAATAGTAGTAGAACGATAAGGTGCTCTATATATTTGTATTCCCTATTGAATAGAACAATAGGGAAGAAATTTTTTTTTTTTTTGATAATCTTTCCTGGAATATCTTTAAAAAATAAGAAATTTCTATCAAACGCTTTGTTTGGCTCAAACTGACACAAATAAAAAAAATATAATTATAATAAATCAACCTGTAAAGAATGACTTTTTCCTTTGTTTAATGGTATAGATTGTTCTTAACCTTTACCTTGTACCTATAGAAAACATTATTATTATAATTATATTTTTTTTTAATTTTTGTCAGTTTGAGCCAAACAAAGCGTTTGATAGAAATTTCGTATTTTTTAAAGATATTCCAGGTACGGTTATCAAAAAAAAAAAAATTTCCCTATTGTTCTATTCAATAGGGAATTCAAATATATAGAGCACCTTATCGTTCTACTACTATTTTTAGGCCTTATAACACACACCTTTACGGGATTTACTAGAAAATGACCTCCCTCTTTATTACAAAATAAGTGGAGAGGGTTAAAAATTCTCAACCAGCCACTTTTTAGAAAGCACTCATATATTTTCCAAATTACAAGATCAAGAAGCAACCCTACCGCAAGGGGTTAACTTATTGGCTAGTGGCGCAATTTTTAGTATTAATATATCTTCAGATCTAACTAAAAAATAGTCTAAATTATATCTATTGAATGAATGTGAAATGAATAAAGGCATAATATACAAGTGTTAATTTTTGGAAATAACTGAAGTATTAGATTAGAGAGATAAAATATTCTTAAAGGGACTGTTGTATTTGTCTGGGTGTGTGTGTGTGTGTCTATGAATTATGAATCTCTTTTGCAGTGAAGCTTCATATAGGTCTATGAAAGGTATAACCTATATCTAAAATTCAAATTGATTGCGCCATCCTCCTTTCTCTCAAGTGTCATTAGAGCCTCTTGGGGCAAAAAATTAACTTATAAAAAGCTTCATTGTAAAGGAGAACCATATTGGTTGTTAGCAAGCTCTTTTGCTACAGAAAAAAAGCTTATTGCTTTATATAATAGGATATACCTTACTATATCTGAAACTGAGCCTGGTTTTCCCTGACCCAAGGGAGTGCTCTAAACTATGAAGAATCAAAGATATATTAATAATGACAGCTGCTGTACAAGTAAAATACCAATCTCCTAGATCTCCTGGAGTCTCAATACACATATATTTTATGATCATTTATGGGATGAAAAAGGTGTTAGATAATAAGAAACATATTGAGATAAGATTTAAGCTTTGTGAAATTTATGAGACGACGAAGCCCAATCTGCACCACTTTTGATTCCTGTGACAATTTTCCATAAATATTAAATAAAAATCATAGAATTAAATGCAGTTTTTCATTTTTATATCCGCGGAAAGCTGTCTATGATATGATGTGATAAACAGCTATTATGTATTCTGAAATATTTTATACCATTAAAAATGATTGATTCTTATTATTCTAATATTGGATGAATGGTTGAGTTTACATCAGTCGTTCATATGATATCATCTATAATACTGAAACTCTAAAAGAAATATAATTCATACTGAAGATCTAAGCATCTATATCTAATACTTGTATATAGTAATACTGTCTGTGGCACCTGAATAGTCCTATTTTTAAGCCTGCTAAAGTTTATTTATAATTTACAATTTCAACAATTTGTGTAACTTAATTTTATTGAACTGAACAGGACAATTTTGGTATCTTTAACTTCAATACATTCCCAATTTACATAGATGAGTTTTTTGTTAATCTACATGTTGGTTCTGTTAGTTTTTTTGCGAATTTTTTTATAAACAAGCTTTAAAATGAATCCTTCAGGTTCATTCAAAACCATTGTTCTTTTTTAATTGTTTTGTTATTCAAATTTTAAAAAAGTGACAATTTATGGGAAGCACCCTGTGTATATGTATGCTAGGTTAACTATTATTATCCTTAGTATAATATCTATCAACATATGTATACCCTGTACCTAGACACCAAGATTAACAAATTAGAATAATTATGTGAAGAAGAAAAAATTACATTTTATTACAAGTGATAGTTTAATTAATTGATTTTTAATCAAGGAAATTAATTATTAAAACTATTTGAATTATGTATGTGTTTTGCGAAGTTTTTAACCAAATTATCTATCTTTTTTTAATGTATTAAATGATTGAATATATACTTCTGGTAATGGAAAAAAATTATCTTTCAGCTTTTTTATTTATGTTTCTGAAATTTTCAAAACAAATGTTGGGGGGGAGGGAATTAATAGAGTTCAATTGTTGCTTTAAAGTTTGTATTTTTTTGCATACCAGTTATTTTTATTAGGTCTGTTAGTTTGTCAGTCAGGCTATAAAAGACTTCTAAGGTGAATTCTTTAAAAAAACTTATCTCCTCTAAATTTTGAAGGAGCCTCACTGATTTCAGTGAGGCAAACTGATTTTAGTGAGGCCATTTTTTTTTTGGAATTCACCTCTGAATATCAATATATAGACGTTTCGTATTTTTTTTTTATTTATGAATGTTACATTCTCTCTCTTGTTATGACCACTTAACATCTACTCTATAACTCACTTTATTCATTTTTCAATCTATGATTTCTTATGGATGTTGTCATCCTTGTTTATTGATAAAGTGCGACATCAATTAAGATGGGAACCAATTTGTTCTTATAATTTACCTTTACCTTCTCCCTTAATTATACAATAAAAAATATCTACTTAAAATTATCAATTTTGTAAAATGATTTTTTTTGTCTAGAATCTAAAATGATGCGCCTATCTGTGTGGTTGCTTTTTAGCTGTTTTGGACTTAGGAAAAATGACATTTAGTTTAATTAGCTGCAGCTGTGTCACTAGTATCTAGGGGAGAGTGTTTTACCCTCGTCTAAAATTGGACTAGTATCAATATTCCCTGGAGAGTAGATCCGAATGGGTACAGCATTACACACAGATGTTGACTTACTCAGCTGGTATTAAAGCCAAACATCTCATGATTCTTCTGTCAAAATACCCATCCTCATATGTATGTTTTTTTTGTGGGTATATATTTTCGAATTATATCAAAACTAAATTGCAATGCTTTCCTTGGGATTTCAATAAAATAGTTGAAATTACAATTTTTCAGTTCTTTAAAGTATTTTTAGGCTATTGACATTAAATTTTAATAGCTGGTTGTTCTTAGGGTTGTTTAATTGTAATTATTGCCAAATTAGTTTCTGCGATTATTTAGCATCTATTCTGACGTTACTTTGTTTTTTTGAAATTTATCATTTTTGTGCTATTTGGATGTTGTCATTCTTGATTTACTCTCATTTTTTTCACTTACACCGTTTGTGAGATATGTACATACACATAATTATTTATTATTACGTAAATCTGAAAATTAGTTTACTTTATCATTGACGTGTTTTGTATGTAATATACAGATGTTATTTTTATTTATCCTTTTTTTTATTTCCTTTACAGATTTTATGTTAAAAAGTAATATCTAATTTCAACTGTGATTTTTTTTGCATTAATTATTGGCTTTCTTCTTGCTTCTAAAGGCTCCGCCAAAAGAGGGTAGAGTGAGAATCCTTACTTATTTTTGTTTGTTTAAAAAATAGATAGTGCTAGGTATTTAAGTAAACTAAAATAAATCTCCTATCTAAAATTAAAACTAAGCTTTACCGGAAATTATTTACTTCATCCGTTTCTAAGATCTTACATACATTACTACTGTATTCGATTTTGTATTCAATTTTCCTTAAACTAGTAGAAAGGATAGAGTGTAATCGTTGGCCTTAAAACATGCACACCTTATTACAATGTGTACTGTTACAATTTCCAGACAATGGTCGTGCAACCAAAGGGTTGGTTGCATGTGGGATATTACTTTACCAAAAAGGTTTGGACTAAGAGACATGAGACACTTCTCAATTTATGCAAATTTTTTCTTTATTTTTTTCTCCTTCTTTCTTTCTATTTCTCTATCTATCTATCTTTTTCTTTATCTCTCTCCTTTTTTTCTCTCTCCATCTTTCTATCTCTCTCTCCTTCTCTCTCTTTCTCCCTCTCTCTCTCTTTCTCTCTCTCTCTTTTTGTTTCTCTCTGTCTCTCTCTATCTCTGCATTTCTCTTTCTCTCTGTATTTCTCTCTCTCTCGCTTGCTCTCTCTCTATTTCTCTCTCTTTCTTTCTTTTTCTCTCTTTTTTTCTTTCTTTTTTCATCTATCTATTCGTCATTCTCTCTCTCTTCTACTATATGTGAGTGTATCTTTTTAGTAGCGCAGCTACTCTATAATTCACTTTGTCCGTCAGTCCGTAACGCTATGGGGGAAATGGGATTTACTCAGCTCCTATAAAAGATATAATGCTCAATTTTTTGACAATATTCCCATCATTAAGGAGCACAATTAAGTATAAAACATCGATGGCGGTAGGACCGCTTTTTAGCAGGTTTTAGGCTATTTTTGTATTTTTAACATTTTTCTCAATATCTTCAGTGTTTATGGTGCGATTTTAAAAATTTTTTCAGTTATAGATATGAAAATAAAATTTCCAGTCGTTTAAAGAAACCAACTATGACGGTCAGACTGCCTTTAAGCAGGTTTTAGGCTATTTTTGTATGTTTCACATTTTTCTCCATATCTTTGGTGTTTATGGTCCGATTTCAAAAAATTTTTTAATTATAGATATCAAAATTAAATTTCCTGTCCTTTAAAGAAACCAACTATGACGGTCAGACTGCCTTTAAGCAGGTTTTAGGCTATTTTTGTATTTTTCACATTTTTCCCCATATCTTTGGTGTTTATGGTCCGATTTCCAAAATTTTTAGTAGCAAAGCTACTCTATAATTCATTTTGTCCTACTCTATAATTCACTTTGTCCGTCAGTCCATCGGTCCATCCGTCAGTCCGTCCGTCAGTCCGTCCGTCAGTCCGCCAGTCCGTAACGCTATGGTGTTTATGGACCGATTTTCAAAATTTTTTCAGTTAAAGATATCAAAATTTCCCGTCGTTTGAAGAAAACAACTATGACCGTCAGTCCCATCCACGGATTTTTGTGCTTCGCTACTTATGGATGTTGTCATCCTTGTTGATAGCTGTAAGTACATTTAAGTTTATACTGTAACCATTATTATCATAATTATTGTAGTATATGGTGTTATTATTTCTATTATTATTGTAACTTGTCGTGAAATATAACCTTCAAACTTAAAAAAAAACATTTTCTTGATTAACGTGGCTACTCTACTTTAATATGTGTGTGAAAGATCACTCAGAAATACTTTTATTTAGGTAAATTAGTTTACTAAATTTCATATTAAGTAAAATTTTTTGTGCAGCTAACCGTTTTTCGTCGAGATGGATTTCAATTGTTAAAACAAGAAAATGAAGTGACTATAATATAAATAATTTCTATAACATAAGTAATAAAAGAAACATAAATCGTGTGCATTTGAAATTTCTTTTGACAAAAATCAGTTGGATATACAAAAAAATTTACTTCACATGAAATTTAGTAAATTAAAATGTCTAAATAAAAGTATTTTAGAGTGATCTTGATTTATCAACGTCTTCTTACCAAAAATACCCATTAAACCTCGGGAACGGCAAAAAAAACGTCAAAAATTCCGCCTTTGGCGGTGAATAACGGCAAAACGATTCGCCAGAGGTGGTTGATGCATTAATAATTTATGATGTGCCATGAAAAGTTCTACAAAAATGAAGAAATAGTCTATGGCCCTAAAACGACTCCTTCCCCCAAAAAAGGGGCAAAAACCGTCATAACGATGTGTTGGCCCCCCAACGACAGCTGTTAAAATACGTATAGGTTTCGTGATTTTTTTCCGAATTAATTTCGTTAGTGGTATAAGCTGTTCTCTACCTTACTTTATTTTTTATTTTTCCTAAAATTATAATTAACACAATAATTTAATTAATAATAAAAACACAATAACTATTTTAGATCATTTTGATTTCAATATTCAAGTTAAATTATAATTAATTTTTTTTTTTAAATCCTCGAAAATAATTAAATTGGAAAAAAATCCGCAAACGAAAATTTGGAAAATCTTCGAACTAAAATTTGAAAAATCTACGAGTTTATAAAAAGGGTCCCAATTTTTATTTTTCTCATTATATTTTTGACCACCCTCAAGAAAGGTTATCTGACTTTAATCAAGAAAGGTAATTTTTTTTATTTAATTTATAATAATTATTTATCGCAACGTATTATAGATAGCTTTCTAATTTTTTTACTTAATTTATAATAGTTATTTATCGCATCGTATTATAGATAGCTTTCTATTTTTTTTCTTAATTTAGAATAGTTATTTATCGCATCGTATTATAGATAGCTTTCTATTTTTTTTAATTTAATTTATAATAATTATTTATCGTATCGTATTATAGATAGCTTTCTAATTTTTTTACTTAATTTATAATAGTTATTTATCGCATCGTATTATAGATAGCTTTCTATTTTTTTTCTTAATTTAGAATAGTTATTTATCGCATCGTATTATAGATAGCTTTCTAATTTTTTTTATTTAATTTATAATAATTATTTATCGTATCGTATTATAGATAGCTTTCTAATTTTTTTACTTAATTTATAATAGTTATTTATCGCATCGTATTATAGATAGCTTTCTATTTTTTTTTAAAATCTAGAATAGTTATTTATCGCATCGTATTATAGATAGCTTTCTAATTTTTTTACTTTATTTATAATAGTTATTTATCGCATCGTATTATAGATAGCTTTCTATTTTTTTTTCTTGATTTAGAGTACTTATTTATCGCATCGTATTATAGATAGCTTTCTAATTTTTTTACTTTATTTAGAATAGTTATTTATCGCATCGTAATATAGATAGCTTTCTAATTTTTTTACTTAATTTATAATAGTTATTTATCGTATCGTATTATAGATAGCTTTCTAATTTTTTTACTTAATTTATAATAGTTATTTATCGCATCGTATTATAGATAGCTTTCTAATTTTTTTACTTAACTTATAATACAGGGTGTTTTTTTTTAATAAGACAAAAGTATTGCCTAATATAACCCACTTGCCATTGATAGAAATTAATAATCTATATCTTAATTTCTTCATTGGGTTGGGGAGTTTTGTATAAGAAAAAAATACTTGGCGATTTTCAACCAATTATGCCTTAAAAACCGGTTTTTCCAAAGTACCTATTTTTGGAAGATTTTTAGATCATGACCAATTTAAAGGGTGTGCTAAAATTCGTGCATTTTTAAAAATCAAATTGCGCGGCTTGTGTTAATAGTAGAAAAATGTTACGCATACCGTTAGAATCGTCATAAACTCTAGTTTTTGAAAACATATGTGTCATATTCATGCTATTTGTAGTATAGAAGCTATGTTGGAAAATGTGAGAAAGGTTAAAAAGTTTTAAGTAAGTTGGGACATTTTAACACGTAGCTCCAAAACTATATGTAGCACAGGAATATTTTTTAAACACCCAAAAACTAGAGTTTATGATGATTCTAACGATATGCATAACATTTTTCTAGTATTAACACAAGCCCCGCAATTTTAATTTTAAAAATATACGCATTTTAGCACACCCTTTAAATTGGTCATGATCCAAAAATCTTCCAAAAATAGGTACTTTGGAAAAACCGGTTTTTAAGGCATAATTGGTTGAAAATCGCCAAGTATTTTTTTCTTATACAAAACTCCCCAACCCAATGAAGAAATTAAGACATAGATTATTAATTTCTGTCAATGGCAGGTGGGTTATATTAAGCAATACTTTTGTCTTATTAAAAAAAAACACCCTGTAGTTATTTATCGCATCGTATCATAGATAGCTTTCTAATTTTTTTACTTTATTTAGAATAGTTATTTATCGCATCGTAATATAGATAGCTTTCTAATTTTTTTACTTAATTTATAATAGTTATCTGTCGCATCGTATTATAGATAGCTTTCTGCGGATATTAAAATAAAAAACAATCAAAGTTCAACCCATTTTGTTAGATCCTTGGGTCTAACAAAACTGGTATTAATAACATAATTTTTACAATGTATACGTAAGCATTTAAAGTTGTTATTATTTTATCAAAATTAAATTTTGTGTATTAATTATATTTTATTTTTTTAGACTACAAAGAAGTGAATCAGCCGAAAACATGACTTAGAATAGATACAATTTGGATTTGACCAAGAACCCGCCATGTGACAGCCCGCATCTGAACGCGGAGCAGCTGTTAGGACCCATCCTGCCGCTGGTATCTGCCGCCTTGTTCTTTATGCTGTTTGTTACCGGAGATCCCGGAGAGTGCAATGTTGGTTTCTTGGAGTTCGCTCTGGTTGCTGGATGTATATCTCTGTTCACTGTCATCATTGGCCTGGCTTGTAAGATTATGGTAGAGGATGCCTGGGCTGATGGAACGCTATCAAGAAAAGAAAACACTGTTGTCTGGCTTATGATTAATTCTCACTATGCGATGCTTCTGTCCCAGGTAATAATGTTCTTTGCTTTCTTTATCTACGCTGCTCCTACTCATAGAAATATAACTTATAGGGATATGGAAGGTGAGAACTACTGTGCTATACACATATCTCGGAGCACTTATGGTATTTCAGCAGTTTGCTTTGCCTCCTCTTTCTATGCAACCCTGTATATCATTGCAGTCTGGGTATTTACAAGAAAGGGGGGATTAAAAGACAATAACATCCAATTGGAAGACGTGATAGTTTCCCCTGCATCCTCCCCTGCCACCAGAAGTTCACCATCTGCAGGATTCCAAGCTTCACTTGAGCGGCCAAGAAGCATAAGATCCTTGGATACATCCAGTTCTGATGATTCTGGCAGACCTGTTCCTTAACAATTTGATTTAAAACCAGTATTAGAACCAGAATAAAAAATAACTAAAAAGTATAAAAGACTTTTTCACTCAGTGAATTTATCATAAAATAAGTAAATAAATAAATAATAATAATACGATATATTTGATTTTTTTACTAAAATTCTATAATATAAAGAGGTAAGGTTTTTTGTCTCAAGCTAAAGATCTCGGAAATTACACGTCCGAATAGGATGTGCTTTTATGGAAAGCGTTATAAATATCTTGTAGTGGTTTGAGGCTTTTGTTCTGACATCCCACGCCCTCCCCGAGAGGCTAGAGGCGAAGCAACTAGTCCTTATAATAAAGTAAAAGAATGTTTGTTTGTCTGTACCGAAAGATTTTGCTAATTGCTTAACCGATCGGGTTCTCCTTAACAGGGTAGCTTCTCATAGGTCCCGAGAAGGTTTATAACTATTTTGGGAGAGGGTACAACTAACCTCCAAAGAGAAATCGCCCCTAGATTATTACATATTAATTTCAGCTTATACTAACAAAGAATTTTTTTAAATCACGAAACCTATACGTGATTTTTAGCTGTCGTTAGGTGGGGGGGGGGGGACACTTAATAGAATTGACAACCTCTTTATCTGCCCCCCAAATATTATTTTAGATTTATTTCGCTTATTGGATATATCCTATTCCTGCATTAGTTTGGATATAAGAATCTACCTGCAGAGAATTTAATCTTATAAAGAAATTTATGCTTTTATCGTTATTTATTTTAATCTTATGCTTTTTAAAATTGAAGCTTTTCTAAAATTAGGGTCGGATAGCTTTTTTCGTTAATTTAGACATGTTAGAATTGTCCTAACGATTTCAAACTTTGCACAGTGATACCTGTAGAAGTTAGATACGATTAAGAAAGCGTAGTAACTCTATAATCATTACTAGAATGTCCGTACGTCCATTTTAAAAATGTTGATTTTTTAATTTTTTAACAACAAATTTTTATATGATCTAATTATCCGATTGTCCTGATTTCTAGGACAACAAACTACAAAGCAACTCTATAATCAAGTGGTAAAAATGTACGTATATCCATAAACGTTATCCTGTATCAAGCAGTTTTTCACAATTTTGTTTTGCCTCTTCATTTATAATCTGATTATTCAGTTCTGACACTATACATGAGTTAATGTTCGTTTGTCTTACCATTTCAGAGCTTCGCTTTCATGGATTTTGTCATCCTTGTTAGGTTTTCAAAGTAGCTGGATGTCAGATTATCCATTAATATCTTGATAACTGACCGCTGGACTCAAGTGTATACAATTAGCTTATTATTCTTTGGAAGGTTTAGAGCTATTTTTAGTAGCGAAGCTACTCTATAATTCACTTTGTCCGTCAGTCCGTCCGTAACGCTATGGGGGAAATGGGATTTACTCAGCTCCTATAAAAGATAGAATGCTGAAATTTTTTTTACAACATTCCTATCATTAAGGAGCACAATTGACTATAAAATATCAATGGCGGTCGGACCGCTTTTTAGCAGGTTTTAGGCTTTTTTTTATATTTTTCACATTTTTCTCCATAACTTCAATGTTTATGGTCCGATTTTCAAAATTTTTTCAGTTATAGATATCAAAATTAAATTTTCCGTCGTTTAAAGAAAACAACTATGACGGCCAGACTGCCTTTTTAGCAGGTTTTAAGGCTATTTTTATATATTCACATTTTTCTCAATATCTGCAATGTTTATGGTCCGATTTTCAAAATTTTTTTGGTTATAGATATGAAAATTAAATTTTCCGTCGTTTAAAGAAAACAACCATGACGGCCAGAGTGCCTTTTTGCAGGTTTTTTGCTATTTTAAATTTTTCATGCATTTTTCCATATCTCTAGTGTGGTAACCACGGGATTGAACCCACACGGGATTGAACCCAACGGGATTGAACCCACGGAATTGAACCCACACGGGATTGAACCCAACGGGATTGAACCCAACAGGATTGAACCCACACGGGATTGAACCCATGGAATTGAACCCGCACGGGATTGAACCCAATGGAATTGAACCCACAAAGGTGTAGGTTTCCCCCAATTTTTTTTCTTCAATTTTTTTGGGGGTTTAAGTCTCCTCTTCCAATTTTTTTTTCTTAAATTTTTAGTCGGTGTAAGTCTTCCCCCAAATTATTTATTTTTTTCTTTTTTAATTTTTTGGGGGTTGTAAGTCTCCCCCTCCATTTTTTTGTTCAATTTTTTGGCAGGTTTAAGTCTCTGCACCCAATTTTTTTTTTGGGGGGGGGGGGTGTAAGTCTCCCCCTCCAAATTTTTTATTTTTTTTCAATTTTTTGAGGGGTTTAAACTCCCCTCCCAGTTATTTTTTTCTTGATTTTTTGGGGGTTGAGAAAAAAAAATTTGGTGGGGGAGGCTCTCAACCCCCAAAAATTTAAGAAAAAAAAATTGGAAGAGGAGACTTAAACCCCCAAAAAAATTGAAGAAAAAAAATTGGGGGAAACCTTTGTGGGTTCAATCCCATTGGGTTCAATCCCGTGCGGGTTCAATTCCGTGGGTTCAATCCCGTTGGGTTCAATCCCGTGCGGGTTCAATTCCGTGGGTTCAATCCCGTTGGGTTCAATCCCGTTTGGGTTCAATCCCGATGGAACCCTCTAGTGTATATGGTCTGATTTTCCTAATTTTTTAAGTTAAGGATAGAAAAAATTAAATTTACTGTCATTTTACGAAACCATCTATGGCGGTCAGACTGCCTTTTATCAGGTTTTTGGCTGTGTTTATATATTTAACATATATACCTATATCTTTGGTGTTTTTAGTCCAATTTTTAAACTTTTTAGGGATATCAGTATCAAAATATTTTTTCCCATTGTTATGAGCATCTTTTATGTAATTTATTTTGACAATCTTCATCATACAAAATAAAATAAGGTTTGGTGTTTATTTTATCCAATAAATCTATTCTTGATTGTAATAAATACACTTTAAATCTACTTGGAAGTATTCCCATCCATGATTTTGGATGTTGTCATCCTTGTTTGTCTGTTAATGAATATAACTCATGTACATTTTCGGTGCATCAATGAAATATACACAGCTGTTATTTGGATCTTATCATATCTATTATGTATAATACTTTAATTAGCACAGCCACTTTATGAATAACATATGTCCTACGTCCTATCAAACGTTCAACAGTAAAACACAGAAATGGATATAATGACACCATGGAAAGTGTCCCAATTTTGTATAACTTTTGCGGAACATGTTCCAGTTACGTCATATTTTTCTTTCCCGAAAAAGGGAAGGGGGAAATAAAAAAAAGGGAAGGGGGGAAGAAAAAAGAGATGGGAGAAAAGGGGGTTTTCCCCATCTCTTTTGAAGAGATTTTCTTCCCCCCTTCCCTTTTTCGGGAAAGAAAAATATGACGTAACTGGAACATGTTCCGCAAAAGTTATACAAAATTGGGACAGTTTCCATGGTGTCGATATAATATACGTGGATATTAACATAGGGTAAACTTTGTAGTTAATTCAGTTAGTCTATTTATTTGTCAGTACGTTCCTCCAGTAGTAGGGGAGGGTAAAAGGTAATAGGGGTGGATTAGGGGTATTGTTATATAAGCCAGCAGTAATGACCAACTTATTGGGGTAGTCGAAAATCTAGTGCATTACCCAAGTAATTTCTAAGAATAAAATAAAATTAGTTTTTTTCTGCTTTGCTTTTAATGGATGGATTGTCCTTGTGATAATAATTAAAATCTTAAATATTTAATATCCTTATTTAAAAGTAACAGGATGTCGATCAAGTTTGTGTTTGTCTGCATGTTTAAGTTCCTAAATTGTCAGAAAAGTATCACAATGATCCAAGCAAGGTTTTAGGCTATAAAAAGATAAGGGTATGCCTTCTTCCAAAAAAGGCAGACAGACCAACGTAAATGTAAATGTCATAAATGATAATCAGTTTTGTGAATACCTCACCTTACGATGATGTTTTTGAGTAAGTAAATCTTTGTAAGCGATGCTTTTCAACAATTAGGTATTACGTCTTCAGAACTTATGCTTGATAGATTTTTCATATACATTCAAAAAGTCCTACTCCTTAAGGTATAGTGACCCTGTATTTATATACAGAAATTCTATACTCCAAAAGTATGTTGATTTTTAAAAACTAGATTCAATAGTTTCATTATGTGATAATTCTTAGATGCTTAATTTGCAAACATTTTTGCTATGGCCTATAAGCCACTAAACAACTTTTATTAGCGACGATTTTCTATAATTAGAGTCTATATATCAGCATATTATATAACTTTATTTTACCGATGATTCTTGTAAAAGATAGGCAAGATTTAGAAAGCGTAGCATCTCTATAATCGTTTTTATAATGTCCAAAAGTCCTTTTAAAACAAGCTGATTTGTATTCTTTTAGCAACAACTTTTGTATTATATAATCATCCTATTCATGTGATTTTTGAAACATTTATTCCTTTGACGACAAGGTACAATTTAATGCAAAGCATCTCTATAATAAAGCCTGAAAAATATAAGCATGTCATTAAATTGAATCCTGTATTTTGCAGCATAATTTTTATAGATACCCAATTTTTATATAAAAAAAAATTCTAACCTTAAATTAATTCTAATTTTATTGGCATTCAATTCATGATCGTGTGTCCTACTGTATGGTTTCAGAGCTTCCCCTTAATGGATGTTTTCATTCTTGTTTATTTAGATCTTATGATGGGCATCAGATTCTAAGCGTTCATTCTAATGACAAAGCAAAAAGAGAGGTAATCTTTTAATGGAAAACTTTCAGGGTACGGCAGCCGTGCGCCAGCCACCTATGGGTCTCGGGGAAATTAACCTTTTACATTTTTTACAGCTGGAAGTCTGAACCTGACTCTAATATAGCAAATCCTCTTTTTTTTAAATCAAAACATCCAAACGTGTTTACAATGGAAGCTTAGGCTATGCTGCCGAGCCTTGGAAACTTACAATGACAGAATGAAGAAGTCAATTAAAATCCATTGGTTTGGCAAACGATTTTGGTATCCGATTTGTAAGAATAATCCTCCTGCTCATACAATTGGGTAGTGACACCCACCTGAACAAAAACAGCACAGCAACCAACTTTTGTATTAAAGGATTTTAGGAGTAAAAAAAGATAAAATAACAAATCATTGCAAAGTATTAAAATAAATAGTACATACATTTAAAAACAACTATCTTGTGCCAAATCCTTTATATATTTGAACCGTAATTGTTTAATTTTAGACCCTAAGAGATGCTTTAGCAGAAAACTGCGATGTCCTAAAGTTTCCTCATGCTACTGCAAGGAACAGATACTAGCTTAAAACCTTCACTAAAATGCTGCGGATACGTTTAAAATAGATTGTATAATAACCCCTAAAAAAGGAAAAATATGTATATTTCATTATATCAAAACTTTTTAGCCTCTAATTGTATAAAAAAAATAGATTTAATTTAGGCACTTCTTCGCCTTTATAACTAAACAAGGATGACAACATCCATAAAAGCGAAGCACAGAAACGGTAAGACAAACGGACATTAATACTTGTATAGTGTTAGAACTGAATAATCAGAATATAAATGTTTAAGAGTCAACGCAAAATTGTAAGTAAATTTGTTGAAAAACAGCTTGATTCAGGATAATGTTTATGGACATACTTACATTTTTAGGACTTGATTATAGAGTTGCTTCACTTATTACATTATACTTTGTGGTCCCAGGAATCAATACACCAAAAACCAGATCAATCGGATGATCAGATCACATAATAATTTGTTGTTAAAAAAGTAAAATAATCAAAATGTTTAAAATGGACGTACGAACATTTTGGTGATAATTATAGAGTTGCTACGCTTTCTAAATCGTACCTAACTATTAAAGGAATCACCATGCAAAATTTGAAATCGATAGGACAATTCTAACATGCTTAAATTAACGAAAAAAGCTATTTAAAAAAGTAAAAAAAATCAACATGTTTAAAATGGACGTACGGACATTTGGTAATGATTATAGAGTTGCTACGTTTTCTAAATCGTACCTAACTACTAAAGGAATCACCATGCAAAATTTGAAATCGATAGGACAATTCTAACATGCCTAAATTAACGGAAAAAGCTATCCGTTACGGACGGACGTACGGACGGACATACGGACGGACCGACCCTAATTATAGAAAAGCTTCGCTTTTAAAAATAGTAAAAGAAGAATGTTTTAGACAAATTTTTATTGGAGGGGTGTTGACTATTATGACTATCAATATAAAACCTGCCCAGCCGTTTTCAAGGATCAAAGACAGACATTTAAGTACATTAATATCAAAGACCTTTTAAGTATCTGTTTTTTAAAGACCTATTGATGTATTGTGCCCGCCCGAAAGTCTTCATAGGGTTAAACGTCATCTTGATAGGTAAGACACACACTCTTCCTTTGGATCTAGTGCAGTTCACGTTAAAATGCTCCTTGTAACGATCTTCTGCAGCAAATTTATGAACTTTAACGGTGGAGTATTTTAGATTATTTATTGGCCTTTTTATGCCGCTTAAAATCCGGGCCTAACAAGTACATTAAGCCATTTAGCAGCTAGCAGCCCAAAAAGTTAATTTTTTGGATTAGATAATCGTTACCAGGAACATTTACACTAGATCTCTTTCTTTGGTTGTTCGGTTGGTTATGCATAATTCACAACTCACAATACATTGTGTTGACGTACTGACATACAATTGTAACAGCTTAAGTCTACAAAATTACATAACATATCACTGTTGAATATCATTGCATACTACTTGAAACCTATGGATACTAATATATATTCTAAAAATATAGCATCTTGGTTTTATGTTAACATAATATAGAGATTACCCTGTCAAAAGTCATCAAGCTTTTTCAATATTTTTGTCGACTATATGGTAATTTCGATAGCGTTTTAGTGGCATTCAAGTCAAAGTTCAGTACAAAAATAATCTTGGCGTTTTTAAGATTATTTTTTTATTTCTGATATTATTAATAAATAATTTAAAAATGTACCAATACTGAATGTTTTAATTTCTGTTTTAGTAATTCCTACAAATATGATGTAAAAGTGGAAGATGTTGGAGTTAAAATTAGGTAATTTATTTCCATCTACTTTTTCTAACACTTTGGGGACTTCCATTGAATTTTTTTGGGTTGGTTCATTAAGTTTATCTACGGAATTTGTAATTATTATATCATCTTATCAACCATTGCCTTTTCCCCTTAAATCCCTTGGAATGGTTAAATTTTAAGAAGAAAAAAAGAGGGTCAATTTTAAGCATGTTGTGTGTTAAAGTTTAGTCAAATGCGCTAGTTAATTTAAACTGTTCTTAATTATGGCCATTTCATATATATTGGTCAATATTAAGAACTTAATAAGCACATTTGACTAAACTGTAACACATAACTTTACAAAAAATAAACAAATGTGACCCATTTCTCCATTTATATGGTTGTAAATAAGGTCTAACTAAATTTCCAGTTTTTAACCTCAAAGCAACATCTCAATTTAAAAATGCCATTTCTTTATTTTCACACTTTTACCCTTTCTCTTTTCTCTTTTTGGACAGTTCGTCCATCCAGTAGTTACTTAAGCCCACTGCATATCTAAATCTAATTGTTTTGGGTTTATTTTTAAAGGACTGAAGAATCGTATGGAACCAGAAAGAAAAGAGCTTCTGTCCTAGACATGACATGGACAGATTTTCAAAGGTAAGGAAAGGAACGTGAAGAAAAGTAAGGTTACGCCTTCATTTTTAATTACGTACAATAGTAACTAAGTAAAAAATGCAGCTTTAGGAAGGTTAGAAGGACAGACAGAAACTAATATTCATAGTGTAGCTTCGCTACTTAAGACACAGTTTTTTCAAATGTTAACATAAACAAATGTTGATGAGATGTTGGACTATTCCGCGTCATACTAAACACAGTAAAAATGTTTTTGCTACTATGCAATGCACGTGACACAAATTGCAAGAGTATGGGATTCCATGGCTCATACAAAAGGTTAATCATTACCAAGCACAGTTTTTTCCAAACAAAGGTCAATCAATCAAGTTGTTGGTTGTTTCAAGGGTTTATCTACCCAGGACCAATACAAACTTCCCAAAAAAGCAAATCATCCTATTTTTTAATTACTTATGCCAAATTTTCAGGTATGAAACAATAAAGAACTGGATGGAGAAAATAGCGGCTGAAAATCCTTCTTTTACCCAGCTAATTGATATGGGCAGGTAAACATAAACCTTGTATATTGTGCAGCATCTCTGTTATAAAAGAAAACATTTGGGTCTGTCAATATGACTAACCTCGGTTAGATTGTAAAATTACATAGAAAACCAGAATTTATTATCATACTTTTTCTCTCCCTAAATCTTTCTGTCTGTCTGTCTCTCCCTCCCTTTCTATCTGTCTGTCTCTCTCTCCCTCTCTCTCTGTCTTCTGTCTCTGTCTGTCTGTCTCTCATCTCTCTCTCTCTCTCTCTCCCTGTCTCTATATATCTCTCTCTCTCTCTGTATGTTAGTCTGAACGGCTATTAGTTAATTACATAAAATATTTCTTCCATTTAAATTAAACTTAGGTCAGTTGAGAATAGAGTGCTGTATGCCCTGAAAATTGGCACCTCACCCCTGGGTAATGAAACAAGGGCTGTCTGGATTGATGGAGGAATTCATGCCAGGTAGGAAATTAGATATATGTATATCAATACTTGTGGACACGCCTTTAGAGGCCTCCAGAGGCACATGACGGAAGGGGGGAGGTTGGTGATTCTTCCCAAAATATTCTCAGGACCCCAGAAAAGCTTCACTGTAAAGGATTAATTGTATCTGTTCAGCGAGCATGGAGATTGGTACACATATCCTGCTACTTTTATTTATATAAGAATTTAGGTTAATCAATGTATTGTTAATATTTGTAAAATTCAGTTGCTACATTTAACATCAATTATTTTAACAATTTTACAACTATCAACCCATCAATCATTACAGTCTGTCAATTTGCTGGTAATTTTTTTGGTGAAGATACCCCTTTTCAAAAAGCATTCTTTATACAACTTACAATGGTCTGTTAGTCATAGCTACAAACTACTTATATATCATTTTTTGATATTCTAATATTCTCATTCATCACTTGTCCATTTGTCAAGTAATGTTTTATGTGGTTCGCTACTTATGAATGTTATCATCCTTGTTTATTTATGTTTTAATTTGTCTAGAGAATGGATATCTCCTACCACAGCAACCTTTGTATTGAATGAACTTGTCAGAGCCTTCAAGGAACAATCTAGGTAAGAACAAAAGTTGCTCATAACCTTTGACAATAGTTAAGACAATAGTTGGTAAATTGGCTTTCCTACAAAAGATCTAATTACATAAAGTCTAATTTGCAAAAGGTCTAATGCTACATAAAGTCTATTTTACAAAAGGTCTATTTTACAAAAGGCCTATTGCTACAAAAGGTCTAATATTACAATAGATCTAATGCTGCAGAAGGTCTAATCTTACAAATTTACTGTGTAAAGCAAGGATGTATCGGGTTTGAAACCATTACATTGATGTACATACACAATGATGAAAAACAAAATCATGTCTACTGTCTATTCATATTAATAGAGTAAAAGTGTATACACTGCTAGTTTAAATCAACCGATCATGATTGAGTAGATTTACTCGAAGAACATGATAATAGAACGTTTGGGCAATCATTTCATGTACAGTTAGACTTTCTCTTGCTCCCTTGAGTAACATAACTTCATTAAAAATATTTTGCAATAAAAACCGTTAGAGTTAGGTATGAAAAAAAATTAAATAAAATTGATTTAATTTTTATATCATAGTGACTGTAAAGAGAAAGGAGTACTAAGCGTTGACTGGTATGTAGCTCCCCTGATTAATCCTGATGGTTATGAATACACACACACCAACCAGAGATATTGGAGAAAGAACAGGTAGTAAAATTAGGAAACCACTTTATCATCTTCCTCTAGGGGGTCCTTGAAATGTGGGTAGGGAAAGGTGAAGTCAACCCCCAAACCTTAAACTTTTATTTTGAAAACGATAAAATTTTGGCCAGTAAGTCATACTTTAATATATTTTTGGTACTTCTTTTCTACGGGCGATTTCTCGTGGAATTGTTACTTTATTATAAGACTAAAGAATTGCACTTTTTACAATTAATTAGGGTTGGGCCGGATACTTTTTTGGTTGGATACCGGATACCGGATATCCGGCTGATTTTAAATTCCGGATATCCGGTAACCGGCCGAATATCCGGCCAACTCCGGATATCCGGCAAATATCCGGTTATCCGGCCAAATTACCGGATATCCGGCCGGATAACCGGCCAAATTACCACATATTAAAGTAGTAAAAAAAAATTTCTTCAGAAATCTTATATAAATTTACATAAAGTTAAACTTATTCAGAAAAAATGTTCTTCTAGCTTCAATAATAAGAAAATTATAGCCATTTAAGATTTTAAAAAGCAGAGATTTTTGGTAGTATTTTTGGTAGTATAAAAAATTATAGAGCCGGATATTCGGCCGGATAGTTTCAATATCCGGTATCCGGCCGGATATTGAAAATGGCCGGATATCCGGCCGGATATCCGGCCACACCGGATATCCGGCCCAACCCTACAATTAATATTCATAAAAATTGTCTTTTTTCATTTTCTATTTGCATTATACTGCTGAATTAACCAAATTGCCGAAACAGTAAAAACTTAAAATTCAAATAAAGGAAAACAAAACCAAATTATTTAGAAAAAGTAAGAATAATCATTGAATTATTAAAGTTTATGTCTTGTGTTATGTCATAATTGTGTTAATTAATCTGTTGACTTTTCAGGAGCACGAACTCTGGATCAACCTGCAGGGGAGTGGATCTGAATAGAAACTGGAATGTTGTGGGCTATGGAGCCGGAGCAACTTCTGATCAACCTTGCAGTGACGTCTTCAAGGTTGGATATAAGTAGAGTTATGGATAGATTAAAAACATCAATAGATACATCATACTATAGAGACACTATAAAGTGTCTGAAAAAATGAGCCGTGTGACGTCATAAAAGGGAGAGATGAGAGAAGAAGTGGGAAAGGAAGCCCCTTAAAAAGAGATGGATCTATTGACGTCACATGGCTCATTTTTTCGGATACTTTGTAGAGTATCAATACTATATATTTATAGATACATGATAATATACATTTTATGATAGATACATAACATGATTATATACCTAGGTAGATACATAATGTAATAAAGAAAAAAATTATGGATGATCCCAACCTTCATGTTTTTATCAATTATTACATCTATCACTTCATCAATTGTTACAACATATGATAAAACATCCAATGCTAAAATATTACATAGAAAATTTTCATTTCAGGGACCATCCAAGGAATCTGAGCCAGAGACCAAAGCAATTGGCAAAACTATCCTAGAACACAAAGATAATATTAGAGTTTATCTTACTCTTCATTCTTATGGTAGGTTGATCCCCAAAGTTTTCTTACTTTTTGCTTAAGAACTTGGTGACATTTATTGACTTTGATTGGTTGGTACATTTAGTTGAGTGTTGAAACGTTACAGCCACTAATTGTAATCTACAGAAGGGGTAATTTTGTGCATCATCATTGGGATATACAACAATTAATTGGTCATTGTCTTATCCCTGGAAAGCATTACCCCTACCCCTAGTTAGTGAAAGTTTTTTTTATGTGGAAAAGCTGTATATACAGTACAATACAATACAAATGACCAATACGCAGACTTAATTACCAATAGCGCAGCACAGCATTCATTTTAATTGACATAAACCAAAACCGAAACAAATATTCCCTAGCTATTAAAGACCATTAAGTTTCAGTCGCATATTATATTGGATACAAACATCCAGCTTCTTTAGCTATTTTAAAGGTTTCTAGGCAAATATAAAATATGATTAACCAATTTTACTAGGTGCTTACTGGTTATCTGCCTGGGGATACACTAGGACTTTGCCAAAGGTAGTATTTATTTACTTACAAAATCTTTCCAAAATTTAACCTTTTGTAACTGAAAATTCATGTATACCATCCTAAATAACTAGTATGACATTTTGTAGAACTGTAAAATAAAACTGAAATGATTGATTTTCATTTCCATATTAAAATTTAGGACCATGAGAAACAGATAACTCTGGCAACAAGAGGAGCTGATGCTATAAAGGTATTAAATGCGGGAAAACATTTATCAAGACTACGCGGCATTGTTTGTCAATTTTAGCATATGATCTAAATTATTGTTTTAAGTAGCAACACTACTTCAGAACTTATGTCTGTACGTCCCCATACTAGTATAAACTTGGGTTTTTATCCAGGGATTTAAAGGGATAAGACAATGGCCGATAAATTGATGATACACAAAATTACCCATTCTGTAGATTACAATTAGTTGTTGAAATGTTTAGACACTCAACTTAATGAAACAACCAATCAAAAATTCAATAAAAGTCTCTAAATTTGTTAAGCCAACAAATAAGAAAACCTTACAATAAAACATTGAGGACTAGTGCAATAAACGCTGAAAATCTTTCTCTTGGACACATATACAAAACAATTTAAATAAAGTAATTTTAATAATGCTGATCAACTTATAAACATGATTGTCCTTGTTTTTTTAGTGTGTGAATCCAAGCAGATCTTACACCATTGGGTCAGCTGGAGCAATATTCTACATTGCTGGCGGGGCTTCTGATGATTGGGCTAAGGTAAATAAATTTAATAGGACTACTAACAGAATAAAATATCGATAGATGTGTATAATTTTAAAATTGGAAATACTTTTAAAATCACGAAACCTTATTTTTTTTAAAATTTTGTATGTAGATTTTATAATTTTTTTAAGAATCAGATTTTTAAAAGAAGAAGCAATCTAAAATATTATATTAGTAACATTTCATTTAGTGAACATATACCATTTATATTATTAATTTGTTATCCATTGTACATTTTCTAGGCTACAGCTGAAATTCCATATTCTTTTACTGTTGAACTACCAGGGGTAAGTTTTCATTTAGCTTATTTTTTAAAGAGTGAGACAGAGAGACAGACAAAGAGATACAAAGAGAGAGAGAGAGAAAGAGAGAGAGAGAGAGAGAGAGAGAGAGAGAGAGAGAGAGAGAGAGAGAGAGAGAGAGAGAGAGAGAGAGAGAAAGAAAGAGAGAGAGAGAGAGAGAGAGAGAGAGAGAGAGAGAGACAATTTTGATGACTGGTGTAATAAACAGCCCAATGTTTTATCCAACCCTGCCTTGTATTGTATTATTTATGTATTGTATAGGATGACTTTGTGATATCAAAAACTCAGATAATTCCTATTGGAGAAGAAATGTGGGCTGCTGTTAAAGAGGTAAAGTATGCAATTTATCTACATGTTACATAAAATATTCTATATTTTCAGTTCTGAAACTATTAATGTTCGTTTGTCCTACCGTTTCAGAGCTTCGATTTAATGGATGCTGTCATCCTTGTTTAAAAATTATGATTTGCTTGTTTAAACTGGAAGTGTCCAAACTTTTCATTCAATAATTTTAATTTTCAGGGGTATTTTTGCTTTTATATAAATCGTTCATTGTCCATCCTTTAAGTGTCCTAGAAAATATAAAGTAAACTCTAAGATTATTAGCCTAAAGATCATGTAGCTAAAAAGTAATATTCCAGTTAAAAAGAAACACAGGACTATAAGAGTCCCTGGATCAGGTTGACAGCAAATATTTCTTTAAAAAGCTTTGCTACTTTTGGATGTAATCATCTAAATTTATTTTTAGATGGCTGCAGAGGCTGCCAGACATCCATTGGGCAATGATCCTGCTATCTAATATATGATTTAAATTATTATATAAAAAAAGAATTAACATATTTTATAAAAAATTGTATAATCAAGAAATATATATTTATTTTTGACAATCAATCTAAAAATTTACCCTAGGAGTTCATTATGTTCAGTAAATTGTTATTTATATGTTCTGAACAAGTTTGCTTTTATAAAGTTCTTCATAAAACCACTTCTGGACAATAACCTTGTTAATTGAGCATGATCCATTAATATTTCAAAAATATGGCACTTTGGAAAAACTGGTTTTCAAGGCATAATTTGTGGAAAACCACAAACCTTTTTTTTTCTCCCCATGTCAATGACAAAAATGTTACATTAATGATTAATTTATGACAGGGGTAAGTGGGTTAAATTAACCAATACTTTTTATTAATTAAAAAAACCACTGTATTTATGGTTTTATGGATTGTTTTATTAAAAACTTAACCCCCCCCCCCCCCCTCCTGTTGTAGAATTCAAAATGAAGGGGTCATACCTAATTTTGATTTAAATAAAGACTCTGGAATAGTTTAAAGACTATATATATTTAACATCAATAACAAAAATGTACATTGCACATGATATAAACTAAAAAAGTTAAGAACCAATTAGAGATTTTATAATCTATAATACAAAGTAGAACGATGTCTGTCTGTTTGTTTGTCTGTCTGTATGTTTGTAGCGAAGGATCTCGCTAACCGCTGAACCGATCGGGTTCTCCTTTACAGGATAGTTTCTCATAGGTCCCGGAAAGGTTTATAACTATTTTCTTGTGGGGGTGGGACACCCCCCCCCAAAAAAATGTAAAATACCCCCCCCCCAAAAAAAAAAATTTAATCTAAAATACGAAAAACCTCTCAAACCTCTTTGGACAAAGCCCCTAGATGCTAGGGGCGAAGCCGCTAGTAACATATATTTACATAGAATGAATATGAAACATTAAAAATTTAATTTATGAATCAACACCAGCTTCAATTCTTGAGATAAATCCGTCTTGGTTGACATCAAGGTTTAGAAACTCCGCCTCCAAATATTCGTTGGGTAAAACCAATCTGTAAGAAAAGGGCTATTTTGTATATCTTCATGTTATTTATATTTATAGGTTAAATTTATCATTATAAAACCTTTTCTCGTATTCATTCGAATCCGGTGGATAGGAACCGGTTCTCATCCATACGAAAAAACTATGTCTAGCATCGCACATCGTATTATAAACCGCTTTCTACGAATATAGAAATGTACAATCATAAGATTAAAACCAGTTTTTTAACCCGTGCCTTCGGCACCTCAGGGCTAAAAGAACTGGTTTTAATCTAATAATTGTACATGATATATCCGCGGAAAGCGGTTTATAATACGATAAAAAAAAACTTATCTAAAATGACACAACCCAATCTGTCCCGATTTTGTATCACTTTTAAAAAGTGCGATTCCTGTGACGTCATATAAAAAGGGAAGGGGGGAAGAAAATCTCTTCCCTTTTCCCCCATCTCTTTTGAGGAGATTTTCTTCCCCCCTGCCCTTTTTCTTTCCCGAAACGTATATGACGTAACTGGAATCGCACTTTTCAAAGTGATACAAAATCGGGACAGATTGGGTTGTGTCATCTAAAATAAAAAATTTGCCAAGAATATTGAAATTTTATGGTAAGTTTTAAATCGTATTTTGTAATAAAAAAGGAATGCTCTCTACTAAGGATATTTAAGTTTTACCTTTCATATGCCAGAAAGTATTCAACCCTGTCCATGAATCCGTTGCCATCAAGATCAGCAGCATCAAAGTCCATATATTCTCCAACCTCAAGGGATCTTTTTTTTCTTCCTAGTAGCACCTTGAATATGGACGCTGGAATAGTATCCCAGAAGGTAGCTCTACAATTTTGACATGCACCGCATTCTTGTGGTGTCCAATCACAGTTACAATTGAAAATGTTGCAACCACATCCCCCACAGATCCCGGTTGGATGTTTCCTTCCACTCGCTCGATTCTTACCAGCAAAAATTGTACTGTCAGCCCTGTCAATTATTATGCTGAAGACAGCAACTAACAAAGCTAGGATCATCAACTTATTCATTCTAAAACAAAAGGATAATTTAGATTTATAGAATATTATAGTTCATGTGAAAACTAGTTGCTTCACACCTAGCATATAGGGGAAGGTGGCTCATGAAATGTGCATGAGTACAATTCCCTTTACAATGAATGGTTAGTAAACTAGTATAAAAGTATTACATAGATTATCCTATCAAATAAAGTAACAAGGTTTTTTTATTCAGAAGCTAAAAATCTCAAAAATGGCTGAATAAAAACAATGCAATGTTAAAGTAAGCCTGCAGCAAGTACTGATGTTTCTGATAAAATTATGCCATTTAATTATCTTCAAATAAAGTAGCAGGATGTTGATCTGTCTGTTTGTTTGTTTGTACCAAAGAATCTCGCTAACCGCTGAACCGATCGGGTTCTCCTTAACAGGGTAGCTTCTCATAGGTCCCGGGAAGGTTTATAACTATTTTGGGGGAGGGTACCACCACCCTCCCAAGAGAAATGACAAAAAAATCAAAAAAAAAAATTAAATTTAGGGGAGACTTCAACGTCAAATAAGGTGGTATCGTACATAAAAAATTAACTTTAACAAACAACAACATTTAAAGTGCCACTAGAGGCCTCTAGGGGCGTAGCCGCTAGTCTTTAAATAAAGTAGCAGGATGTCGATCTTTGTTTGTTTGTTTGTTTGTACCAAAGGATCTCGCTAACCTCCGAACCGATATGGTTCTCCTTCACAGGGTAGCTTCTCATAGGTCCTAGGAAGGTTTATAACTATTTTTGGGGAGAGTCCCACCACCCTCCCAAGATGAATCTGCTCTAGGAAGAAAAAAATTAACACCCGCTCAATTTGTTTACTTTATTTTTTTAAATCTAAAATAAAGATAGGTCAACCCAACTACCCTGAAGTGCCCCTAGAGGTCTTTAGGGGCGTAGCCGCTAGTTGTATTAATAGAATTTGAGAGTTTAAAGCTCATTGACAATTAAGTCTCAGGAATTGAAAAATATTTATTGGAGACCGAAAGAAAGCAAGATATGAATATTTATACTATTAAAGATGTATGTTACTACTAAGATTCCTTACCTCCTTCCAAAAAAAGAAAGTGTTTCTAACTACCACATATAGTTTACAACCGTCTTTATATAGTCTTGAAATTTAGAAAGCTTGGAAGAAATTACCCCTACTGTGAAAAGGAAGTTAAAGCCTTCGATGGGTAGAGTTAAATAAGAAAATACGTTGAAATGTGTTTATCAAATATTACAAAAAAAATAATATAGCTGAAATAGAGAGATAAAGAGATGAATTAGGAATATGATTTAATATTTTTAATAAGGTTGGCAATCCGAAATCCGCAATCTGTCCAATATTTGGATTTTTTGGACCCAGAATCCGAATCCGCAATCCGCAATTCTAATTGGACATTATTATTAGTAAGTAAAATGGTGGGTGCCATCCAAGGTTTTTTGTATCTTATTTTCACAGTAGCTTTACATGCTTATTTTAGGTAAGGTTAGGTTAAGTAAGGGTTAAAACAAGAATCCGCAATCCACGGATTAATCCGTTTTTTTTAGGCAGATTTTTTGTAAATATTCGAATCCTAATCCGACCCAAAAATTGGGCGGATTGACAAACCTAATTTTTCTACACAAAGACTATCAAGAGGAAACAGTAATAATCATATTTCTTTTTATTATTTTAGCTGTGTGCATACACGCATTAAGTTTTATCCTCCTTTTTTGAAAAATGATTTTAAATGATTAAGGTAAATACTCTTATTTTTTAAATGATTTTTTTGTTATAGGGTAAGCCTTAATTATATTTTTATACTGAATTTATTACAAAATGATAGAATTAATAATCTGCATTTTAAAAAAAACCATCAAATTACCGACAGAAGGACAGACACAAACATTTATAGAGTGAATTAAATTCTTAAAAATCTACCAAAAAAAACTTTCTTTTATAAAGCCTACGGGTGAAAATTTAAAGTTTATAGAATAGCTATCCAAAAATTTGATTGCAAGGTTTGAACATTCTTATCTCCAAAAACTTATATCCAACAAAATGTAATTTACAGATTTCTAAATTCTTATGTCTTTTTAAAGGTCAATGGCCGCACCTTTACAAAAAGTACATCCTATTTTTCTTAGTTTTGAGATAATAATAATGTCCATTTTTTTATGTATATATTAGCAACTACAAAAGCGACCATACTTTTATAGGCTTCAAGAGCTATATTACTCTAAAAAATTCTTGATATTACCCAGACAGATATATTCAAAGCACCAATTAAAAAGCACGATTGGAGAACGATTTTAAAATATACAAGTAGAAAAAAAATCCATTGAAAATCAAGCCTCGAGTTTTTTGAGAAATGGAATTGACCAATAACCATTTTAAGCCACTTATAACAATTTCCCTAACAAGCAAAACTATTTATGCCAGCAAACACTGAAAACTTTTCAATATATATGCTCCGCCTCTAGCCTCTAAGAGCTGTTGAGGCGAGCGAATTTAATTGCTTTAAACCACAAAGTTAGAGTAATGGAAATAAAACATTGTTAGTTGCCGATATCTTCCCCTTCAGCCAAAATAACCTAACTTAATTTATGACAAGGATGATTTTATTGTAATTGTTCAACTATGTATAGGTAATTAACATCCATAAGTAGCAAAGCTTAAAAATTATTAATGGACATTTGGAAGAAATGAACTATAGAGCATTGTCATAGAAAAAACATTAAACTTGATAAATTAAATCACAAAAACTTCTTATATCTATATTGGATTTTTATCTGTCTATCTTGAATAGGAACCGAGAAAATCACGAGACATAGGTGATAAAAATCTAAGAAATACATACAATATGATTTATTCAAAAAGATAAAAATTGGAACACTTTATACAATTAATAATAAAATATTATATGTAATGTGATTAAGGACAAAGTTTTTTTTAAAAAGATGAAATAGTTCAGGAATGGGAATAGTTATTTATCGCATTGTATTATAAACAGCTTTCCACGGATGTAAAAATGTACAATTATGAAATTAAAATCAGTTTTGTTAGCCTTCTGCATCTCGGGACTAACAAAACTGGTCGTAATATTATGATTGTACATTTTTATATTAGTAGGAAACTGGATATAATGCGATACGATAAATGAATTTTCAGTGTAGCTGAGAACTGGTTCTTATCCATTGGATATTAATCAGATTCGAAGCCTTACTGTAAATTAGATGCCTTTAAAATTATGCATCAAGTCCAGATTCTAGTCTTGAGATAAGTCCATCCTTGTCTTCATCAAGAGCATTGAAGTCTACACTAATGAACTTATTGGAATAAACCAATCTAAAAATATAAATTAATTTTATAATCTTTATTTTAATATTCGCGGAAAATTGTCTGTAATTCGATGCTTTTACATGATTTTCAGTATCAGGAATAAGGTATAGCAGACAAGCAAAATAAATCCAAGATTAATATTTGGAGTAGCAGTAAAAAGGTCGTCAATTTTACTATGTGTTTAACCCCCAACGACAGCTGAAAATCACGTACATATTTTTCAAATTAATTTCGTTGTTGGTATAATTCATCCAGAACCCAATATGATTGCCTTTTTAGTTTCTTGGTATTGGTTCATGGTTATTTACAGTAAGTCAAAAAGAATTTAAAAATACAAACTCAATCAAATATCAAAGATGCTCAAATAGTAAAAATAACCTTTTTTTAATAGTTTTTAAACTCGTGTTCTAGATGAAGTTAAATGTATCTAATGCTATAAATTTTACCCATTGTAAGCCAGAGAGAATTCTGTGATGTCCATGAGACCATTGCCATCAAGATCAGCAGCTTCAAAGTCCATATATTCTCCAGCCACTAAGGATCTTTTGCGCCTTTTACCACCAAAGATAGATTGCCAGATGTTAGAATTACAATTGGGACATTGAGCGCATTGTTGTGCTGTTATATCGCAATTACAGTTGAAAACGTTGCAACCACATCCCCCACAGAAGGCATCAGTGGTCTCAATCATTATGCTGAAAACAGCAACAAGCAAAGCTAACATCAACAACTTATTAATTCTAAAAAAGAAAACAGATAATTAAATATAGAACAATAATGACCATTGCCGCAGCGCTTGGATTCCTGGCCTGCCTAGCTGTAGCGCTCGGCCCATTGGCATTTGGCCCCCTAGCCATATAACCTTAAATAATTGTAAAAAAAAAAAGTCAACGAACCAAGGGGGTGGGGAAGGTTGTAAACAAATTTAATTTTCACCATTGGGAAAAAAAATTCCTAAGTGGATAATGCCATTTGTTTATGTTTTCCTTTTTACATGTTGTTAAAAATCTAGCTAATATAATGATGGCTTTTGTTTTGCACGTGAGTGTGTTTTCTCCCTTCTATCTTTTAAAATCTCAAAATGAAATGTTTAAATTTGTTTTTATATGATCTCAAACATTAGAACAAATAGATTCACAAATTTATAAATGCTTGCTTTAGTGTAAGATGTGAAGCCTTATAACGACAGGATGGAATTATGAAGTTTGTTAACCTACCTATGTTGTAAAGTGAAAATCAGTCTAAAATAAACTGATTAATAAACGTTGCAAATGTAACTTATATAGGCAGCAAATCTGTAAAAAACCATTAAAACACCAGAATAAAGAGATATATATTGTTAATACAAATTACTTAAGAATCTTGACATATTGCAAGAGGAATTAATCGGAGATTATTACCACGGCTTAAATTAAAACCCTTTTGCATGATTTGAAATTGTTGTATTAAAGAGGTATTGCCATTCTTAGGACTTGTTTAAACTTTCAGCTGATTTTTAAAATTGTAGAATGTTGATCCCCTTCGGCTAACAGGCGCCTTTCGCGCAGCTGCCGAGCCCTGTTTAATACACACCTTTCTTTTGACCAATAATTTTAAATTTGTAACTTTACAATCATAGTCTATAACACTTTTGCAGTTTAAATTTTAGGTAGGACCATAGTTCAATAGATAAGTTGTCAGTGTCACAATGCTCATGTACTTTGATGCCATCTGGGTCACCATCACCACCAAGAGCATCTTTAAGATCATCATTACAAAAATTAAGATTTAAATAATCCATTTTACCATGTATTAAAAATCTTACTAAAATATGGGATAACTTCATTAAACTACATCCTGAAAACTGGAGGTTGGCAGCTGTCCTCTTAATTGATAGAGCTCAAATTTCTTATTTTCTAAATATTTTTTCTTTGAAATCCAATTAATGTCTAGTTAATTTTATGTTATATAATAATCAATGCATAAATTCCAAATTAGTTAATTAATTGAACAGAATCAAACTTTAAAAATCAGATGAAAGTATTAAAAATAGATTTTTCCAATGGTATTATTGAATCCATATAAAAACCCACACCCAAAGTTGCATAATTTCAGTATTTTCAATGAAAAGGAAAGATCTTTCAAAACTGATTCAGTATCTTAGGTACAGTATGTCTAGTGAGCATTTTTGACAGAGCTATTGCCAAATACATGATCGAACTTTAAAAAAAAACTAACGGACTTTATGAAGTGTATTATTTTACGTTTGTTGGAGAAATCTGGTATTTGTCCTATCTCACATCTTAATCCGAACCTTGATTCGCTTGAGTCTGTCCTAACGTATATCTGCTAAACCTAGTCTTTGAAAGAATCTAGAATAATGCTTATACATTTTTAGGTTACTTTCTTACTCCTATATTCAAGGAACATTTATATCATGACATAATAGAGTAAAATCAAATCACATGAATTAAAGAACAATAAATTGACTTATTAACTGCATTAAGGGGGATAAAGGCCCCCGTCACGGGTTTGAGAGGGGTATTTCTTCTCCCCCCCCCCCCCCCACTAAATATTTCTAAGGGAGTGGATACACTCTCCCCCCCCCTTCTACACGCCTTAGTAAATGATAAAAACTTTTATGACTTAAAACTAAAAAGAATCCCTTCAAATATCTAAAAATTCCAATCAGAAAAAAATAGAAAGTTATGAGATTTCTGAGATGCAAACATAGGTACAGACATCGTAAGGGATTCCATGCTATATAAGACGCTTTGCATGTTAATAAAGATGATAATCACAAGCACTAAACTTGTTGCATAATATGTATCCTTTATCTTTAATTTAAGCAGCAAAGCTACTTTGTCTGAGTGTATGTCTGTCTGTCCTATTGTCTGTAATGTTAGGGTTGGCCAATAAGTAGTGTTGGTAGTCATCTTTCCTATACTTTCCAAAAATTCAATTCTCATTAACTGAACGCCAAAGTTTTTTTTTCAAATTTAGGGAAAATCACATAAGGTTTTCTTTTTGAATAGGCTATTACCATTTATATGCATGATAAAATTTTTGAAATATAGTGCTTTAATGTCGATTTGCAAAATTTATTGCCCACAATTTCCTTGGCTGTGACAGTATAGTTCATAGTCAGCTAAGTTAAAAACGTGTATCATTCTCAATGTAATAAAAGATGTTTTTATTTCTTCACTAACTTCTGTATTTTATTTATAATTACATTTTTAATTCATTTATTCTTCAAATTTCATGTGAATTCATCCATTTATTTCTTAAATTATTAAATTAACTGTTTGCTTGCCTTTACCCAGTTTCAACAATGTACTGTATTTTTTTCTCATGTGACTTCAATTCTGTCTTTTCGTCTTCTGTATTTGTCAAATTGTCTTCCTTATCTCTTACTTTTCTTCTCTTTCTTTGTAACTCTCTCTGTTTCTTGAAACTCTCTAATGTTTGACCGTTGGTTTTGCTTTTTTTATTCCTACACCATCACTACTCTGGGATCTGTTTTAATACATAATCAGTTTCTGGTTCAGATTTTTTATGGAAATTGTTGTTTGATAGTTTTTTGTCAGTAAAGTTACGCTACACATCTCTTTAAATAATTTAGTGTTTATATACAATATAAAATGTAAAATATTTTTTTGGTAAATTTTCATTTGGTGCCTTTTTCTTGGGAGAGTGGTGGTCCCCTATGTATAAATTGACAAAAACCTTCCCAGGACCTATGAGCAGCTACACTGTAAAGGAGAACCAGAACGGTTCAGCCGTTAACGAGATCCTTGAATACAGACACACATAGACAGACAAACATTCTGTTACTTCTAGTTTAGTATACTGTATCAACGCTACATTACAAGTTACCTAATCTTTATAAAAACTGACTGCACCTTCTTTTTTTTTAGTAGCGAAGCTACTCTATTATTCACTTTGTCTGTCCGTCCGTCCGACAGTCCGTCCGTAACGCTATGGGGGAAATGGGATTTACTCAACTCCTATAAAGGATAGAATGCTGAAACTTTTTGACAACATTCCCATCATTAAGGAGCACAAGGTTTTAGGCTATTTTTTTTATTTTCCACATTTTTCCCCATATCTTTGGTGTTTATGGTCCGATTTTCAAAATTTTTTCAGTTATAGATATCAAAATTAAATTTCCCGTCGTTTGAAGAAAACAACTATGAAGTTCAGACTGCCTTTTTGCAGGTTTTTGGCTATTTCATTTTTTTTTTATTTCCCCCATATCTTTGGTGTTTTTAGTCCGATTTTCAAAAATTTTTCAGTTAAAGATATCAAACTTAAATTTCCCGTTGTTTGAAGAAAACAACCATGACGGTCAGTCCCATCCACGAATTTTTGTTCTTCGCTACTTATTGATGTTGTCATCCTTGTTCTTTAAAATAAATGTGAATTACCAAGTTGTTGCTTAGATACTTTTTTCTTCTTCAATTTAAATTTGTATCAATTAGGATCATGTGAAAAAATACAGAAATCTATATCCATCCGCTAATTAAAAATCATGTTAAAGCATTGCAGAGCAGATTTACAACCAATAAGATACATAGGAGAAAATATTTCAAAAAGAATTTTAGCAGAGGAGGCACATAACTTACCACTTACCATAACTTGAAATATATGTATCATATTCATGCTATTTGTAGTATAGAAGCTACATTGGAAAATGTGGAAAATGTTAAAAATTTGAAGTAAGTTGGAACATTTTACCACGTAGCGATCCTAAACTATACGTAGCACAGGAATAGTTCTTAAAAACCTAAAAACTAGAGTTTATGACGATTCTAATGATATGCATAACATTTTTCTACTATTAACACAAGCCGCGCAATTTGATTTTTTAAAATTTATCCATTTTTGCGCACTCTTTAAATTAGTCATGATCTAAAAGCTTCCAAAAATAGGTACTTTGGAAAAACCGGTTTTTAAGGCAGAATTTGTTGAAAATCGCCAAATATTATTAACTATTCTCGTATTCAATCCAGTGGCGTGCGAACCGAAGGGGGCATTTGGGGCAATCGCCCCCCCCTAGCGACCAAAACGCCCCCCCTGCCCCCCCCTAGCCACCGCCCCCCCTGCCCCCCCCTAAATGTTGAAAAATGCCCCATTTTGCCCCCCCCTGGTCAATAAAAATGCCCCTTTTTGCCCCCTACCCTACAAAAAGCAAAACTATCCCAGTTTCAAAAAAAAAGATCAAGAAATACTCCAAAAAAAATTTTTTGGCGCTTCGCGCCAAACAGACAGTTACTATTCATTTAACCTTACCAAATTTTTTAATTAGTGTAGAAATTAGGTTATAATCTTTTTTCACTGAACATAACAAACCAGGTAATAGGAAGTATTTTATTTGTATAATATAAACTATTTACCAAAGAAATTTTGTACATCCCCAATGATGATACAAACCCTTATTTAGATTACAATTAGTGGATGAAATGTATGGAAACTCGACTTAATTAACCAACCAATCAAAATTCCATTAAAGTCCCTAAAGTTGTTGAGCCAACGAATAAGAAAATTTTATATGAAATATTGGGGACTAGTGTAATAAATAGCCCAAAAACCCCTCCCTCCCTGCATATTTGAAGAAAAAAATTTGCGCTTCGCGCCCTTCCAAACGGTTTCTGCTTTTTATCACATTGCATTGTATATTGTGTTTTTATTTCTTTAAAAACATGTGTAAACAACAAATATTTAATCAAAAAGTTATTTTTTATATAAAAGAAACAGCGTTGATATTTATCTAAGCCTTTTTCTCAACACTGTATGTCTGTCTAAATGAATAACTATATATGATGTCATTTTATTTTCAGGATAAGTTTATCATTTTTTTTGTGTACATATCCTTACAAAAAGATATGTTTTTTTTATGGCAATTTTCATTAAAAACCATTAAAACTAACTACACTCTATATTCCTAACCTGATCAAATACGCCACTCTTGTTGTCTTTAATTGATTTTAGTTCAAAGGGGGAGTAAATATTTTAGGTGCGCTTCACGCACCGCCCTTATAAATCCTTGGAAACACCACTTAATCAAAAATTAACAGAGTTTTAAAGTGCTATTTAAAGAGGGTAGGATATGTTGATATAACTTTTTAGCTTCTCTATAATTCACTATGGCTGTCAGTACGTAATGCTAAGGGGGAAATGTGATTTTTCCAACTGCAATTAAAGATAGAAGGCTAAAACTTAATGTTAACATTCCCATCATTATGGAGTATAATTAACTATTAAAAATTCATGGAGGTTGGACTGCTTTTCAGGACGTTTTTGGCTATTTTTGTATCTTTTAAATTTCAGGTATAGTCCCTTTTGTGACATTGCCTCTTAAGGTGCATTTCATCGTATTTTCACAGTAGCTTTTCACCTATTTATAGCTCCTGCGGGGCCAATTGCCTAACCCTGCAGGGAAATCACCTGACCTAACTTAACCTAGAATAACCTTTTAAAAGCTACTATGAAAATACGACGAAATGCCCCTTAAGAGGCGTTGCCACAAAAGAGACTATACCCTATATTTCTAAGAGATTTTTATATCTGTAGATGAAAGGACAAGTAATTTTTTTGTAGATTATAATATTAAAAAAATAAAATTTCTTGCTGATTCGAGCATCCAGTATGTAATTTACTTTGACTGTCATCACACAACATACAGGAAAAAGGATTTGTGATTTTTTCTACCTAAAATATATATTTATTTCAACAGATGCTCTTTAAATTTACTTGTCTGTATTCTTATTCATGATTTTTTGTGCTTTGCTACTTAAAGATGTTGTCATCCTTGTTGTCATACACTAAACAAATATTTAAAATCAGTTTTACATATTAGGTTAATTTTTGGTAAATTATTTCCAAAATGAGTGTTTTTATCTCCCCCCCAAAAAAAAATTTTTTTTAATGAGGTTATTCATCCTTCCTGCTGAGATTTTATAACACCCCCTTTCACCCATAAAAAATGTTTTGTGGTGGGGGGGGGGGGGGGGAGGTTAAATTATCTTCTGTACTTTTTTTTCAAAGATGCTTTCTAGCTCCCTTCCCTTCGGTCATTGCAGGGTGGGGAGAAGGGATGGGGGAGAAGAGATGGTGGGGGGGGGGGAAAGATGTGGGATATAAATGGGAAAAAGGGATGGGGGAAGGGATGGGGAAGAAGGGATAAGAACTAGAAGGCCCATAATCAAATAATCCCACCCCTTAAAACGCCCTTATTTAAAATTAGTATATATAATCAAAATGCCCCCCCCCTAAAGCAAAGTGCCCCCCCGGGGCACTTTGTTTTAGGGGGGGGCAAAATTTTACAAAATCTTCAAAATGCCCCCCCCTAGACAAAGTGCTTCGCACGCCACTGATTCAATCGAATCCGGTGGATAGGAACCGGTTCTCATCAATACGAAAAAACTATGTCTAGCATCGTATTATACCCAGTTTTCTAAAAAAAAAACTAGTTTTAATCTCATAAAAAAAAACTAGTTTAATCTCATAATTGTACATTCTATATCCGCGGAAAGCCGTTTATAATACGATGCGAGAAATAACTATTTCTGCATACTCCCTACCCCATTAAATACAGAGCCCCTATAAACTAGGGGCGAAGATATTATTCCTTATTTTCACTACCATTACTACGACAATGCAACAAAGAGAGCATTATTGTAGAATGGTCTCACAAGTAACAAAAAGGTACCATCAAGTAAAAAGATTCATTTAATCTTTTTATTTGGTCAAATTAGAAATTGGTTATGAATAACAAGGATGGCAACATCCATAAATGCAAGGCTCTACAATCAGTAGGAAGGACAAACGATTAATAACCTTGTAGAGTGTCAGAACATTAATTCATAAGTCTACATAAAATTGTATATAAATTTGTGGCAAATTGCGTAAATATATATGTCTCAATTAATGAAAAGAGCTAACCGTTACGGATGGACCGAGCAACCCTTATTATAGAAACGCTTCGCTATTAAACAAGGCTGACAACATCCATAAAAGCGAAGCACTGAAACGGTAGGACAAACGGACATTAACACTTATATAGTGTCAGAACTAAATAATCAGAATATAAATATATAAGAGTCGAAGCAAAATTCTAAGTAAATTTGTTGAAAAACTGCTTTATACAGGATAATGTTTATGAACATACCTACATTTTTAGGACTTGATTATAGAGTTGCTTCGCTTATAACATTATACTTTGTTCTCCCAGGAATCAACATACCAAAAATCAGATCAATTTTTGTAATGAATATAGAGTAACTATTAAACGAATCACCATGCAAAATTTGAAATCGATAGGACAATTCTAACATGCCTAAATTAACGAAAAAAGCTATCCGTTACAGACGGACGGACAAACGTACGGACGGACGAACCGACCCTAATTATAGAAAAGCTTCGATTTTAAAAAGTTCTTGCTGTTATAAAGATTATATGTAACATACAATTGAACAGACTTTATATCAGGATTTTTCCTTCAGAAATACAGTGTGTTTTTTTTATGAGAACTATTTTGAAAGCAAATTTACCCCACTTTTGGTTATCAGAATTAAATGATTAAGGGCTTATTTTTTTTGTTTTTTATAACCATTTATAGAACATCAAAAAAATATTTCAGTTTTATTTAAAAAGTGCAGAAAAATCAAAAATTCAAAACCTAGGTGTCATCATCTAAAAATGGTTTTAGCGCATTTTTCTTATGCTCGAATCTTCTACCCTTTGCAAGTTGATATACAAAGTTAAAACTTGATACAGATACTTTTGGGGAACATGTACTAATCAAAGTTTGAAGGTCATATCTCAACCAAGGAGGGAGTACTGGCCCCCCAAAGTCGACTACTGAAAATCCAATTTTTTTGAGCTTAAGAAAAATGCGCTAAACCATTTTTAGATGTTGACACCCAAGTTTTAAATTATTGATTTTACTGTACTTTTTAAATAAAAACTTAAATATATTTTTGATATTCTATAAATGGTTATAAAAAATGAAAAAAATAAGCCGTTAATCATTAAATTCTGATAACTATAAGTGGGGTAAAATTGCTTTCAAAAAAGTTCTCATAAAAAAACACACTGTATATGATATCTTATTTGAATTATCGACAGTCTAAAGGTTGATTTATATTTAAAATACAGCCTCATCTCTGTAATATCAGCTGAGAAATTGAAGTTTTTATTCTACTGTTTTACACAGACAAACAATCATTTCAAATTATAGTGCGGCATCACTTCTAAAAAGGAGCATTAGTAGCAAAGTCAGAAAATTTGATAACTTTACACAATTAAAATGAGAGGCAAAGAGCTTTAAAGCGAGGTTAGGAAACATTACCCCCTAATGTTTAATCTTTTTAGAAAATGTACTTAGTTTTTGAGGACTACAAAATGATCTAAAGTGATTTTTCTTGTTTTTTATTGATTTTAACATATTTTTTATTAAGAAACCCAACATTTTATTTTGTTATTTAGAAAAAATAATAATGCTTAGGCTAGGGATATCTTTGGACTCAAAATTGATACACTTAAAATAACTAAGTATTGCGTATCGAGGGACTAACCAGTACCTTTTAAAGGCTTAAACTAAATGATGATATTTTTTTCTCCATAAAATTTAATTTAACTGAAAGTCACCAGGTATAAGGAATAACCAACAAGTTACATAAATCTTAAATACTATTTGAGGGGCAAATAGAGATAACGTCAATTTTACTATATGTTGTCCCCTAACGATAGCTGAAAACCACACATAGGTTTCGTGATTTTATTCAAATTAATTTCGTTATTGGTATTGGCTAGGAAGTCACCCTCAATTGTATATCAATTTAGACAAATTACAGAATTTTGACTTTATATAATCAACAAGGATGATAACATCCATAAGTAGCGAAGCTCAAAAATTATGGATGGACATTAAAATTAACTATAGAACTGTGTCATAGAAAAAAATATTAAACTTGATAAATTAATTCACGAAACCTTTAAAAATCTTTATTGGACTTATCAATTGTCTAACTTGTATAGGAGCCGAGAAAATCCCGTTACTACTAAAACATTTCAGACGGACATACGAAGGCCATTTCAAATTATAGAGTAGCTTCGCCACTAAAAAGTATAATAAAGATATGTCAATGATATTTATTTATTGATTGTTTACAGATTTTACAAAAAATAAGACTTAAAACAATCATAATGCGATGCTCAAAAATTGATGAAAGAAAGCAAAATAAAAATAATCAATAATATATAGGTGATTGAAAACTATAAAGAAACACATACAAAATGATTTATTCAAAAAGATAAAAAATCGAACACTGTATACAACTAAAAAAAATATATCTAATGTGATGAAGGAAGACATTTTTTTAAAAGGTGGAAATTAATAGTTATTTCTCGCATCGTATTATAAACAACTTTCCGCGGAATGCACCGGCTAAAAAAACTGGTTTTAATCTTATATATTCTTTTATATTCGTAGAAAGCTGGATATAATTTGGTGCTAGACATAGTTTTTTCGTATGGATCAGAACCGGTTCCTATCCACCGGATTCGAATGAATAAGAGAAATTCCTTTAAAACGATAAATCAAGTCCAGATTCCAGTCTTGAGATAAATCCATCCTTGTCTGCATCAAGAGCATTGAAGTCCACACCAATGAACTTATTTGAATAAACCAATCTGAAAAAAAATAATTATTTTAATATGACCAATATAACAGTTTTTGTGAGATTTTATTGAAAAAAGAAAGATAGAAGCTTCTAAGAAATATGAATTGAAATATCTGATATAATATTTGGCCCTATCATAAGTTGAAGACAAAATTTGTTTAGAAAAGTAAATATGCTTAATTTAAGGTTTATGAGTCTTGTCATTAAAGAAAATTAAGTATAGAATAGATTCCAGGTGGAAGACTGGATAGCCAGAAATAAAATTGGAACTTTTGAATAATGTTACAACAAAATCTAATAATGTCATATTAAAAAATATTATTCCAGTTTTGTCCCTGCTAGAGAACTGAGTCCTTATGCTATGAACTCATGTTTTAGATAGTGTTGAATTATTTGTATCTAATACTATAAATTAAATTTACCCATCGTAAGCCAGAGAGAATTCTGTTATGTTCATGAGTCCATTACCATCAAGGTCAGCAGCTTCAAAGTCCATATATTCTCCAACCTCAAGGGATCTTTTTTTTCTTCCTAGTAGTCCTAATAGTCCTGGTTTTGGAATAACTGCCTGCAATAAGGATGATGGAATAGCATCCCAGAAGGAAGATTTACAATGTGGACATGCACCGCATTCTTGTGGTGTCCAATCACAGTTACAATTGAAAATGTTGCAACCACATCCCCCACAGATCCCGGTTGGTCTTTTCCTCCCACTCGCTCGATTCTTCCACTGTCCTTCAGCACTGTCAATTATCATGCTGAAGACAGCAACTAACAAAGCTAGGATCATCAACTTATTCATTCTAAAAAAATAAGATAATTTAGATTTATAGAAGATCATAATTCATTTGAAAACTATTGGCTTCGCAACTAGCATATAGGCGGAGGTGGTTCATGGAATGTGCATGAGTACAATTCCCATTACAATAAATGGATAGTAAACTATAAAAGCACTAGCGATGTAAGTTAAGATACTCTTCTCAAGAATAGTTTAAAGCCTTTCTCCTTATTCATTCGAAACCGAGTAATATTCAGTGGATTAGAACTAGTTATCATGATGTCTGTCCGTGTGTTTGTATATTTCTACCAAAGGATCTCGCTAACCACTGAACTGATCAGGTTCTCCTTTACATGGTAGCTTCTCATAGATCCTGGGAAGGTTTTTAACTATTTTGAGAAAGGGTACCACCGCCAACCTCCCAAGAGAATTCGCCCCTGGAAAAAAATCCCAGACCAAATTTTTTTAAAGTTAATTTCTTTTTGACTAAGATTAAAAATGGGGAGAGGTACACACCCCCTCCTCCCCCCCCCCCCAAAAAAAAATAGTTATCCACTTTTTCCTTTTAAATCTAAAATAAATGAAATTTGGTTATTAAATTCAACTCCCTCCTTTTCAAGTACCCCTAGTAGCCGCTAGTCCTTATAATAAAGTAAAAGGATGTTTGTCTTACTCTATGTCTGTGTGTCTGTTTGTTTGTACCGAAGGATCTCGCTAACCGCTGATCCGATCGGGTTATCCTTTACGGCGTAGCTTCTCATAGGTCCTGAAAAGTTTTATAACTATTTTAGGGAAAGGTAACACCTCACTCCCAAGAGAAATCGCCTCTAGAAAAAAATCTCCCGCTCCCAAAAAAAACAAACAACAAATTAAATTCTTTTAAAAACTAAAATAAAAAATGGGGTCGAGGGGGGTGGGAGGTTACCTCCCCCCTCCCCCCACAAATTGTTTTTTTACTTTAAAAAAATCCAAATTAAAAAAAAGTTTTGGGATTTAACTCCCCCCTCCTCAAGTGCCCCTAGAGGCCTCTAGGGGGAGAAGCCGCTAGTCTAGAATACAAAGTAGCTTGATGTCTTTCCGTCTGTCTGTCCGTCTGAAGCTTAATTTCTCCGTAACCACTAAACCGATTGGATTCTACTCTTCAGGGTATATACCTATAGGTTCTAAAGCTATTTTCTTGGGGGGTGGGACATACCCAACCCCCCAAAAAATAAAAATTCCCCCCCCCCCCAACAATTTTTTTGTTCAATTTTTTTCTAATTTTTTTTTTATGTTTTAATATATTTTTATAAATTTTTATATTTCTTTCTATTTTGTATACTTTTTTTTTATACTTTTTATACTTTTTATACATTTTTATATTTTTTTACATATACTTTTTTTTCTTTTTAAATTTCTTTTCTTCTTTTAAACTTTTTTTATTAAATTAAAAAGATTGAGAAACCTTCCTTCTCCTGTAGGGGCGAAGCCCCAAAAAGTCTAATGGCAAAAACAATTTTAAAAACATTAAAAAAGAGAAAAAAATTTAAGGTTAAAAAAATATAAATTAATATAAATAAATATAAAAAGTTATAAAATACAGAAAACATCTAAAAAAATGTAAACAAATTTTTAAAAATTCTCCCTTGAACTTTTAGGTAAAAAAGCCCCTAGAGGCAAAGGGCGAAGCCGCTAGTATTATATAAAGTAACAAGGTTTTTTTGTCTGATGTTAAAAATCTCAACAATGGCTGGTCCGTATTGGTTATACTTTTTTAGAAAAGGTTTAAAGACAGTGGTTTTAAGCTATTTCCTGGTCTTCGCCATTCCATAGAGGCTAAAGACGCAACAACAATAATGCAATTTGGTTATTAATGAGCAACTAGAAGCTAAGATAAACGAATATTATATGAAAATTATATCAAAATAATTAAAAAAACGCCAAACTTTGAAGCAAATAAAAACAATGTTAAAGGAAGACTGCAGTAAGAAAGCTTGGAAGAAAATACCTTAGAAATTTATATCCTTCGATGGGTAAGATAAGATAAGAAAACAAGTTGCAAAAAAATTTTATTCCTTTTATTGTGTTTATTAAATATTACTAAAATCAACATAGCTCAAATAGAATGATTAGTTTAGCTGTGGGCATGAAATAATTTATCTGTTAAAGGGTATTCCATAATTATTTTTTAATGCTGCAATTATTATATAATCTTTTAAAATAGCTACAATTATTATAAAAACTTTTAAAATAGGAACACAGTAATAGTGTCTGACTGATTATGACGTAACAAAAAAAATTAGCCAATGAGAGGCCGTTATTGACCAATGGTAAAATTTATAGTGGCCTCTCATTGGCTAATTTTTTTGTTACGTCATAATCAGTCAGACACTATTACTGTGTTCTTAAAATAGCTGCAATTATTATAAAATCTTTTAACATAAGATAAAATAAATTATCCAAACTCTTGAAACAACCCTATGACATTACCAACAGACAAACAGAAGGACAACACAAACACGTATAGTGGATTCTCTTCTTAAAAATCAGCTCTCGAGAAAGTCACACTTTTTAAAAAGCTTATTGGCTAATATTTAAAATTAAAAGCAGCTATGAAAAATTTCGCTGTAAGGTTAGACCATTATTATCTCCAAAATTTTATTTCCCCCTAAAGCCTGATCAGCTACAATCAGCCGCAGCCACCCTCAGCCTCAGCCACTCTCAGCAACAGCCGCAATCAGCCGCGCGGCTTACAGAAAAAGTAGCCGGTGCCACATTCAGCTGCGCGGCTGACTGAGGCTTTGAGTGGCTGAAAGTAGATAAATGCTGCTGACTGAGGCTTCGAGTGGCTTATGTTTTCTTTAATCCGCGCGGCTGCGACTAAGGCTGAGGCTTATTGGGTGGCTTAGAATGCCGCTTCTATAAGCCGCGCGACTGATGGTGGCTGCTGCTGCCGACCCCTGTATTATTTTATCTTAAATCTGATAGACCATCCTATACCCTCGGTGACCGACATTACTTTTGCCTTACATATTTTGCAGTAAGCAACTCTAGAATTTAAAATGTGTCTCTGTGTGTCTGCCTAAATATTTTGGTGGCTGGATTTTTTTGTATTTATTGCCTTTACTAATGAGCAACCAGTATAATTTACTTTGTCCTTCGGTCTGTTGGCCATGCAACAAATATATTCATTTATAAATAATGGCTTTGTCATTTTTATTTAGCCTGTTATAAATTTTTCTTTCTCTCTCTTTTTATGACAACTTAACATCTGATTAAATTATAACCATCTACGTATCTATCAGCTATATTTTTTAAGGGGCAGGGAAAAACAAATCTAAAATCAAAATAGCCTAAAAGTGTCCAGGAACCTATTTGAAGCTTCCGTGAAATAGAGAACTCAATCGGTGTAGCAATTATAAGCTACAGAATAGTTATTTCTTGCATCGTATTATAAACATCTTTCCGCGGATATAGAATGTACAATTATAAGATTAAAACCAGTTTTTTTGGCCCCTCGGTGTCGAAGTTTTTTCGTATGGATGAGAACCGGTTCATATCCATCGGATTCCAATGAATACGAGAAAAAAAATTACTACTCTATAGGATTATTACTATTTATACAGGGCCGGGGGGGTAAAGAGTTATGTTAGTGGTAAGTTATGTGCCTCCTCTGCTAAAATTCTTTTTGAAATATTTTATCCTATGTATCTTATTGGTTGTAAATCTGCTCTCCAATGCTCTAGCATGATTATTAATTAGCAGATGGATATAGATTTCTGTTTTTTTTCACATGATCTTAATTGATACAAATTTAAGTTGAAGAAGAAAAAAGTATAAGAAAAGTATCTAAGCAACAACTTGGTAATTCACATTTATTTTTAAGAACAAGGATGACAACATCAATAAGTAGCGAAGAACAAAAATTCGTGAATGGGACTGACCGTCATTGTTGTTTTCTTCAAACGACGGGAAATCTAACTTTGATATCTTTAACTGAAAAAATTTTGAAAATCGGACTAAAAACACCAAAGATATGGGGGAAAATGAAAAATAATATAAAATAGTTTTTTTTTACTATTTGAGTATGTTTGATATCTGAGTTTGTATTTTTAAATTCTTTTTGACTTACTGTAAATAACCATGAACCAATACCAAGAAACTAAAAAGGCAATCATATTGGGTTCTGGATGAATTATACCAAAAACGAAATTAATTCGAAAAATATGTACGTGATTTTCAGCTGTCGTTGGGGGTTAAACACATAGTAAAATTGACGACCTTTTTATCTGCTACCCCAAATATTAATCTTGGATTTATTTTGCTTGTCTGCTATACCTTATTCCTGATACTGAAAATCATGTAAAAGCATCGAATTACAGACAATTTTCCGCGAATATTAAAATAAAGATTATAAAATTAATTTATAAAATTTTAATTTATATTTTTAGATTTGTTTATTCCAACAAGTTCATTTGTGTAGACTTCACTGCTCTTGATGCAGACAAGGATGGACTTATCTCAAGACTAGAATCTGGACTTGATGCATAATTTTAAAGTTTGAAACTAATTAATATCCGGTGGATAAGAACCGGTTCTAAGCTACACTGTAAATTTATTTACCGTATCTCATTATATCCAGTTTTTTACATAAAAATGTACAATCATAATATTACGACCAGTTTTGTTAGTCCCAAGATGCCAAAGGCACAGGCTAACAAAACTGGTTTTAATCTCATAATTGTACATTTCTATATCCGTGGAAAGCTGTTTATAATACAATGCGATAAAAAACTATTCCCATTCATGAACTATTTCATCTTTTTTTAAAAAAACTTTGTCATTAATCAAATTACATATAATATTTTATTATTAATTGTATAAAGTGTTCCAATTTTTATCTTTTTGAATAAATCATATTGTATGTATAATGTATAAATCGCTTTGTTTTCCGGAGTAGCTGATAAAGGGTCTGCAATAATTGGGTTATCTGCTGTACACTTTAGGAAACTATTTGGAGTTCATCGTATTAACTTTATAATCGTTTCCAGAAAGTCCTACGTCCATTTAAAACATGGTGATTTTTTTGTATGATATAGTTATCACATTCATCTGATTTACAATATTACAAATAAGGCATCTTAACAAGTTATAAAAATGAAATTATGTATTTACGGTATCCTGTATTCCGTAATTTTGCAACAAATCTATGTACAATTTTATTTAGCCTTAGAAATTAATGTTCTGCTTATTAAGTTCTACAAGAGTTATTGTTCGTCTGTCCTTCCCTCTGATTGTAGAGCTTCGCTTTTATGGGTGTTGCCACAATCCAATTTCTAATTTAACCAAAAACTAACTTAAAAGAATTTTTTGTTTTTGCAAAACCATTCTTGGTTGCATGGTTGTAGTCAGAGGAAGGCAGCTGGAAGAGAGAAGCCCCAAAAATCAGCCTCGCAGCTTTCTCAGCTACCACATATGCCTCTGCCTTAGTCGCAGCCACCTTAAGCCTCAGCCGCATTCAGCCACTCGAAACCTCAGTCAGCCACAGTAAACCTCGCGGTTGAATGTGGCTGCGGCTACTTTTTCTTCAAGCCGCGCAACTGATTGCGGCTGTTACTGAGGTAAGCTGAGGCTTCGAGTGGCTGCGGCTGAACGAGGCAGAATGTTGCTGAGGCTTATGTTTTCTGCAACTAAGGCTAAGGCTCATTGGGTTACTGAGAAAGCCGCGCGGCTGATCGTAGCTGCTGCTGCTGCTGATCCCTGGTCGTAGTACTGACAGCGTGAATAAGGACCTTTTGAGATTCTGATAGCTTCGCTCCTAGAAAAAAGGCAAAAAAATAGACTAAAACCATTCCATGTCTTATATAAAAATATAATACAACCCCAAGACCTGTGTAAAGCTTTTCTACAGTAGATAGCTCTATCAATATCAAGTAGTCATTGAAATCCTAAGCTTCAGACAAAGATAACTTAATCTATAATACAAAGTAGCTTGATGTCTGCCCTTCCGTCTGATGTCTATCTGAAGCTTAAGATCTTAAGATTTTTGCTATTTTTTTTCGTAAAATTTTTCATAATTTTTTTTGTTAACAATGCAATGGGATATTCCTATCCAGTTTTTTGTTTAGGAATAAATATTTATTCACGAGAGTAATTAGTTATAAATAAATATCTCATGTGCGTAGTTATTTATCGCATCGTATTATAAGCAGCTTTCAGTGGATATAAAAATATACAATTTTAAGATTAAAACCAGCTTTTTTATTGATCATGTTTATATTTATATAAAACTGAATATAATACGATGCTATACATAAAATTTCCAGTATGGCTGAGAACCGGTTCTAGTCCACCGGATATTAATCAGTTTCAGAGCAATACCTAAAATATAGATTGTTAATATAGAATGATACCGGGGGGAAAAATGATACCAGGGAAAAAAATGATAGCAGGAAAAAAATGATACAAGGGAAAAAAATGATACCAGGAAAAATATGATACAAGGGAAATAAATGACTTCCTCGAGGAGAAAAAAAAGAATATTTACATCCACTATTGAAGGGGTTGTTTATATGGGAATGTGTTCACAAAAAAATTAAAGCCCTTAGAGGCTAGAGACGAATCTTTATATACTAGGTTGGGATGACAAATTATCGAGAAAAAAAACTTATTTTTTATGCTTATTTTAGTATAAGAAAATAAGTAAGAGCAATGTAGTTAAGTCTTAGGTTTAGATGGGGAGGGGGGGGGGGGGGCGGGAAGTTCTCGTTGGTCCAAAAATATGTTTAAATGAAAGCATTGGTGTTTTTTCTTCTTTTCATATGTAAATAATGTACTTTGACTATGTGGGGTTTTGGCTAAATACATCTGAAAACTATACATAGGTGGTAAAATAATACCTAAAATAAGTATAATAAAAAAGCATTAATAAATGAATAAGTAGAAACGTACTCTTAAATTTATCTTGGCTAGAAAATATTTGTTAAAACTTCCAGAAAAATCTACGGGTTGTAGAAATAAAAATTTGGTAATTCCCCTTTCAAATAAAATAGAGGTGCACGCACTACCATTCATAAAACAAAATCTTGAAACCTGTTTTGCGCGCGCTTAGAAACCAATGACGTTGAAAAAAGAAATCAACATTCCTAAAAAGAGATATTATCAAAACGTTTTCACTCGGCCTATGTTGGAGTAGAATTCAAATAGGTGAATTACTAAAAGAAAAAAATATTTGGTGGTTTGCCTAACATAGAATCTGGACCACAATCAAACTTTATGGAAAAAAAACCAAGAGAAGCTACATTGTAAAGGATAACCATATCGGTTTAGCGGCTTATCGTTATTTATTTAGCACAGTTGAGTCAATAATAAACGATGAATTATAAGTCATGCTTTTGGAATGAATCACGTGGCTTACTTTTATGATTTTACTTTTTAGTTAAAATAAAAGTGTGTATTCTTTGATCTTCGAAAAGAAGTTATACATTGTGTTGGGATAAGCATTAGCAAAATAACAAAATAATAATTTAAATTACTAATACAAATTAAAGTAAAAGAATAGAGTAGGCATGAGCAACATGTATCTCTGTCCATAGGGAGGGGACCCTCTCTTGATTTTGCATTGGGTCTTTGAAATTAGCTAAAACCTCGGATTTATAAACACAGCCAAGTCCCTACAAAAGGACAGAAACATTGCTAACAAATGAAAGGGTCTCCACCAATTGGAACATTTAATATTACAACAACACTATTAGCTATATCAGACTTAGTTATAAATAATCTAACTTTTCAAAATCAAACTTTTTTCAAGCATTTGCTATTTTTAATCTTAAATGGAAATCAACATTTAGTGTTAGATAAATGGGCTCAGTTGTCCAATATAGCTAACACAAAACTTGAGTAAAAGTAAAAAAAAACATTTAAAACTATTACATAAAGTAATGGATTTGAATACAGAACCCCCTAGATTATATGGGGCTAGTATATAAAGAAATGAGGTTCTTGTCGGAAGCTTAAGATTTCAATAAGTACCAAACTGATTATGCTTTACATAGGTCCCAGAATGGTTTTAGGTTATTCTTTTTTAAATTTAATCCTTGTAGTGCTTTAAGGCTATTGCCCTGCCTTTAAATACAGATACCCTATATACAAGTTAATAAAAAGGAATTAGCTTTTATACAGTTGGGTTAGAAATATAGTAGGCTTTTAGTTTTAAAAGTTTCATTGTATATTAGTTTTTAAGGAAACATATCTGGTATGATGACGCAAAAGGAAGGTAGGTAAAATTGTGGGTGGATTCCTAGTCTTGGCTGTTATTACGAAAAAGTTAAATTTTCCCATTTAAAAAGCTATTCACATAATTCCATTATTCGAGGGAATTTAAAAAAAAAACTTGTTTGATAATAATTCGTCGGATCAAGTCAAGCTGAGTATGCCAATAGCCTGTTTTGGCACATGCTACTTGACTTGGGGGAATATTGGCATACTCTACTTGACTAGGGGGAATATTGGCACACTCTGCTTTACTTGGCGTAATATTGGCATACTCTGCTTTACTTGTTAAGATATGCTTTTTCTAAAATTTTGAAATAGTTTATGTACATATACTATACATACTCCACCCCCGCCCCCCCCCCCCCCTCGATGTCTCTAGGGGCATTTGAGGGAAGGAGAGAGGTGAAAATCTCCTTTACATTTAAGTTTTAAAAAGAAAAACTATTGTAACAAAATCATTGTATTTTAAAGGACCAATAAGAAGCTTCATTGAAAGAAGAACCATAACAGTCCATTGATTAGTGAAATCTTTTATTTTGAAATTTTAATGGTCAAGGATAATTTTCGTAACTTTTCTACTACTTGGAATAGAGTGCTCCTAGATGCTAGGGACGCAACTGCTAGTTTATATATTTTACGTACATAAAGTAGTAAATTTGTAGGTTGAATTATTATAACATAAATCGGAAAATATGTTAAATTCATCTTTTTTTATTTTTTTTTGTCATGCTGCTTTGTTTCATATACTATTGGCATACTATGCTTTACTTGATGAAATATTGGCATACTATGTTTTACTTGGGGGAATATTGGCATACTCTACTTGACTAGGGGGAATATTGGCACGCTCTGTTTTACTTGTTGCCATTGGCACACTCAGCTTGACTTGATCCAATTCGTCTATAGCTGTGGAATATTGTGACACCTGTAACCATAGACGTCCAAGTAAGGGGTTATAGGTGTGTTTAATCCTTCAAACTTTGAAATCAATCATTTTACCCCTTTAAAAATTTTGAAAAATACATCAAATTACCCCCTTTAAAATAGAAAGCTTAGACATCCCTGCCTGAAGCTTTTTTAAAAGCAAATAAAAAATATATTGCTTAACTTTTTTGATATACTGACAGAACCAAAGTTTATTTTGAATGTTAGTTGATAAAATATTGAATATTTATGCTAAGGTTGTTTTTTAACATTTTTGTATAAATAATTCATAGCAACCTGTATGTAGTAATAATATATTCTAAAACACACCTTCCTCTCTCTAACCTCACTTTCTTTTCCTTATCTCTCTCTCTCTCTCTCACACACACATACACATACATTTTTTCTCTTATACTCCCTCCCTTTTTCATTCAGCCCGAAGCGGCGTTTTAGAGTGAGAGGCTTGGGTAGAGTAGTAAAAATGCTAGCACATAGTGGCCAAAAATTTAAAACAATTTTACAAATAATACAGATATAGGTAAGTGTAGGTTCAACATTTTTATTAGCAGAGCTACTCTATAATTCTAAATGTCCGTCTGTCTGTCCGTCCTTTAGACACGAAATGGGGGAAACGTGATTTTCTCGGCTCTATTTAAGATATACGACTTATAAACAGATGTACATCCCTAATGATGACACACAGAAAGACAATGGCCGATAAATTGATGTACAATGTACATCCCCAATGATAATACACAAATTAACCCTTCTGTAGATTACAATTAGTAGTTGAAACGTTTGGAAACTGAACTATATGAACCAACCAATGAAGATTCAATAAAAGTCCCATGGGTTGTTAATAAGAAAACAAAGACTTTGGGGTCTAGGGTAATAAACAGCTCAATGTCTCCTCCATCTATGATAGGAAAGTCTTTGTGAGTAAACTTACTACATAAGAGTTAGTCCACATAAATGCGTTTTACATACAGAAATATTATAAGTGAAAAATATTTAGAGTTGCTAAATAGAGGTTTAGTCATGATTTAACTAGAAATTAATTGGTAATTCTATTTACTACTTGTTTACTTTATTAGAGATAACAAAAAAAATTATATTGTATTGTTATAATGAATTATGTACAGTAAGATATATAAGTTGGAAGGAGAGATAAGAGGGAGATTTGAAATCTGCATCAAATTTTAAGGATTTTTTATAAAATTCGTTTTTTGTATAATTCTTTATCTAAAAGCGGAAATTCAATTCAAGTTAATTAATTTTGACCAATAGGATAGGTGGATTTGAAACTACCTGCGCTATAATTTGTTGAATGATGTGCGACACTTAAGCTTCTCCAATCAGAGCGCAGATAGTTTTCCATCCACCAATCACAGATGTCAAAATTGATTAATTAACTTAAATTGTATTTTCCGCTTTTAGATAAAGAATTATACAAAAAACAAATTTTATAAAAAAAATTCTTAAAATTTGATGCAGATTTCAAATTTCCTTTAACATTCTTTAATTCATTAAATTCTTTCCAACTTATATATCTTAATGTACAGTTCATAGATAATACTTATTTATATAGAAAAATTATTCATAGATATTATCATACAATCTTTAAAATAAAATATGATAAATACAGCCCGTGAAATGAACAAATACATGGAAATTAGAAAAAAATTGGACAAATTAAGATTAGAGGTAATTGATATAACTTTTTGTCTAAATATTTTAAACTTTTGAATTTAATTAACAAAGTTTAAGAATTATATCTTAAACTACAAAAGTTTTTTTTCTGGCAACTTCTATAATGGTCCTGTGAGGTAATATTCTCCCTTTTTGTCCTTTCTATAATATCCCCACTATATTGTGAAACTCCCCCTTTCTATCCCTCTACCTCGACAAAATCTAAGTATCATAGTGTACGTATACCTCTATATTGTCCTATTCTATTTTTTGGACAAAAATATTAAGATATTAAAAAATATTTTATGCAAATATTATACTCATATTGTATTATTTTTATGATTTCTATGTTCCTTGGCAAATTTTTGTTTTTGTCCAGAATTTTCAGTTTTAGATCATTGTGTTTATAGAAGGAAACCCCTAGAAAGAGGCCGATACCGGCTTTGTTTTGTTATATTAGATAGCTTGACTCAGACTAGCTTCACTTTGCGCTTAACTTTCAGAGCGACAACACAAGAGCATTTCTGCTATAGCACAGCTACTCCACAACACATATTATCAAAATGAAATTGACATACTTCAACCTGAGAGCTAGGGGAGAGCCCGCCAGACTTATTTTGGAACAGGTAAATTAATCTTTTTAATATTCATATATTTCTATTTGTTAGATATTTTATTTTAATTCCTTTCATTGAGGATTTTTTTATCCTCTCTGTTAGTCAAAAATCAGTTTCATGAGTGTTTTTTTTTTAATGTCATCATTTACAGCATGCTATTATATCATTATAGTTTATATAGATAATAATTAATAATGACTCTGTTTATTAATTGACATAAAATGTTTTACTTTTTAAACATGCCAAAACTATACAAAACAAATTGTTTAAATGACATATTTTTATGTGTGTTGTTGTCATGTAATACAGTTAGGGAGTTGAATCCATTTTTATAGAAGCAGAAACATAATCTATGATTATGGTTTGGACCCTATAAAACTGTAATCTACCCTTTCACTTTCCCCTCTCTTGGTGAAGATATCTTCAACGCCGATACGATTTTTGAAATGTAAGATTCCACTTTCAATAGAGGCGAAACTGGAATCATACATTCATGTTTACATATCAGCGTTTTCATAAACATTGATTTCCTTATTTATATCGACATAATAGTAATGTATCATTCTACTTTCAATAGAGACAAAACTGGAATGATACATTCAAGATAACATATCATATATTTAAATCGACATAGTAGAAATGGTACATATTAGTTAGTTTTTTTTATATTTTTATTAGTTTGAAGTTTTTAAGAAAAAAAGGACCTAAAATTAAAGGTTGCTAACACTTAACAACCAGGCCCATTTCCTGACCTTCATAGTTCAACGCTCCCCCCCCCCCCCACATATCATCTCAGCTCCTATTAGAGTTAGATGGCAAAAAAAATTGTGCATGTTCCCTGTTAAATAATAAATTTCCGACTTTAAGTGAGACAAAGTCATTTTTTGCTTACTTCACCCTTTCATTTAACAACTTTCTTTTTAAGGTTAATTAAAATGTTAAATGGTTTTAATTTCCTTATTTTTGAAGCTAGAACAATTTTTTTCAGAAAATTTTTATCTTAAAGTAAATTTTATATTAAAAATCTCAAAACATAATTTTTTTATTCGTTGGCTTAACAACTTTGGGGACTTTTACTGAATTTGGACAGACAGACAGACAGACGGACAGACAGACATCGTTCTACTTTGTATTATAGATAGTGTCAAAACGTTTCAACCACTGAAGGCAAATTACAGTAGGGGTATTTTTGGGAATGTACATCCATTTATCGGCTATTGTCTTAAACTCATCAGATCACTGGTGGCGATTAACTTGAATTAAAGTACCTAGAGGTTTTGGACCAGCTAAGAAGGTAATTTCAGTTCAATGTTCCCTACCTCCCTGGGTACAATAAAAGTTGTCTAAAGGGAGGGAAAAATGGACGAAAAATTAAATAAATTCTGTCTATAATAACATGAGAAAACAGAATGAGATGGACAGTAGCACCCTGTAATCGTTATCAGAAAGTCCTGAATGTCCATTTAAAACATTTGACGAAGCTTATTATAATAAGAGTTATGACAATATAAATTGATAAGATACATACAAAATGTTATTGCTTCTAAGTGACGTTTTTTACAAAAAGGGTTGGTAGAAGTCTATATGTATGTCTAAAAAAATCACTCTTATGGTTTGCAGGTTTCTTTAACTATGTCTTCATAATAATGCCTATAATAAGGGAGGGTTTAATTTTCAGTAGTACCCAAAGTTTTATAAACATTTGTTGGATTTATAAATTTTTTTACTTTTATTTAATCTTAATTGGTTGATAAAAACTGGCATTGTCAAAACTAAACAGCCAATATTAGTTGTTTATTGCATCTGTTTTTCCAGTTTTGTTAGTCCTGAAGGGGCGAAGGCCCAGTCTAACAAAACTGGTGTTCATATTACAACTTTTTACTTTACTATTTGTAGAAAAATGTCTATAATACAATACAATACATGGTTTCAAGTATGGATTAGACGGGTCTGATCCAGCAGATATTAATTGGTTTTGTAGCCATACTGGAAAATCATAAAAAATCATGGACAGAATGGCGGACAGGCAGAAAAGTGAATTGTAGAGTACCATCGCATTTTATTCTTTCTTAGTTAGTATTCGTATCCAGAGAGGGAGGAGACAACTGACTGCTTATTACAATAGTACACAAAGTTTTACAACAACGTTTTCTTATTCATTGGCTTTGGGGATTTTTACTGAATTTTGATTGGTTGATTAAATTGTGTTTATAAACGTTGGAACCACTAATTTTAATCTACAGAAGGGGTTATTTAGAGCGTCATCATTATGGATGTGCATTAATTTATCATCCATTGTCTTATCTCTTTATATCCCTGATATGTTTCATAATTTTATTTGTTTGCTTTGCTTAAAGGGACTGTAAACGAAAAAATTTCTCATCAGATTATCAAACCTTAACATCATATCATTAATATAATCTCAAATATAGGGCAAAACTGTCTCTTGTTTCCTTAAAAAACGGCTTTTTCCAACGATTTTTACTATGTCCAAGTTTGGGGAAAAAATTTCCTGAATATATAAATGTGCAGTTAATTGTCTTTTTTTCCTTCTATAGCTAAAACTAAACTTTTTGACATAGTTCTCTATTTTTCCTAACGGTTAAGCTCACCTTTAACAATATCCTTTCTGTAAACCAATGTAAAGTTACTTAAAAATTGAAAAAGTAATATTTTTTATTGAAAACCAAATACAATAACAAAGCTAGAAACAGGTTATTTTATTAGTATCCAAGTAACTTTAGATGGCCCATCTCTTGCCCACCTTTATTTACAAATTTGTAAATAATACAGGTGCAATATTTCTTTATAAACAGTCTGATAAAAGTGTAAACTAATTCTTCAAAGTAGGTTATTTATTGTCTAACACAATAAAAAAGGATATCATTATTTTAAATAACCTATGAGATTCAACCCGTTGTAGACTTTGAGGTATTTTTTTGTCAATAATACAAATTTAAGATAGATCTTTATTACCTAATTACTACGTTATAAAAAAAACTAATTGGCAATTTTATATTACAAAATAAATTCCTTAACAGTAACTAAATTGTTTCAACTATATATGACAAGTTAAATACCCCTACAAACATTTTAAGAAACAAAAACGTTCAGATTTTCCTTGTTTTTTCCTTTTTCCTTCCCAAAATACCATAAAATCAATGCATTATTCCTAGATATTTTTGTTAATAGGACATTTTTGGTTGATCAGTGTAGTGAAATGTGCTTAGAAAATGTTAAGATTTGATAATCAGATGAGAAATTTTTACGTTCACACTCCCTTTAAATGAAAGCTTTTCATTACATTAGGTTTTATTAAGTATGTGTTATAACATATAACATAGGCCAAAGTTTAAAATTTATCTGAGAGTGATAGGACAATGGCAGATTGGTTATCATACCTTTTTACATAAAAATGAAATGGTTTGGCAAGGGTAATTAATATTCCATTGTCCTTTACCATTATCCCAAAGTTAATTAAATCTATAAGGCCTTTGAATCTAATTTATTAAGCTATTTGAAATATATCTAAATCTATTTTTACAGTTTTAAAGAATTACCTTTACATAAATTCAATCCACCTACAATGAAAGCCAAAATAGACAGGCAAAACTTCTGAATTCTATTTTGTACTTCAGTTTGAATTTTTATTGGTTTGAAATAAATGCACATTTAAAATAATCTTTGTCTAAGAAAAGATAAATATACCATGCGTGATTTTGTTTTACTTTTTGGGCTGATTATTATCACTGAGAGAAAAGATAAAATAAGTATTTTTTTCTGTTGATTTTTTGGTATCTGTGCATATAAAAGGAAATGGAATTATCCTCTTAGAATTTTTATCAATTTTGAAAATTTTGGTAACTACCCCCTTCCTCCAAGTGTGACTCTCATTGGTTGGAGTTTTTTTTAGCAAATAGCATCACGGTTCGTTTTTTATTAAGTAAATAAGTTAGGGTACAATGTTTGGCACTTTCAATATAAGTAAATGATAATAAAAACCCATAAAATACGATAATAACTTCAGAAAAATCGATAAAAATAGTTTTCATACTAAATTTTGGTTTTTTATTGTTTTTGAAAAATGTCTTAGTAGAAGATGAAAAATGTCGTCTTAGTTTTTCTAAGGGATCTATATTCTCTGAAATCTAAATTATCAAAATAATTTTTTGGTAAATGATTATACGATATATGTCAAACATTTTATCAGAAAAAATATTTTAAATTATAAAGTAGAAACTTGAATAATTTTTCTTGTGGAAAAAGTTTTCTGCTAATGTTGATAAACATATGTCTGCTAGCATTAAGATTTTTGTACTGCCAATACATGTTGGGTTTTATATTTAAAGAATTTCTTTAAAATGTTGTTTTTTTACCTCGTATACCAATAACGCAATATTTGCTATCAGGAATTTAGGTACATTAAAAAATCATATTAAAAAGCATTTGAATTAACAAAGGTTATGCTAATATTTTTACCATTTAAGTTTATTTAAAATTTAAAAAAATATCACAACCCTCCAAGTTGTAGCTACTTTTCCTGGACATATGATTTGAAGAATATGATGTGATGTAATGTCATATAAGGAAATTTTAATATTCATTAAAAAATGTTATTTTTGCATATATGAAACATTTTAATGTGTTTGATGGCTAAAAAGAAAGATAATTAAAATTTATTTCATATTATATAGTTTAAATTACATAAGATAACCTAGAAATAGTAAAAAGGCCCCTTTCTTTTTTTGTCACAAAAGAGAAATTAACAAAGATTTTTATTAAAAGACACCTTAGTGTAAAAATTTAAAAGTTTAAATATGGTCACAAAAAGATTCAATTAGTTTATTAAATATTTCATTTTCATCAAATAATGATTAAACTCTATTACAAAGAATAAAGTGTTAAAAGATGTTCTTGTTTTAATTTTAAGTAACTTAAAATGCATTTTAATACCTTTTAATGATTTATTTTTTAAAACATCATTTTATTAAATGTTATTGATTTTTAAAATTATATATTAGAATGTTTTTAAATTTTGTTAACATTTTGTTTTAATTGTAGAAAATTGGTAATTCTAAACATTCAAAAAATGATTTCATTAAATTTTCATCACTTAAATTGCATGTTTGATGAAATTTTCAACTGATAATTTAAAAAATTGTTTAAGTTTTATTATATTTTACTTTGAATTGTTTAAAAATATATTATTGTCAAAAAAGGAGAAGTTATCCTCAAAAAAAGACCTAAAACATGAAAATTAACACTTGTAATGAGATTTTTTGCTTTCAGGCTTAATTTTCAGTAATTATTGATATTTTTTGTAAAAATGATTTTATATAAAAAGTTTTCAAACTCGATTTAAGTAGTGGTGCAAAAAAAGGTTGCAAACTTTTGCAATTTTCTTGCCAAAAAAATTTTCTCGGATTTTAAAAATAGCAAAGGGTGTTATTAGACGTACTTACAGATACAATTGCTAAGTCAATTTGGCCAAACACTAAAATAAAGTTTTTACATCTGAGGGTGGAACAGTGAGCATAGCAGATTTTTTTTCAGATGCATATAAATAAGCTGAATGGACATTTGAATGTCAGTTGCCCATGGCTTGTGGTGCTTAACTGTGATTCTGTTCACCAGACTAATGAGGCTTATTTCTCCACTTACCCTCCCTCCCACCCCTCCCTTCCTTCCTGTCCAACATAATAATATTTTACAGAAAAAAATTATTTTGTTGTTGGGGGGGAGGGGGGGTACCAAAATTTTAAAATAGAGGAAATTACCAAGGAAACACCCAAATATGCCTTTTTTTGGTATTTTCCTTGAAATATAAAGATATCTTAAAACTGATTGATTGGGCTTGTAAAGGAACCATTTAAGTATCTTTGGTCGAAAAAGGTCTGATTTGTGAGCATTTTTGACCAAGTTGTGGCCAAATAATAATGAAACATATAAAAAGGTAGCACACTTTAAATACTCAGTCATTTATAGTAAAAGTAGCTTATATAAGTTGAAGTGAAGAAAAAGGAGGAGTAATAATTGATCCCTTCCTTCCTGTATGCAGTTTATGAAAAAAATTAAGATTTGACTGATATAAGCCAAATAAGCAATGTTTTTTCATTGATTACCTGTAAGTAATTTATCAAAAATAGCATAATTTGTTATATAAGCCAAATAAATAATAATTTTCATTGATTGCTTATATGTAACTAGCAGCTTCGCCCCTAGCCTCTAAGGGCTTTGCCCCAAGAGATAATAAAAAAAATATAGTACTACTGGTGTTGCTTATAGTCTAATGTGTTCCCAAGAAAATTATTTTTTTTTTGGGGGGGGGGGAATTTTCATTTTTGGGGTGGTTGGGGGTGTCCCAACCCCCAAGAAAATAGCTTTAAACCACGCAAGAAATACCATGCTTTAACTGCTGAAAGACTGCCACAAGTTGACCCAATACCCCAAATTTGAAGTCTTCAGCTTCTATAACAAAAACGTTCTAGGCATTTTAAAATGACATTTTATGTACTATGAAAATTTTGAAAGAATTTCAGTGCTAATGTTAGAAATTTTGAAATTGAACTACGTGACCTAGAAACAAAATTATAAGCTTAATTTTGTCATAAATTTAGGTTGCCAGTAACTAATTATATTTTACAATAAAAATACCCATTTTTATAGTCACAATCATTAAAAAAAATTAAGTTTAACTCACGTTATACCGAGTGTACTGTAGCCAATCAGAAAGCTGAATCAGCTAAACAACCAAACACAGCTGAGCTTGTATTAGTTTACCCCTTTGTTTCCTCTACACTGTGGTCTAGAATTGAATCAAGACAAAAGTAAGTGCAGAGCCCTGGGACCTATGTATGGTGAAAATAGACATAAAACCATGATTATTCCAGGTAAAACCAAAATATTTCAGCGGGGGCTTTTTGGGAAAATTAGATTTGAAAATTCAATTTTCACCCCCTAGGAGTTGCCGCATAATCATGACAAGAAAAGCAAATATAATTTATTTCAAATTTTGAACAACTTTGCTTTTATAAAGTTCTTCATAAAACCACTCCTGGAGGGAGTTAATAAATGGCCATTTTTATCACTTGCTTTGCAAAGGTCCCGAACATTCAGCCTAAAATAAATCATATATAGAGAGGTTTTAAGAAGAACTTCATAAAAGCAAAGTTGTTCAAAATTAAAAATAAATAATATTTGCTTTTCTTGTCATGATTATGCGGCAACTCCTAGGGGGTGAAAAATGAATTTTCAAATCTAATTTTCTCAAAAAGCCCCCGCTGAAATATTTTGATTTTACCTGGAATAATCATGGTTTTATGTCTGTTTTCACCATACATAGGTCCCAGGGCTCGGCACTTACTTTTGTCTTGATTCAATTCTAGCCCACAGTGTCTATGATTTTGGTTTACAAATGCAATTTAAATCGAATTTTTTTCATAGATTTTGACTATGAAATTTGGTGTTTTTATTTTAAAAATATAATCAGTTACCAGCAATCTAAGTTTCTGACAAAGATAAAGTTATAATTTTGTGTCTAGGCAACATAATTTAATGTTGTTTTTTTTATGAGCATTGAAAATCTTTCAAAATTTTCATTGTACATAACATGTTATTTTGAAATGCGTAGAACTTTTTTGTTATTGAAGCTAAAGATTTTAAATTTGGGGTATTAAGTCTAATTGTGGCAGTCTTTTAGCAGTTAGAGCGTGGTATTTCTTGCAGGCGCCCTTGAAGGGTACTTTTAGGGTCTTAAAGTTGGACAAAATAGTAGGTGTTAAAGATCGACCTACATAAAAATTGGTAAGACCTAGAACTAATCCGTAAAAACCTTTTTAACTAAGAATTGTCCATACTTTTCAAATCAGTTGAGAGCTTTAAAATAGAGTAAATATTTTTTTTAAAATGTCCAGAGTTGGTGGCGGGGTATTTTCAGGTAATTTTGAAAAAAAATTTAAATTTGATTTTTAAGGTCCATTTTCAGGTTTTCAAAAATTCAATATAGGCTTTTTAAGAATTAGGCCAAAAAGTGGGTATGACAGTGGATTTTTATGAAAATATTTTATTTTTAAAGAAAATTTTTGCAAAAAAAAATAAAATTTCCCATCTTTAAAAAAAAATGATTTTTGACATAGAAGGAATAGTCTAATCCTTATGAAATTTTTTGTGGATAATCCCTCTAACCTAACCTAATTATGTTTGATTGACTGTTTTTCATTGATTTTTTTTAGGTTGAAAAAAACGTTATTGGTTTAGCCCCCCTGTGGGGTATTAATCAGTAACGACTTTAAGTCCAATTATATCAAACTTCTAAAATCCTAGGATAACCTGATAGTCTTTTCCGTAAGCTTTCTAACATTCTTGGTTTCATTAGAAAATATTAAACTGTTTTTAACCTATTTTTAAATGGGGTGTCAAAAATATACTAGGACTCCTATAGAATCAGACTGCAGAGCCCAAATTTGAATTAAGTCCCCAATAAACTTTTTTGGGGGGATTTAAAAATTATTTTTTAATGTTGCTCTGGTCATTTTGACTAGAGCAAAAGGTCTTTTTTACTCGGTGTAATATTGTGGCATTTGGAACAATTTATATATAATTCACTTTATATTGATACAATAAAAAAAACATAACTCTGTTCAATGGAAATATTTTTTTTCTAAAACAATTAATTTCATTGAAAAATCTAACATATACAATAAAACATATAATTCTAAAGTCTGAACCAATAAGAAGTCTTCTTTCATTTCAATTCTTTACATTTCAAAAAAGAGTGTTTTCACAAAGTGACTCATTTCCAATGTAGTTAAATAATTTTCATTTAATCAAAATGAAAAGAATGAAAACCATACACATAAAACATACATACTTTTAAAAAATATTTTAAAAAATAAGTTTGAATAATCCTATATTATATCATATTTGTATAAGTGACAAAAATAAATTTGTTGTATTGCATAAACATTTGTTGTCATCTTACATTATTAATAATATATTTAACCCTTTACAGCTGATTTTTATGTGTTTTAAATAAGTGATAGAAAACAAACATGATAATGTTAATTCATTGATATATTGTAAAGAATTAACTTTTTAATGAATTAATTTAGATGAAATCAAAAGGCCTAATTTTATTCTATACCAGAATACAATATTTATGAAGCAAAACATCTAAAAGCTATGAATTTTAACCAAATAAAAAAGAGCTTTTGGTCTGATCACAAAGGACCACAGCAACAGTAAAAATTAATTTTTAAATCCTCCCAAAAAGTTTATTGGGGACTTAATTCAAATTTAGGCTCTGCAGTTTGATTCTAATGGTGTCATAGTATATATTTGATATATGTTTTAAAAATAGGTTAAAAACAGTTTAATATTTTCCCTATTTTCTTTCTTCAAAAACTGAAAAAATTACCAGTTTAGTTCGCCCTCACCCTAATGCAAGAAAATTTAACTCTTTCATTTTGTACGAAAAGAACTTTTGATTAATTGTTTATAAGAAATTAATGAAAGTTTTTGTTTATTAGGCTTTTATACCAAATCATGCCATTTGTTGATAAATTACTTTCAAGCAATCAATCAAAATTTTTGCTATTGTCCAAATCATGGTAATTTTTCGAAAAAATACTCATAATCAATCAATAAAAACTATTGCTTATTTGGCTCATATACCAAATCATGCTATATTATGATAAAATACTTTTAAGTAATCAATTTGATTGATTAGCCATAGTTTTGTATAGTTTTGACCTGGAGTAGGTGGAGACACTTTTCCATAGAAATAGGGCTATCAAGCTCCATGTTCAAGCACATTTTGACTTGACTTGCTATCTCATAAGATCTACTCTTACCTTACCCTTGCCGAATATGGCCCAAATTAGTCCCAAATTAAGTCATGGTAATGAATGACGCTCTCCAAAGAGGAGCTTGGGTTAAAGGTAGTACTGTAAGTAAGTGACTATTGGGTATCCAAACTTACTCAATAATCCCCATCTTACACAACCAGGGGATGATGCACGATTAATGTTGCGAATGAGAAATTAGAGTCAACCTATAGAGAATTGAACTTGAACTCTCACTAATTTAGCTCAGTGTGCTACCACTAAGCATGACACCCCTACTAAGTAATCAATGAAAATTATTTGACTTATATATATATACAAAATCAGGCCTCCAGGTGGTCTCTCTACAGGTAAAAATGAAAAAAAAAAATTTTTAAGAGTTAGAAGTCAGCTTATGAGACAAAATATTTATGTTTTTTCTTCAAATATGTGAATAACAACAAAAAAGAAGCATATTTTGTTTGATAAGTTAACCTTTAACCCTTCAAAAAAAAATCTTATTTTTAATTTTTATCTGTACAGAGACCACCTGGAGGCCTGAAGCTCCGGAACCTGGAGGCCTATCCAAAAAATCTTAAATCTGGGGGAAGTTCATCATATAAGAATGATTTTATTCCTAATAACCTATCCTCTCAGTCCAAAGATAAAGCCTATACACCAGGTTTACGCAAATGTGTCAGAACTTCCCCCCCCCCCTTATTACTCCTCCTTCTTTTTCTTCACTTCAACTGATACAAGCAACTTTTACTTTAAATGTCCATTTATTTACTCCATCCACTTTTAACTCACAAACCAGACCAAATTGTTCAGTAATTGATCAGTAATTTACCACAAAAATGCACAATTAGATCAGCAACTAACCTTTAAGTGCTTACTTACACAGTGAGAGATTACTAAGGAAATATTAAGATGAAATAAATTGAACAAAAAAATTACAAATATATACAATTGAATTAATTAATAAACGACTTTCTTAAAATAATTTTCATTACTCATTTGATACACTTTTAAAAGTATTTTTTTAAATAAACAAAACATCTTTTATAAAAGGCTCTTTGTATGTTTTGTTTACTTAATTAAGAATATACAACAATGTTTAAATTATTTATAAAATCTATGCTTTTTTTCACAATTGACATAATTTTGAAATAGTATGGTACATTTCTATTATGTCGATGTTAAAAAAGTAATGGAAGATTACAGAAACATAGATATTAAAAATGTAAACCATGATTCTAGTTTCGCCTCTATTGAAAGTGGAATCTTACATTTCAAAAATCGTATCAGCGTTGAAGATATCTTCACCAAGAGAGGCAAAAGTGGAATCTTACATTTCAAAAATAGTATCGGCGTTGAAGATATCTTCACCAAGAGAGGGAAAAGTGGAAGGGTAGATAACAGTTTTAGAGGGTCCAAACCATAATCATAGATTATGTTTCTGCTTCTATAAAAATGGATTCAACTCCCTAACTGTAATAATTTATTAAGACTCAAAATTTTATTTTGCTATGACAGTGTTTTTTCACAAAAGCCAATAAAAAAACCTTAATAGATTTAAAGGGGTGTAAATTTTCTATAGTTTGAACAATTAAACATCCTATAATCTTAACTGATTTTATATATGATAATTCAATTCATTTTGTCTTAAAAGTAATTAATTAACTCAAGAATAAAGTTTTTTGCTTAGTTAAAATATACATTATCAAGTCCTTTTCTTGTATATACCTACAGGTATACAATACTTGTAATTAATTGAAAAATCTAGTTACTCTACAACCTGTGTTTATCTATCTATTTACCTTATGGTATTGCCCTGAAACTTGCCCTACTCAAAAATGAGTATTCGAAAAAAGAAATGATTAATGTGGTACGGACAAAGATTTTTACTTTATCAAATTCAAATGAGATTATCATTAGGATCTTTAAAAACAATATAACTTATATATTATATATTTATCGTTAGGTTCCTTATATTTTACTAAATTTGATGAAACCAGTAGTTTCATTGAAATAGTATAATTTGTAAATAATGGAAAAACACTATTAAAGAGAAAGCTAAAAGCAGGGAAAAAGTCATATTTATTAAAAAAATATTTCTTGAAACGTTTTTATTAAAATATTTACTAAGTTTGCAATATACAATTTTAAAACTGTAATTTGACAATGGAAGAAAAATTTATTTTCCATTAATAGATCCTAGGCCACATCAATCCCAATTGGATTAATTTATTTTCCATGATTCTATCTCCGTATCTCTTAGTACAATGCACTATGTACATACGGGCTATCTGATGTAAAATGCTTTACAAATGCATGTAGCTGCTATACACGTCTGATTAAGCTGCTTTGCTTTTATACAGTCTGTGCTTTAGTCGCACAGCTGCTTTACAGATTCATCCTAAACCTTTGATCTTACCAAAATAATATTTTAGTTATTTTAAAAATTCGAAATAAAAAAAGTTGATAGATTTTAATTTAATTTTGCTTTTCCCTAAAAATTTATGTCTAAATGGTTAATTTTGTTTAACAAATATATTGTAGCTTCTTATTACTGCGCTTCTTGAGGACATATTAATTAATTCTGTCAAAGTTGTTGTCCATTTATAGAACTTGAAAAATGTGTCAAAAATTTGGCAATGAGTGCTGAAATTTTAGAAAAATATCTGATTTTATTTTACGAAAAGAATCTGGTTTTTGGAAAAATCAGAAAAATAGATAAAAATAAATTCTTTAAAAAAAAATAAAACAGGATAATGATGATTTAGATGCAATATTCTACAAAGTTTTTGAGAGGAGAAATAATTATGACTTAATTTTTTTTTTTTAACCAATCCTTCTCATATACTAAATTTTTTTTAGAAAAATTTTCCAATCCGTGACAAGAAATATTTTTGCGCATGCACCTTTTCCTGGGTGAAGCTGTTGAAGGGACAAACAACTATTCTACCTCCATATTTTCTGCCAGTCATTTACAATTTCCGTTAAATAAATAATTTACTTTCTTAATAATATCATAAGCCATCACATATTTAGTTACTTTTAGCTGTTTTGTAATTTTAGCAGTTTTCATAAAACATCATACAGGCAGATTCTAAGCTGCTGCCGCTCGTCTAAAGTATACATATGTTGGTTATTTGTATAAGTTTTTACATACTTACAAATGTTTGACTATGACTTTTGCACATCTTGTTTGATATTGTTACCTAATTTAAGTCAATTTTGATCTTATTAGACTCTTTCAATATTAAATTTTGATATATCAGTTTTAGCCACTACCAAAATAGTCGACATAAAACAGTAAAATTGTACGAAAATATAAAGCTTTTAGGTACTGCAGAATTTTAAAGGATTGTTTTCACTTATTTAGGTTAAAACAAGTTTGCTTTTATTGCTCTGAAATATTTGCTAACACTTAAAGATAAAAGATTTTGCATAGCGATGGTTGCATTAGGAAGTGTAAAAATGTGGGAGAGGCGAGTTTTATGGTTTAGGGCTCACAAGCTGTCATAGCATAGGATGATATGAAGATAGGTAGATACAATAAAGCAGGGTGTGTCATACTCATAACTTCACAATATTTTAAGTCACTAAAACATTAGTTAATATTTCGACAAAATTTTAATTAAAACCTTGGTTATTATGTTTGTAACCTAATATATATGAATTTTCTAGTTTAATAACATAACCTACATTAAGGTTTGAAGCCATGCTATTTGGTTTTTGCTATTCTAGAAAAAATTTTATGTGGAACTGATGGTTTACTACCAAGCAGCTTTCAATAGAAAGTGGGCAAGAAAATAAAGAGAGGGGGGGGAGTTAACGCCGGTAGGTTGGTTGCTATGTGCAACAATTTTGGCAATCTTGAAGAAAAAGAAGTAAAGATATTCTGATAAAACCAGGCATCTTCAGGGATAAGACAATAGCCGATAAATTGATGTACATCTCTAATGATGATACACAAAATTACTTAATTAACCAACCAATCAAGTTAAATAAAAGTACCCAACGATGTAAAGTTAACGAATAAGAAAACGTTATTATAAAATTTTTTAGACGGGGTGAAATTTGAATATGAGTGTAACGAAATATGTAATATTTTACCAAGTTAGCCGCATGAAGTTCAAGGAAAAAAAAAAATTTTGTAAGGGGGGTCAAAATGGGGGGTCCGCAGTCTCACCACCCCCCGCAGGGGGGCGGCCGGAGGCCGATTTTGAAAAGGAAAATTGCTATGGATGAAAAGGAAAATTGCTTCGGCTTAAAAAATTATTTCATCCAAACTTGTTTCTTGCAGGGGGGTATTTAGGATCAGAGGTAACTTCAGTTTTAGTACACTCTCTCTGTAAATATAACAACTACTATTATTACACCACCCCCCGAAATGTATTTACCCCCCGCAAGAAACAAGTTTGGATGAAATAATTTTTTAAGCCGCAGGCTCCAAAAAAATTATTTCATCCAAACTTGTTTCTTGCAGGGGGGTATTTAGGATCAGAGGTAACTTCAGTTTTAGTACACTCTCTACCTTTCCATCTCTGGTAACAGGTATAATAACTACAGTTATCAATTATATTATCTAACCAATTAGTAATCCACCAACTACAACTCAAAATCAATTGCTAATTATTACCATTATCTGTTTATTAATTTAATTAAATAACCAAATACTTATTATTACCTAATTATCATTATATAGTCATCACTATCATTTGTAATTTACAATATTAAAATTATCCATCATTTTATCTTACCTGTTACAAATCAATTACTAAATATTATTACATTTTAATTATTATTATAATACCTAACTTTTATAGTTTGATTATAATTATCTTATTTTTTTGCAATACAATAGATATCAATGATACATTTCAATCATAATGCTATAATCAACAATCACATTATATTACCCTTTACAAATCAATCGATTATCTTATAAGTTTCTATAATTAGCAATTATAATATTATTATAGTTATCTATGATATTATTTTGATTATTTTATTATTTAATAATTATATTATTAATATATTTAGCAATTTTATATCATAATTATGATACTATACTATAATTTACAATTATAATATATAATAAATAATAATAATTATTTTAATATGATATTTTAATAATTTTATATTTTATTGATTACATTAATTATATAATTAGCGCTAATAATATTATTATAATTATTCTATAATCTAATTATCATACAATATTATAATAAATATTTATAATGGTATTTCAATTATTCCAATTATTTTATAACTTAATATTCATATAAATAATAATATTTATATTATAAATTATCATATCATTTACAATATTAGATTACAAAAATAATGATCTTATTACTTTCAATATCATAATTAGCAATTATTATGTTAATAGTAATGTTTGTAATATAATTATCATACAATAACATAATTTTCATAATAATATTATAATTGTAATTACATTTCATTCAATAAAAGGTAGGTTCTTTTTAAACTATTTTCCTCTGATATACCTGTTATTATATTTAACTTTAATTAGCAATTATAATATTATTAAAATTATTAATAATGTTATTTTAATTATTTTCTATTTTAATATTCATAATAATAATATTATTAATTTTTTGAATTACCATATCATTTACAATATTAATATGAGATTACAAAAATAATTATCTTTTTACTTTCAATATTATAAATAGCAATTTTAATATTATTATAATTATTTATAATGTTGTTTCATTTATTTTATGATTATATTAATAATATAATTAGCAATTATAATGTTACACTAATTATTTTATAATATAAATATTATACAATATTATGATTTGCAATCATATTATTATAATAATTATTTAATAATATAAATATCATACAATATTATAATTACCTTATTTTATTCAATATTAGAATTAGCAAACATATTATTATAATTGTTTTGTAATATAATTAGTACTCAATAACTTTAATATTATAATAATTATTAAACAATAACATATTTATTAAAATAATATTATATTTATTATTTTAATTATTTGATCAATTACCTTATTATTATTAGATTGAAATAATCATTATCTTATTATATTTAATATTATTATTATGGTATAATAAAATTATTATCTTAATTATAATAATAATTTGTTAATGCTTTCTATACTCATATATTTTTACAATTCGCTGACGCTTGCTTCACGCGGTCCCATACCAAATTTCACCGTGGGGGTCCCAATCGAAAGGGACCGCGTCAGCCTGTTCTAGATTAGTGTAATAAACAACCCATTGTCCTCTCTCTAACTGGATATATTATATTGCTTAAAAGGACAATTAAAAGCTTGTTTTCTTTATAAATACAATAAGAATATAAATGAGTAATACCAAGAATTTAAAGAATCTAAATTAGTTTGTTTTTTACTTAAATTTTATCAACTTTTAATTTGAAAAAAAGTCATTATATTTGATTGATTTTAGAATAGGATTTCCTAACAATATAAAATAGCTTTAGGATATAAAACTAAATTAAGAAAACATTCTGTTTAGAAAAACATAAACACATTTCTTTTCTTGGCACACCCTAATTTTATTCTGATTTTTAGTTAATACTTCCATCTGAAGATGAATTTCCTTTTTATATTCCTTGCTATTTAGCAGTTTTTTAGAAATTGGATAACAGAAAATATTTACATGAACTAATATTTTTTTTTTTTATTTATTGGTAAATTTTACAAAATTTTCTATAATCTATACCTAGATGATTGTTTTAATAATTAGAAAGTTATTGCTGCGCTGTTTATGGATATTGTTTTCTATTTTGATTAAACGATAAAGCATTTTAATGAATTATAGTTATGCTTCGCTTATTTTCTTAATGATATAATTATAAAAAGGCAGGAAAAAAAAATATTTAAGTAAAATCTGCATAACTTTTAAAATTATACCAGGGCTCAACAGCCTCAATATAAACCCGTTTGAATTTTTGAACACATTTTTTAAAAGAGGGAGTGCCATGTTTAGGTCAGTTTTAGACTTCCAGCAGATTTAAAAATTGTAAAAATTCCCTGAGGCTTACAAACGGCGGCTGATGAACCCTGAATAATACCTATCAATTTGTAAAACTAAAAATAATAGGATTTCTAAAGAAAAAAAAGTTGGGAATAGTCCCTTTCGTGGCAACGCCCCTTAAGGGGCGATGCGTCGTATTTTTAAAATGTTTTTTTTAGAGGTTATTTTAGGTTAGGTTAGGTTATATTGGGTTAGGTGATTGCCCCGCAGGGTTAGAGCCCCCCACAGGGGCTAGAAATAGGAGAAAAGCTACTGTGAAAAATATGAAGAATCGCCCCTTAAAGTGCGTTGCACGAAAGGGACTATACCCAAAAAGTGTTTTAACTATTTAAATAATTGCTACAACGTAATTTTAAGGCGCCTATCATTAATCATCCATGGACATTTATCATTATAATAGGCTCTTTTCAATGTACATATTTTGTTTTCTATTTTGTTTACTATAGTTCTCAAACTGATATTATAAATATATACATCTGAATGTGTGCATATTAGGGGTTCCATGCATTTTGACGTATGGCAATTGAGAAACTGGACGATATTTTACACAATGTACCGAGATTAAGAGCATTAAAGTTTTAACAAAATATTGACTGCCCTTAGAAAGTTTGTATACTCGTTATGCAATTTGTATGTCTAAAAACTTTATAACCAATATTGAATATTCATTGTTTATATATATCATAGCCTTTTAAAGAAGATACAAGTGGACAATGGTCCATCAAGTACATTTGTATCCAAAGTTTTATAACAACGTTATTTTATTTATTAACTCAACAACTTTGGGTACTTATCGTCCATTTTCTTATCCCTTAAGATCTCTGAAGAAAACAAAAAAGAAAGTTTTTATTTTAGTTTTGCCTATTTTCGGAATGAAATTCGATACACCTAAATACAACTTTTTTCTTATTTTAGTACCTCAAACAATAATAAAAATGTAGAAATACAGAAAAAAATAACAAAAAAAGTGACTGAAAAATACATATTAATTTACTTTTAAAAGGAAATTATGTATATAGGAGTTTACCTAGTTGACAGTAAATAGATAAAAGATAAACACCTAATAGGCAAACATAGTCATGACATTTTTATTTGCTTAAGCATTAACAAACAAATAAACATTAGCAGCTAAATTATTCTCTCTCTTTTTATAAATTTCTCAATTTGGTAGCTTTAACAAAAAGTAAAGATAATTTTAAATAAAATAAATAGTCATTAAATCTTCTTAAAAACTAACAAACTTGTTGATTTTAGGCTGGAGCTGAGTATGAGGATCACAGAATCGAGTCCCCCTTTGTTGATGTTGCCCCCTGGGTTGCATACAAGCCTAGCACACCCTACGGCCAGCTTCCAGGTATCTATCTATCTATCTTTGGTTCAAAAGTCTGGCAACTAATCAAGTTGCTTACAAGCTTAGAATACTATAGCCATATATTCCAGCTTACTATCTGGATTCTAAGCCAAGTATTTTAAGCCTGGCACCCCATGCTAACTTCAAATATTTCATTAATCAAGTAACTAATGTGACTTTGTCCTTTTTCTACTCACAAGGACCTTAGTACCTAAAATATCAAACTATAGTCAATTAATATGATTATATAACTATCTATTTTAATCAAAATCAATCCATTGATCTACTATTATTTCTCAATATTTCAATCATATGCTTATCCATTTTTATTTCAGTTTTATGCGACGATGGTGTCGAGATCGCCCAGAGCATGACCATTGCCAGGTATTGTGCCGCCAAGTACGGTTTGGCCGGCAGCAACGCCCTGGAGAACGCCCAGATGGACGAGGTGGTTGATGCCCTCTCCGAGGCCACAGAGAAGCAGTACAATGCTTTCCTTTTTGAGAAGGTACGCTAAGAATTAATTTATTATTACTAAGATGTTACACCAGATTTTCATGTTCTCTAATATTGTGAAACTCCAAGTGGGCTAAAATAACAATCCCCCCCCCCCTCCCCTACTACTATACAAATGGACTAACCAATAAATGAGTTCCAAGTTTGTATTTTATTCCATAAATAATTTTTATTTTATCTTTTTATTTTTTTCCAAAAGTTGATTTTTTCGGTTTATCAATGTACAATAAAATGGTATAAATGATATTACCATATAAAATTCTATATTTTGGAGTACAAACATAGGCAAAATAGTTTTTCTTCCCTCGTGGATATAGTACTATATCAAAGAATAAAAGAAGGAAAGTAGTAGTATTTTTGCAGATATCATCTACAAATCTTTATTTGCTTAAAATTTAAGATTACTGTTGCCATATGTCATAAAAAATGTGTGAAATTTGTAACTCTCTACGGTTGCAGGGATCTTAAGGGATTAAACAATGGCAGGTAAATTGATGTACATCCCCAAATGATGATATACCAAAAAAACAAATTTTGTAGTTTACAAGTAATGTTTAAGACGTTTAAACACTCAACTTTATGAACCAACCAATCAAGATTCAATGAAAGTCCCCAAAGTTGTCATCAACGAATAAGAAAACGTTATTGTAAAACTTTGGGGACAAATGGAATTAACAGTCCAATGCCCCCTCCCTGCTACGGATGGCAAGTAATTTGGCATTGCATGAGTGCCAGACCAGTACTTTCACATGCAAGTGGGATTAACAACTCAGCCACTCTATAACTAACTTTTTCTGTAAGTCCGTCTGTTTAGCAATTAATATTAGACAACATATAAATACAATTTTTTTTTACCTCTAGCCATTCAATCATTTTATTTACTAAACATTTAACATTATTTTCAAAATTATATTAAAGCCTACTGTTGTATTTAAAACAGTTTTTAGCTTGGTTTTAGTTTCTAAAACTAAATTTTGTATTGCTTCGCTTCTTATGGTCAAAATTATTATTGTTTATTTTCATTTACTTGCCCATAGCAACTAAATGTATAAAATTTCTACTTGAAGGTTTTAAAAAATATATATATTCCCAATTTTTTTGAAACTTTTGTCTCACTTTTCAAAGTACAAATCTTTAGATTAAAATAAGGTGATATGCAATACATTTTTTTTAATATATGCTAATTTACTGGCTTAAAAATGCTAAACTGGCAAAGATTACAAACTAGGAAGATAACAATTAGATGATTTTTCAAAATTTTCAATATTTCAAAATAAGATTATTTATATTTATTATGTAGAATTAATTTCTCTGTTTCAACTTACATAACAATTGTAAAAAAAACGACAAATGTACTCTTTATGACATGGTAACAATTCATGTAAATATTTTCTTATGCCAAGCCTTAATTTCTCTTCAATTTTACATACAAAAATTTTACGATGGCAGGCAAGTCATTAATTCATGAAACAACAATCCTACAGCTATCCAGTTTGACTTAGAACTGTTTAATATGTTGACAAAAACAACCGTCAAATATTATTATTAGGTTATTAGGTATACCATTTTAATATGAAGCTTTTCTGGAAGAAAGAAAGATCCTTTAATTAATTGAAATATTGTTTTGTAGGATGAGGCCAAGAAGGCTGAGCTCCAGAAGAAATTCAACGAGGAGGTGCTCCCCAACCTTTTCAAGGCTCTGGAGAAGCGGCTGGGCGAGCGCGGCGGCGAGTACATGGCCGCCAACAAGCTGAGCTGGGCCGATATCATCCTCTACCACTTTGCCGCCGAGTTGCCCGACAAAGAGGTTATCAAGGGATACTCCAAGTTGGACGCTCTGTTCAACAAGGTCGCCAACCTGCCAAAGATTAAGTCTTGGGTGGAGAGACGGCCAGCCTCCGCTGTTTAAGTATTTATAAATAACATTTTTAAGTGTCTTTCTTTTGTTTAATCCAAAAAAGCAAGATACTTATCTTAATTAATTATAAGGAATGATTTATTCTAATGTATACTTACTTAAGTTCTGTCATATACTTATTTTAATGTTATATTTAAGTATTAACTTGTTTTTGTAACAAGTTATGGTACTTATAATGTTAAGATCTGAGAACAATGACGACATTCTAAAAATTTCCATCAAACAAAAAGTCGTCTTTAATGTTAAAATATAGCAATATAATCATAAATATATGATCTGTCATATATATTTTATGATGAAAAGGAAAAAAAAGCACTTTTAAATCATGTGTTAAAAATATTTTTTTTCTGTTATATTGTTATATTTTTTGTGAAATTACATAAAACAATGCATATTATTGTTATATATTTTTAAAATAATTTTTGCACAACTTTGCTTTCATATTAATTAGAATAAATGTACCATCTGAATAAAAAACATCCCAAATCTCTAAAAATTGTTTAAATCTAAATTAATAACGCTTTGATTACTACTAATGATTCTTTGCTGAAATTGTAATTTCAAATATTGTATTTTTAAACTATTTTTGCTTTTAATAAATTTTAATTTTTAGTTCTTGTGTTTTTTAATTGTTAGTATTTAAAAATTTAAAATATACAAATCAAATAAAGTTTTTTTAAAATAAATAAACATTAAATAACGCATACATAAAACAAAACTTTTTGTACAGTTGAATGAAAGAAAAAACTTCTCAAATTTTTAAAATTGCATATTGGAAAGAGGATTTTTCACCAAAAATTAAGCTGTCTATCCTTAACCTTTGGCATAACCAGCGGCGTAACCTCCAAAACACAGTTCACTCGAAGCGACAGTAAGAGAAAAAAAATTTCCAGACATAAGACAAACTGTTTCTAAAATGTCCCAATGAACATAAAAATTTAGTGGAAAAAAACAAAATCTTTAAATGAGTCCTTTTTGAGAAAATTAAATTTGAAAATTTCAAGTTCAATTTTCATCCCCTGGATTTACCGCATAATCATGACATTAAAAGCAAAGATTAATTATTTAACATATTGAACAAGTTTGCCTTTATAAAGTTCTTCATAAAACCACTTCTGAAGGAAGTTAATTAATGGCCATTTTTATCAGTTGCTTACTGAAATTCAGTCGTAAAATAAATCATATATACAGAGGTTTTATGAAAGACTTCATAAAAGCAAAGTTGTTCAAAATTTTAAATGAATAATCTTTACTTATATATTAATTGGGACATTTTAGAAACAGTTGGCTTTATGTCTGGGAAATTTTTGTTCTCTTACTGTCGCTTCGAGTGAACTGTGAAAAAAGCTAAAGTTTGAAATATTTTTTAAACAGTTGTGCTTTTTTTTATAATCGCGAAACCTCTTAAATGTTTCAACATTATTTTTAGACAATTTGATTTATTAAGCAAGCAATGTGAAAATTATCACTAAAACGCTATGATACATTTTAGTTTTTGTTTGTACGTTAAGCTCTCGATATCTTCATTTAGGGAAGCTTAACATTGGTCCTGTGGTGGTTTCAGTATATTTTGTTTTTAAACTAAAGTCTTTAACCCTTAATATAAATTTCCGCGGCGTCGGCGATGGTACTTAGCTGCCGCAGTTAGCAGAAAACAGCGGTAGAATTCGCCTAATTTTAATATTTAGACATTTTAGATAAGCTTTAAAAGTTTTAAATTTGAAGTCTCTTTGAATTGCGGTCACAGGAACCATTTGAAGATTGCTAGAGGACAAGACCTGAAACCTGAACTTGACTTGAACATTTATTATCTTATTGTGTTGTAGTACTTTTGGATATTTTATCACAAAAGTCACATAAAAGGTTTTTTCAGTCAAAAATATTTTTGCCCATTTCCTGGATGACCATTGACTTTGCTAGGTTTGCTGATATCATGTACCCGTCAGATGGAGATTTTTTTAAAAAATCCATTTAGTTTCGCACACAGAAAATGGTATAGAAAAACTGGAGGGGGAGCAGCGTTCAAAGCCAACCCCTAACCGTTAAAGGTAAAAAGTTTTAGGATCTGTTTATGCCAATACCTCTTCGAATACTGCTCCTAAATTTTAGGGGCGCAGCAACTAACAGAATGAAAAGATTTAATTTTTAAATATTTCAAAGTGCTTAAAAAATTAGCCAACGGCACAAAAGAATTCATGAAAATAATCCTAGAAAAACCCTGTAATTACAGTAAGCCGCCAAAAACTGCGGTCTCAAGCTTGTAGCAGCTTGTAAAAAGCTTGCTCCAAACAGTGCGTAGTAATTCAAGCAGCAGTCGAGATGAATTATTGCAAATACTGCCAATCCACTATTTTGAAGCGAAAATATTTGTTTTGACAGGCGTGTAAACATAAATTTGCCAACCATGAGTCATTTGAAAAACTAATAACCTGAGCTGTAAAATAACCTTTTTTCATATTTGTGATTACAGTTATTATCTCCAAAAATCCCATAAAAATCCATAAAACTATAAGATTATTTAACGCTCTAGTGACCTCAAAAAAAATATAACAAAATGGATGCCAGATATTCTTTAAAAATCCGTGAATTGGATGATGATTTAGCGCTCTAATGACCTCAAAAATGTTATTAAAACTGATGTCATTTAGCCCTTTGAAAGTTAATCCTATAATTTACTAGACTTTAAATAAGGTGCTTGTTATCTATTTTTAATTGTAATTCCTTTTGTCTTCTGAATAAGCTATTAATAATTTTTATTTGTAATTATTTTTAAATTTTAATGGTTTTGATTTAACTGATATGCAACAAACAGCTTAATACAATAGAGAACAGTATTAAAGTATATTTAAAAAGTAACTATAAATTGTAAAATAAAAGAAAGTATTCTTTTTAAAAAATATTAGCAACCAGTGGCTTTCTACCAGGGGGTGTAGAAGAGTGTTAACACCACCCCTAAAATCGAAAATGGGGAAGACCAGCCTTCCCCTTTTTCATCCTCTAATGATTTCACACACATCTTGGTTAATATATCTGCATGCCAATGTTTGCGACCTTTAATGTTCAACACTTTTACGGAAAAATAAAAAATCTTTGTTGACACCCTTGATATAATATGATTATTGTGTAATATCCAAAGTCAAGGTTTAGAATTAGGATCTTGTTTACATATTATAGAAAACAAGGACAATATATCAAAGTAAAACAATAGAGGGTTAAGGGGTTAAATAATTGTATAATTCCACCCCGTCGACCTTGTGGCAATTTGAAACCTTTGATTAACAGCCAAAAGAGTCTGAAATATTAAAACAGGAAAGTCGCTACAAAAAAGCATAAAGCAATTTGCTAGCAGACGAAAAGGGCCCCCAACACTGGATCCAGGTAGTTATCTAGATTACATATTTATACTTATACTTTTACTGACAATACGGATCAGAGCTTCATTAGTGGGTGTCTTTTAAGAGGACGGATTTGCCCTAACTATAGAGTATCTTTGGAACTAACAAAAAAGAATAACTAAGTAAATATCAAAAGTAAATTTAAAATAGGAAAAGAAGGTATGAGCATCCAATATGTGATTTACTTTGTCTGTCTGTCTGTCTGCCATGCTACAAAATATCAATATAAAAAGATAAATACGTAAAAAAGTTTTTGTGATTGTTTTCTCCAATACATATTTATATTCTTGATTTTAACAAATCATCAAATACTCTTTAAATCTCCTTGTCCATATTCCAATCCATGATTTTTTGTGCTTCGCTACTTATGGATGTTGTTTGTTATCGTTATTGTATATTTCAAGCTGTTTTAGAGATCTCAGCGGAAGGACAGGCAAACATCCCACCTCTGACCGAGCTTACTAGCTAGACACACATACATACAACGTAATACTTCACAACATAACATAAAATGATGTCACTCTTTTTGATGCACAGTCCCTTTCCAACTGATTGACTTATACATTATTGGAGACTAGCGGCTACGCCCCTAGAGTCGACGCCATCTTCGCCATTTTCAATTCTAATAATCTAGTATTTTTCGGGGGGGGGGGGGGGACATTTTTTTTCAATGCGATTTCTCTTGGGAGGGTGGAAGGTTTCTCCCCTAAAATAATAATAAACCTTCCCAGGACCTAAGAGAAGATACATTGTTAACAGTTATCGAGATCCTTATGTACACAAAGACAGACTAACAAACACAGTAATGAACATACACACAAACATCTTGTTACTTTTATATTAGGATTTAAAATCATGTCATACTTAATTTTGACTTTAACTCTTTCTCATTAAAATCATTGTCAATTAAACTTGCCTGGTATTTATACAAAATTTCTGGAAAAAAAACGTTTTAGCAATAATACTAAGTAGAACGATTTCTACCCATCTGTCTGTCTAAAGCATAATACCTCTATTACCTCTGAACCGATATGGTTTGGTTAAGCTTTTCGGAGAAAATGCCTAATGGTCGGGAAATATGATCTGAATTCATTTTTCAAGTTTTGCAAAAACGTAGAAAACATTGCAGTCACATCTCCGTGGTTTTGGAAGATTTTTTGACATGGTGCACATCACACAGTCGACAAAAATTAACTGAAAATAGAACTTTTGAAATTCGGATAAGATAAAGAGTAAAGTTTCACAGAGAACGAGTAGAATAGTTCTTTATCGAATCTTATTATAATTGCTGATTCTAAAAAAGCAAAATCAACTCAAGCCGTTGGCCCAGGCCAACACATTTGGTTTTGATTTTATGAAGTTGATATATTATTCGTGGAAAGTTGTCTGTAACAATACGATACATGATTTCAGTATGGCTCAGTACCGGTTCTAATCCACCAGATATTACCTGGTTTCGAAGCCATACTGGAAAAAAATTTCGAACAGTTAAAGGTTTTTGGGCCTTCATAAATTGATATTTTAAATCATGCGTTTGCTTTCAATTTTGCTTTTACAATTGATGACAGGTTTGATAACCCTTGAACCGACAACAGGTAGAAACCTTAAAACTTATTTGTTAAAATGTATTTGATTTGGGTAAAAATTGAGCAACCAATTCCGTATTTTTACAGGGATTAATTAAAGTAAATGAAGCATATAATAGGTCAAATTCTGCTTTGATCTATCATTTATTAAGATTGGCGTGGGTAGTAAATTAAATAGAATGTAGAAATAATGAAAGTAAGGGATACTAAGAGTTTTATAACACATTTAGCATTTTCATTTTTCACTGTGTTTATAATTGAGGCTGGGGGGGGGGGCAGTGATGAACCCCTCCGAGAGGTGATGGGGGGCTAATGTCACGGTCAGTGATCTATATATTTGGTGCGTCTTTTTAACTTTTATTTTTTCACAGATTTATTTATTTTAAACAGCTGTCTTTGATCTATTTTGTTTGTTATTTAATTAAGACTAGCAGCTACGCACCTAAAGGCCTCTAGGGGCACTTGATGTGGAGGGGAGGGGGAAGTTACCCTTTGATATAGACAGACACATAGATAGACATTATGTTACTTTTATATAATTGTATCCAAACAATAACCAAAATTATTACGAATTTTCAACCCAAAGCCCCTTTCCTCCCTATGATAAAAAACATTTAAGGTTGAAAAAAATCCAGGGGGGGGGGCAGGTTAATAACAGTTCAAATCAAAGCTAGCTTTACATATAAATATCAAGTGTGAAAAAATGTGTGAAATAGAATTGACGCGATGTTTTTGAATTAGGGTTTTCTGTGCTATATGTAAAGTAGGGTTAGTCAACCAAAAATTGTCATCAGTGATGTTATCAAAAACAGTGAATCCTTCATCCTATTAAAAAGAATAGTAAGGTTGTTTTCTGTCTGTAGCGAAGGATCTCACTAACAGCTAAACCGATATGGTTCTCATTTACAGTGAAGCTTTTTATATATCTAGGGAAGGTTTATAATTTTTAAGAGAAATCGCCCCTAGAAAAAATTCCCCTCCCTTTCATTAAGAAAAATCCTTCTTTTTTTCAAAACTTTAATTAAATCTTCCCCCTCTCAATTTAAGTAACCCTAGAGGCTTCTAGGGGCGAAACCGCTATTTTAAATAAAAAAGTACAATTTTCTGTCTTGAAAAGAACAGGGTGTGTTAATCTATATTTTTGAAAGAATCATGTAATAGTTTTGGTCATTGAGCAGGTTTTAGGCTGTATTTTTAGGATTGAGCTAGAGGGGGAAACAACCTGATCTGTTAATCTATAATTTTAAGAAAATCATGTTATAGTTTTGGCCATTAAACAGGTTTTTGGCTGTATTTTTAGGAAAGGGCGAGGGGGTAGGACGGAATGCTTGTATTATCAAATATAAGAAAATATATAAACATTTCTATTAAATAAATATTCATTTTCCTTGTGCTTAAAACTTTTCCACCAGCCATTAAGTTGTAAAAATTTTGTGATTAAAAATGAAAGACTTACAAATAAAGTTTTTGAAAAAAAATTTACGTCAAATAAACTTTAATTACAGCTATTTTTTCATTGTTACTTGTGGATTCGCCACTAGCTTCTACATGTTTTCCACTGAAAGGTCGGGGAGGGATTAACCTCCAAATTTATTTTTGTGTTATTAAAAATGAAACTTTTGGGGGTTGGGTTACTTTTATTCTTTTAGGGAAGGGGTAAAGTTTGCTAACCTCAAAATAGCTTAGAAGTAGCACTGGATTAATATAAGCTTCCATGATAAGTAGTCAGTCTCCTACCCTTAAGAAAGAAGGTTACGATTGTCGTAGCCTCTAGCCACTTTAAAGGGACTATTTTCTCTTTCATAAAATAGACCAAAACCTTGGATTGACCAAAAAATATATTCCCTAAAAATCAAAAATAGGTCCAATGGTTCGCTAGACCTTAAGCTTCATTTAGACCTACAGACGGACGGATAGACATCGTTCTAGTTGATAATTATTATGTCATAATCTAAAATCAAGGTTAAACATAGATTTATTTTTTAATACACACATTCATACGTACCCTGTCAAAATTCCCAACTAAAATACAATTTGATTTGCCGTTTTTATTTGTACAATTTTGTGCTTTCTTTACTTATACCTATTATATCAAATGAATTGATGTATTAACACAATATCTACAGAAAAAAAAGATTTTTTTCGTGGTACAATAAAAGTTAAAGACTTAATAATAATATGGGGGGAGGGGGGAAATTGTCACTAAATAAAACTTTGACTTTTAGCCTAGATAGCAACTATAGTTGAAAACTAACCCCTCCCCTTATTATAAATAGTTTACTTTTAAGGAGAGGTTTATTTGCTCGCTGTGGATTTTGAGGGAAAGCATCATGACTGCAGTCTCATATGGCACTTTTTGAAAATCAACCAATAGCGTCGGGAATATTAACACAGCCAAGTCGCTACAAATGATCAGAAAGCAATTTGCAAGCAGACGAAAAACGTCCTTAACAGGGGAATCCATCTATAATATAGATTTATTTTAAAATTATTACTATATCAATGTTAATAGGATATATTATTTACATATGAAGTATTACAAAATGTTTTGATTTGGTTACTGATTTCATACACTTTTTGAAAATCAACAAATAGCGTCGGGAATATTAACACAGCCAAGTCGCTACAAATGATCAGAAAGCAATTTGCAAGCAGACGAAAAACGTCCTTAACAGTGGAATCCATATATACTATAGATTTATTTTAAAATTATTCTATATCAATGTTAATAGGATATATCACATACATATGAATTATTACAAAATGTTATGATTTGGTTACTGATTTTATACACTTTTTGTCATATTTTTGTATTACTTTTATATGTGACATAAATCAATATTATAAGCCTAGGCTCGGCAGCTGTGCAGGTATATGCAAAATGTACTTTTAACACAATATTCTACTTTTATTTTAAAGGCTTTAATTGCTTCATGACTGCAGGGAGCTAATTTTATTAAAAAGGAAGAGTAACTGTAATACAATAACAATTTGGAAAGATTCAAATCCATTCGCTGAAATAAATGTTCTGCTAGTTTCCATTTTATAAGTAAAAAAGAACCTAAAAACAAATGTCGCTAAATGAAGGAATTTTAAAAAAAATAATTATAATTGTCCTTTCAATTTTGATTTTATAAGTAAAAACGGCCTAAAAAAATGTTGCTAAATAAAGTTGTTACGGAATATAAAATCACTTTGGGTGCATTATAGCAAGAATATACGTTGCCCCAATCTCTTCCTTTAAGGGACCGATCTTTTAGGGTTATACGTTTTCAAGTAGATGAGTAACAATTACATGCCTTTATTTTATCCTTTAATGATACAGGAAAGAAACATTATAATTAGTTCTGTTGGTTAGCCTGCTCAATAGACCAATCAAAAATCAATTAAGAAATAAAAAACACTTCCTTAGTAGTATGATGATTGAGTATGTGTTTGGACTATGGTAAAGATATAGCACCTGAAAAAATATTTAGCTTCTAATTATTTTGATAATATAAACTTCTATTTTAAGATAATGTAATTTGTTTACCTTGTTACTTTGTAGAATTTTGTTAGACACTAGCGGCTTCGCCCCTAGCCTCTAGGGGTTTTGCCTCAAGAGGTTTAATGAAACAAATTTTTCGTATTTAAGCTTTAAAGGAAAATTTTTTTTTTAAATTGGGGGGGGGGGGTTGGGGGGGGGGTTATTTTTTATTTTTGGGGGGTTGGGGGTGTCCCACCAACCAAGAAAATAGTCATAAACCTTCCCGGGACCTATGAGAAGCTACCCTGTAAAGGAGAACCCGATCGGTTCAGCGGTTAGCGAGATCCTTCGCTACAAACAAACACACAAACAAACAGACAGACATCGTTCTACTTTGTATTATAGATTGATTGATTGTTTGTTTCCAAACTATAATGTAAATCTACAGAAGAGGTAATTTTGTTTATTATAATTGGGAATTAATATCACCGTCCTTTCCCTTAAGATCTTGGATATGCATCTGATTGTTCAAAAGCATGTTATAATTGTAATAGTTTTGTGCATAGCTACTCTATATAAAAAAAAACTAAATTGTCCGCCCGTCAGCAATATCGAAGAAGAAAAGTTATATTATCGGCTGCTAATGACATATGTATATTGAATTATTGACGATTCTCTATTCAATTAGCATCTACTCTATAATACACTATAAACCCCCGTTTGATCATTCAACTATTGAAGAGATGTGATTATTTTAAAGTAAGGATATATGTCTGATATTTTTTGTGAAGATTCCCACGTCTACTTTTCGCAGATCTAAAACCCGGAAGTACTTAGAAAAATTAGCTGGAAGGAAGTAAAAACAGAAATAAAAGATTTTACGGAACAATAATTTTGTCTAAGTCACTCTAAACTGTTCCACACAGAAATTGAGAAAGATTTACTTGTAAATTGTTTTTTCTAGTAAGGCTTCGAAACCAATTAATATAGTCTGAAATAAAACTAGTTCTTAGCCATACTAAAAAATCCTACAGACAATTTTCCAATTTTCAAGTTGTATTAGCCCTGGCCTTTGGTTTTAATCTTTAATTTTAATTTTTCATTTTGATATCCGCGGAAAGCTGTCTCTAATGCGATGCAATAAATAACTATTGTAGTTTTTAGATCAACATAATTATGTCGAATAATGATTAATAGTGTCATTTCAATCAAATAATATCGATATCATGTAAATTGAGTTTTTTCAATCATATATTGTTTGTTTGATGATTTGTCTATAAAAAAGAATTTTAGTGTTTAGAATCGACTGTATAACAATAAATGGATTGTTTCCATGGGTAACATATTATCGATAACGCTATTCTAAGATTGACATTAAAATGTTGAATGTATGTCCCTTTTCTTTGATTTCAAGTTAATATGTAAGGTGGTAAATAACATCTATTTGAAAGATGACAACATCCATGAGTAGCGAAAGGAAAGGAAAAAAAGAATGACATTAAAAAAAAGATATTTCATCTATGAAAAAATCATCCAGACCAATAGGAAATTCAAAATTGATAACATTATCTACAATAATTTTAGAATGTGTCCAAAAATACCAAAGATATAAAAATTAGAGGAAAAAGTGGCTAAAAAGTTGCTTTGAATAAGTGTTATATAATGAAAAAAAGTATTTCTTCAATAGCATTAAAAACTGATGGATAGACAGAGTGAATTATAGAGTAGCTTCGATAAGGATTTTAACATTCATAAATAAGACAGTCTGAAAAACGATGTTTAACAAATATTGGGTAACAACGCATTTAATATTCAACATACAACAATAATATGAAGGGAAAAAAATAGAAATAGGAGAGAAGAACTATAGTGTGAACCCCTTTTTCGTAAATCTTACAAAGGAACTCCTCCAGCTGACAAAAAACTTTAAAATTTTTCGAGTATATAATTTCTAGAAAGCTAACTTTATATTAAGGAATTCAACAATTCATAGCTAACTTATTAAAGAATTTGTAATATGCTTTACACTATACTTGAAAATAAATTTTAACACGATATAATTTACAAGGAAAAGCTTTATCTTAAGAAATGCGACTATTTAGAGCTGACTCTTTATATGAACAATATGAAAAAAATATGCCCTTTCCCTTTCCCATATGTGTACAGTGTATACACAGTACAACGCTAGGTCCTGTTGAAAACGTAATGAACGTACTGTTGTATTGCTATTTGTTGTTATTTTATTTTTATATAATTTATTTCGAGGTAAACATGAAACAAACTATGAATTTATGTATTTTAAATGTTTATAATAGATACGAATTACGAATTAAAGATTATAAATCATGTACATTTGAAGTCCGAGATATTATTTTTTTGTTTTAATAGAAACTCAAGAAAAAATATGATTTTATTAACTTAAATTCATAATGGGATTTTTATTATTTTACAATGATTGCAATAGATGAAGCATATTTATTATTAATGCACAGATAAAACAAAGATGTGAAACAACAATATGAAGGCAGTACTTCATGTGATAGACTTGATTCGAGTAAAAGTTGAAAGAACAGCTCTAATTAACTCTAATAAAAAATCTAGAAAACTTCAGTTTAATTCAACCAATGAGATTTCATGTATGCTCCGACGCGATTCATTTATTGGCTCAATCAGACATTCCCTCTCTTTCTTAGTACCTTTATTGGAAAAAATCAGCAGCCGAGCAAACTAAATTTCCGATTATCAAATTACATTTCATCCATTTATAACTTTATTCTGGTATAGTTCTTTCCACGACATCCCTCCATAAGGGGCGATTCTTCGTATTTTTTACAGTAAGTTTTCTCCTATTTCTAGCCCCTGCGGGGGGCTCTAACCATGCGGGGCCAATTACCTAACCCTGTGGGGCAATCACCTAACCCAATATAACCTAACCTAACCTAAAATAACCTATAAAAAGCCATTTTCAAAATACGACAAATCGCCCCTTAAGGAGGGATGTCGTGGAAAGGACTATACCCCTTTATCCTATAATGATATTTTTAAAATTTCAGATGAGCAGATAAAAATGAAAATGAATAAATTGATAACAAAATCCATTGTTATAGTAATTTTGATATCAAATATTGTTAATGGTCAAAATGAGAGAATACAAAAACGAATAGGTTATGTTTTGCTCATAAAATAAACATTTCGTAGATTTTTATATTATAATTATTATAATTTAAGTGATGTTTTGGTTTTACTTTTGATCTCCTATTTCCATTCTATTCTAGGTATATCCAGGTAAAAGGGACCAGGATTCTGAAAAACAAATAAAAAGTTATTAACTTTCCACTTCCTTCTTACCCCCCCTCTTACCCACTTCCCACTAGTTACTGATAAAACAAGTTTTACGTTAACATTACGCCATTAGAAATTTTCAGTAATTTTTGATGGAATTAATTTGCTGAATCACATTCCCTGATGGGACATTGCACTATAAAGAAGTTTGGTATCCAAAGTTTTAAGATATTTCTTTAATTCATTGGCATAAAACGTCGGATACTTTTATCCAAATATGATTGGTTGGTGCAAATTAGAAGTGTAAAACTTTTATAATAATAATTTCAACGGTATTTATTTGTCTTCATACAAATATTTGGCAGTATGCACATTATTTATCGTCCATTACCATAGCTAATATCCTTGAAAAGGAGCAAACATAAAAAAATGAACTAGTGAGAAGAAAGATAATTTCCCATGAAGGTTCAGATCAAAATAATCATGCAGCCGCCTCCAGGTAAGCCAGTGATAGATGTGACTGTAAATTATACAGGTACCCAAAGGATTGTATTGTACCATTCGTAGTCTAAAAAAGTTTGGATACTTTTAATTAAGCGTAACTTTCAGATTTTTAGAGGCGCTAAAAGTCTTGTCTGTGTTCGATGTCTAGTAGGACAGCAGAAATGCCCCAGTTAAGGAGTAGCTTTGCTACTAATAATGTATTAATAATACCGCTACGGTCATTTATCAAATAAATTATAATATGAAAAATCATTCTAACTAAATTACAAGGACAATTTCATTCAAACAGTAGCTAAAAAAAAGATAAACTCGGGCGTATTCCTTAAAATGCTTAGTTGAGCACTGACCCCCCTTTCCCCTGAAAAGGATTGAAAATAGGGGGGGGGAGGGGTTTGTTTGATTGTAAAGTACTTAGGTCAGGCTATGTTAGGTTATATTAGGCACCGCAGGCAAAGGCCCCAAAAGTTTATTGTAAGAAAACACCCTTTTCCCATTGTTTTTAATTTCTACAAGAAAATATTCATTCCAATGACTATTACATGCCAATTACATTGAGACAAACAAAAATTATATTTGTAAAGCCATTTCGCTCCAAACGGATTGACCTTCAAATCATTGATTTATTTGATCAGCCATTTTATATGTAGTTGTTTTTTTTAGGAGAAAAATTGCTTTATCCAGCCTTAGTTACCAATCAGATACAAGGAAGGAGGGGAAATTGGGCTGTTTATTACACTAGTCCCTAAAGTTTTTAAAAACGCTTTATTATTCGTTGGCTTAACAACTTAGGGGACTTTTATTGAATTTTGTTTGGTTGGACCATTATGTTGAGTGTCCAAACGTTTCAACCACTGATTGTAATCTGTAAAAGAAATAAATTGGGATGTACATCAATTTTTCGGCCATTAATTAAACAATTTACATTTTTTTAGGTTAAATGAAATAACACCAGCTGAGCAGAAAATGATCAGGAATTTTAATTGTATTATTAATATGGTTTTCCTATTTATAACACAAAAAAGAACGATGTCTGTCTGACTGACTCTCCGTCTGTCTGTCTGAAGCTTAAGTCCCGGTAACCACAGAACTGATTGGACTCTACTCTTAAAGGAATTATACATACCTGTGGTGGTTTTAAGCTATTTTCCGGGGGGTGGGGGACAATTTTTTCCTTTATTTTTTGTACAAATTACGAACGAACGATTTATATACGAGAGGGATTTCCCACTAGTAATATTTAAAGTAGTAAGGTTTTTATGTGAATCTTAATATCTCAATAACTACGAACATGAAAGGTCCTTCTTTTCACATAGGCCCAAGAATAGAATTGGTTTATGCTATTTTTCTCAGCTCCTTGTTTATACTGACCCTGAATGCGCAAATTATTGGTTAGATTAGATTAAGGTAGGCATAGAGAAATATTCTCTTGGAAGGGGGGGGGCGGTATCACCACAGCCCCCCCCCCCCCCCCAACACACAAAATATTCTTCACAGGACCTATGATACGCTAAACTGTAAAGGAGAACCATATCGATTAAGCGGTTGTTGAGATCCTACGTTACAGAAACATCCGGATCCTGTTACTTTTACAGACGGCTGTAATGGGGCCCCTCAAATCTCCCCTAAAAACAGATGTATAGTGGACTTATAGAACAGCTTTGCTTCTTAAAGGTAGAACGTCATTAAAAATACAATTTGAAATGTGCAGACCTCGTGGAGTTGTAAGAAAGAAAATCAAAGTACCAGTTTATTCTAATCCTAACAGAATCAATACAAATTTTAACAATTATAACTATCCTAATATTTCTTCAATTCAACATAATTCATTTTCACCTTATCAAGGAATTTATGAAGCAAAATTGTTTTTTATACTTTAATTGGCGGCAAATACGGACGCAAAATTTCCCTGAGTGTAAAATCCTGTATAGGAAGCGCCATATACAGTGCCTTTAAAAAGGTATGAATTTAAAAACTTTTGGCCGAAGTATCCCGAATTGTCCATTATACTAATATTCTGTCAAAAGTTTTTAAATCTATCCCCTCCTTTACAGGCACTATAAGGAACTTCCCTGTATAGAAGTAAGTTTTATTCCATTCTATTCCATAGTTCACTAACGCCAAACCTTTTTTGTATTTTTTATTTAGGAGCTTCACTTTCATGAATGTTGTCATTCTTGTTTATCAAAATTCTGCTTTATTTAATTAAAACATTAGTTGGTGGTTTACAACAGCAGCCTGTATATAACCCTGTTGCTCTACAGACAACCACCCCGCCACCACATTTGAAACCATTCGATCCTATCACTCCTGTGCCTGCTAAGCCTGATGCCGTCAAACGATGTAAGATAAATAGATTGATAGATTCGTTTGGGGAGGTAATCACCCCATTACCCCCCCCCCCCCATTGGACGTCTATGGATAGATAGATAGATAGACAGATAGATAGACAGATAGATAGACAGATAGATAGACAGATAGATAGACAGATAGATAGACAGATAGATAGACAGATAAATAGACAGATAGATAGACAGATAGATAGACAGATAGATAGACAGATAGATAGACAGATAGATAGACAGATAGATAGACAGATAGATAGACAGATAGATAGACAGATAGATAGACAGATAGATAGACAGATAGATAGACAGATAGATAGACAGATAGATAGACAGATAGATAGACAGATAAATAGACAGATAGATAGACAGATAGATAGACTGACAGATAGTTAGACAGATAAATAAGCAGAAACGTAAACAATTTTTAAAAAAAGATAGAAAGCAGACACACAGATAGACAGACGTATATACTGACAGTTAGGCAGACAAACAGAACGATAGATAGATAGACACATAGATATACGGGTAGGTAGATAAATACAAAGACAGATAGGTAGAAAGATAGATAGACAGATTGATAGACATATAGATAGACAGAGAGATAGATTGATTAAACAAAAAGAAACATAAACAGACTAAAAGTAGATAAACAGATAGATAGACCAACATACAGACAACTTGATGAACAGATGGGTATATCGATAAACAGAAAGACAGATAGGTAAACAGAAAAGTGAACAAGGAGACCGATTTCCAATGAAACGTCCATACAGAATACAGATGGTCATGTAGATAGACAGACAGACAAACACAAATAAATATACGCTGAAACATACATATATTCTACTCTTCCTTATTTATTTCGGATGTTTAATTTATAGTTTTGTCGTTGTTCACAATTGTATCCTTTGCTAACGACGCATGTGCGAGTACGACCGGTACAAATGGAACCTGCTATTCCAGTAATGATTGCACCAGGCTTGGTAAGCTTTGATAACTATTTTATTTGTATCGTAGCTACTCTACAAATAGAGTATGTCCGACACAACGTCCGGTTATGATTTAAGTAGCAAAATTATTAATTTCCTACATTCTTTACTTACCATGAAAGTACTCTTATCCTGGGAGGGAGGGGACATTGGACTGTTTATTACTCTAGTCCCCAAAGTTTTGTAATAAAGTTTTCTTGTTTGTTGGCTTAACAGCTTTTGGGACTTTAGTGAATTTTTATTGGTTGATTCATTAAATTGAGTGTTCAAACCTTTTTAACCACTAATTTTAATTTACAGGAAGGTAATTTTGTGTATCATCATTGGGGATGTATATCAGTTTATCGGCCATTGTCTCATCCCTTTATATCCCTGATAATAATTCCATTACCATTAAGATTCTAACTTTAAGAAAAGCATGTAACTCACCATTAATAGATTAAAACCTGAACTTAATTTTAGGAGGAACAGCTTCGGGAACTTGTGCCTCTGGATTTGGAGTTTGTTGTCTATGTAAGTAAAGTCTTTCTGCTAGAATAGGCCATCGTGTTTAGCGGCTGCAATTTGTCACAAAAATAGTCTGATTTGACTGCATATTGTTTACTTATATATGATGATTACACAGTTTTTAAATAAAGTTTAGATTCGGGTTAAGATTTAAAGTTATTATAGCAGGCTGAATTTCTAAGGAAATGGATACCAAAGCTGAAAGTAATAATGATAATCTAATTTTAATTTGCAGTGATTATCAATATTACAAATGTCGTCCTGAAATGTATTTTACTTTTTAAAAAAGAGCAATTTTTCTAGACTAACCGATGGATTTATTATTAACTGGATCTTACACCAGTAAATAGGTGAAACTAAAATACAATTAATTTAGGTTCACAATGGGTTTATGCGGTACAATTACTATTATAATTATTAGTTAAAGTTAACTGTGGTCCTTAGATACAGTATAGTAATTGAAAGCGAAGCTTTTCTATAATTAGGGTAGGTCCGTCCGTACGTCTGTGACGGATAGCTTTTTTCGTTAATTTAGGCACGTTAGAATTGACCTATCGATTTCAAATTTTGCATGGTGTTCCCTGTAGTAGTTAGGTACAATCTAGAAAGCGTATCAACTTTCTTATCGTTACCAGAATGTCTGTACGTCCATTTTTACTTGTTGTTTTTTCATTTTTAACAACAAATTTTTATATGATATAATTATCCGATTATTATCCGAAAGTACAATATTACTCTATAATCAAGTCCTAAAAATGTAAGTATGTCCATAAACATTATTCTGTATCAAACAGTTTTTCAACAAATTTACTTACAACTTTGCTTCAACTCTTATACATTTATATTCTGATTATTCAGTTCTGACACTATACAAGTGTTAATGTCTGTTTGTCCTACCTTTTCTGAGCTTCGCTTTTATGGATGTAGTCATCCTTGATTATACTTCATTTCTTTCTTTTTCTTTCGCTCTATCTTTATCTTTCTTGTTCTTTCTCTATCTTTTGTTCTTTTTTTTCTTTTCTCTTTCTTAATTTTCCTATTCAAGGGCCAAGTCAACTCTTACTATTACTGTCACTACCTGAAGTGTTTAATATCTTCGAGTAAATCCTGTTTTAAAAACAACACAGGAAAAACTAATTAATTAAAAATTGTCCATCCCCCTACCCCTGTCTATATATTTTATATGAATGAAAGCGTAACGCTGAGTAACACGTACCATGGTGTCAAATTGCATCTAAACCTAATTACAACCTAATAACATGAATGTTGTTTTCCATAGAAAAATTAATTTTGCAGATATTTGCCGTTCTTGTAATATTTTATTTATTGAATATTTAACAAGCGAAGATTTTCTACATTTATGTTCCGTCCGTAACAGATTCTGTGATCGTTGATTCATGAAACAGTTAAAAACAATTTAGAAAGCTCTATCTATACTCTTGAAAAAAACGTCTGTACCATGTTTTGAGTTTTGAAATGGTGAATTCTAAGACGATTAAGCTACATATTGTCATTCTTGTTTGAACAATTCATACAACAAAAAGTTAGGAATTTTCTTTAGAAAAAGTTAGAATCATATGGAAAAAAAAACACCAGAAAGTATCATAGTTCACGCATTGAAGTCCGAATAAATATGTGGGTTTTTTTACTACTATAACTTTATAAAACTTGATCTAAAGTTGAGTAGCTACGCTTCAAAAAAAGTTAGAAGTCAGAACGCATGACCATTTAAACAAACAAGGTCTCTACATTCAACTACAGATTGTCAAGGACATCTAACAACAAAGAAATTTTATTAGGGCACCAAATTATAATTAGTAGCGCTGTTACTTTAGATTTAAATGTTGTCTGTTTTTTTCAAAATACTAGTAGTATACAATTTCTTAATATAAAAAAAACCAGATTTTATCCTATATTATTTTTATTAGAAGCTTAAGATTTTGGAAAATACTTGTCCTAATTGGTTATACTTTTCAGAAAGGCTTTTTAAAATTCCTTAAGGGAGTGAAAGGGATATTTTATCTTTGTCTTTCTGTCTGTCTGTATATCCAATTTGTATCTAATTGTATGTTATACTTATACTAAACAAGGATGACAAAATCCATAAAAGTGAAGATCTTAAATGGTACGGCAATTTCATTAAAACTTGTAGAGTGTCAGAACTGAAGAAGCAGAATATTAAGGCATAATCTAAACAATATTGTAAGTAAATTTGTTGCAAAACTGCTTAAATACAGAATACTATTTAAGGAATACTTGCATTCATACGACTAAAACATAGAGAACCTTATAACTTTGTACCTTGTTGTAATGGGAATCAGTATTCTAAAAATCAGATGAATAGGTTAGTTACAGATCACATAAAAATTGTTGTTCAAGAGGGTAAAAGTATTATAAATTGATGGATGAATAAAGCTATCCGTTACTGACTCTCGTACGGATGGACCGACTCTAATTATATGGAAAGTTTTTTGTTTCCTTTTTTAATCCCTAGCAAGGTCAAATATTAGAGCAACAAAATTACTAATCAACGTCCGTGACAATAAAGACAAAGATAATAAAGTAGACGTATGTTCTTTGTAATCTAATCTTTAGATTTCAATGAAAGTTGTTTTAAATTAATATTCATTTTATCATTATCAAATGTGGCCCGATTATTAGCATAGAAGATACTCTATAATTCACTTTGTCTGGTTTTTTTATAAAAGTTTCGTGATTTTCTATCATTTTAAAAGCGAAGCTTTTTTATAATTAGGGTCGGTCCGTCCGTACGTCCGTCCGTAATGGATAGCTTTTGTCGTTAATTTAGGCATGTTAAAATTGTCCTATCGATTTCAAACTTTGCATGGTGATTCCTGTAGAAGTTAGGTACGAGTAAGTAACCGTAGCAACTCTATAATCATTACCAGAATGTCCGTACGTTCATTTTAAAAATGTTGATTTTTTTTTATTTTTAACAACAAATTTATATGTGACCTAATTATCCGATTGATCTGATTTTTGGTATACTGATTCCTGAGACAACAAATTACAATATTATAGGATTTATGGATGTTGTCATCCTTGTTTAATGAACATTTAGCATTCTAATTTCTAAATATGCTAATGCAACAGTTGAGTGACTGAATGTGAATTTGCCATCTGAAATGATATATTTTTTTCACATAAGATGATTTAGGGTTAGATTAAAATGCAAATTAGGACAAAATGCAAACGTTTTGGTAAACTTTAAGGTTTTCAAATCTTATTTGGTTACAAAACATACAACTGTAGTAGATAAAAAATCAGGTAGATATAAAGTTAGTTATTAATATTTGAGGACATAGCTTAAAAAGCTTGGTCCCTCCACTATTTTATTATTTTTTTTAAATACATACATATTTCTAGCTCACGTAAGGAGTAAAAAAAAAATTTCTAGTGTGGTTCATACATCCAATAAGGTTAAAATGGCCTACAACCCATGTTTCTCTTTATTCCTGCTTTTTTTTTTATTGATTTGTCTGTTACAAGTTATACACATGGGATGAATTAGGCTACCAGCATAAGGAAATAACTAACTAACAATTTGCTACAATTATTGAAAAGCTAGTCAATAATTTCAATTTCTGTAAGAATAGAAATAATAATATCCTTTTTATAACATTAAATGTTCTATGTTAATTTTTCTTATTGTTAAAACTTAAGAAGTAAATTTCTAAAATTAATCTGTCCAAGAATTATCAATTTCATTATTTTAAAGAATTTAATATTCATTTTTTTATAATTCCAAGTTAACAATATTTCAAAGAAAAAATTTTGTATGGAAATAATCAGTTTGTTTTTAAAAGAATTTAATTTTCTTTCAGCCAAAAACAACATGATGCAGTGACAGAGAATTTTAAAATTTGCTACTCTTAAAATTAATCAAAAACAAGGATGACAACATCCATAAAAGCGAAGCACTAAAACGGTAGGACAAACGGACATTAACACTTGTATAGTGTCAGAACTTAATAATCAGAATATAAAAGTATAAGAGTCGAAGCAAAATTGTAAGTAAATTTGTTAAAAAACTGCTTGATACAGGATAATGTTTATGGATATACTTACATTTTTAGGACTTGATTATATTGTACTTTGTTGTCCCAGGAATCAGCATACCAAAAATCAGATCAATCGGATGATTAGATCACATAAAAATTTGTTTTTAAAAAAGTAAAAAATCAACATGTTTAAAATGGACGTACAGACATTCTGGTAATGATTATAGAGTTGCTACGCTTTTTAAATTGTACCTAACTACTACAGAAATCATCATGCAAAGTTTGAAATCGATAGGACAATTCTTACATGCCTAAATTAACGAATAAAAGCTATCTATCTCGGACGGACGGACGGACCTACCCAAATTATAGAAAAGCCTTGCTTTTGATAATGGAATATTTAGGGATTATTTCATTGTACGTGACAAAAAAAACAATAATGTATAATGAAAAGCAATGAGTTTCTATGAATCATAAAGATATGTTCAGTGGTAAGCGAGATACATAGACAAACAGACAGATATCCTGTTATTTTTATATAAAGATGATTTGTAAGGTTTACTTTGATGGATATTTTAATTCTTCCATTTATGTACTTTGGTTTGTTTTATTTTCTAAAGTATCGTAAAAACAAGGATGACAACATCCATAAGTAGCAAAGCACAAACAATTAAATAAGAATTAGTTGTCAAAAGCAAGTATATTAGGAAAAAATCACGAAACCTTTTTAAAAATTTGTTTTTAATTTTTTGATATTTATATTTCAGTAATATGACTAACAGACTGACGGTTAAAGTAAATTAGTAATTACATATCGGATGCTCAAAACAACGGAAAATTTAATTTTGATATTTTTAACTACAAAAATTTCAAAAACAGACCATAAACACCAAAAATATGAGGAAAAATGTAAAAAATATAAAAATAACCAAATACCTGCAAAAAGGCAGTCTGACCGCCATTGATATTTTCTTGAAACGACAGGAAATTTAATTTTGATATCTATAACTGAAAAACTTCGGAAATCTGGCCATAAACACCAAAGGTATGGAGAAAAATGTGAAAAATACAAAAATAGCCTAAAATTTGCTTAAAGGCAGTCTGACCGTCATAGTTGTTTTCTTGAAACGACAGGAAATTTAGTTTTGATACTATAACTGAAAAAAAATTGGAAATCGGACCATAAACATCAAAGATATGGAGAAAAATGTGAAAAATACAAAAATAGCCTAAAACCTGCTAAAAAGCGGTCCTTTTTATGTTATGTTTTATAGTTAATTGTGCTCCCTAATAATGGGAATGTTGTCAAAAAAAAATTCAGCCTTTTATCTTTTATAGGAGCCGAAAAAAATCACATTTCCCACAAACTAAGACGGACATTTCAAATTATAGAGTAGCTTTGCTACTAAAAAAAAAGATTTAATATTTTTGTAACTTTTAAGACCCATTTTATATTATAACTAGCGGCTTCGCCCCTAGCCTCTAGGGGTTTTGCCCGAAGAGCTTCAAACCAAATTTTCGTATTTTAGATTTAAAAGAAAAAAGAAAAAAAATTTTTGAGGGGGGCAATTTTTAAAATTTTTTTTTGGGGGGGGGGTTGTCGACCCCACTATTTTAATTTTAGTTTTAAAAAGAAAAAAAAAATTTGGGAAGGGATATTTTTCATTTTTTGGGGGGGTTGGGGGTGTCCCACCCCCCCAAGAAAATAGCTTAAAACCATCATAGGACCAGTAGGTATAATCCCTGAAAAGTAGAGCCCAATCGGTTCAGCGGTTACTGAGATCTTAAGCTTCAGACGGACAGACAGACGGACAGACAGACAGACAGACAGACAGACATCGTTCTACTTTGTATTATAGATTATAAATATTATTTTTTTGCTTAAAGTAAATCAGTCTAACCAGTGCAAAATTATTTTTAGTTACAGCAACTTGTGGAGGTAGCACAGATGTAAATGGAACATACTTTCAAAATTCTGGATTCCCTTCAACTTTTGACAGGTAACAAACTCCGGTGGTTTTTTTTTCAAAGTGCCTAGTTACACACAGAAACCCCACCAGTGACCACCCTTTATTTTTTTTATTAAAGCGAAGCTTTTCTATAATTAGGGTCGGTCCGTCCGTACGTCCGTCCGAGATAGATAGCTTTTATTCGTTAATTTAGGCATGTCAGAATTGTCCTATCGATTTCAAACTTTGCATGATGATTCCTGTAGTAGTTAGGTACGATTTAGTAAGCGTAGCAACTCTATAATCATTACCAGAATGTCCGTACGTCCATTTGAAACATGTTGATTTTTAACTTTTTTGACAACAAATTTTTGTATATTAAAATTATCCGATTCTTCGGATTTTTTGAAAACTGATTTCTTGTGCAACAAGGTTAAATGTTATACGTAAAGCATCTCTATAAACAAGTCCCAAAAATGTTAGTATGTCCTTAAACAGTATCATCTATTTATGCAGTTTTACAACAAATTTACTTACAATATTGTTTGTACTGATGCATTAATATTCTGCTAATTAAGTTCTGACAATCTACAAGTGTTAATGTTCGTTTGTCCTTCCATTTCAGAGCTTCGCTTTTATGGATTTTGTCATCCTTGTTTTATGTTTGTTCAATTTGTCTTGTTAGGGTAAGTTAAATACATTAGAACAGGGTAGCCCTGGAGGGGTTAGACATTAAGAAATAAAACTACCCACCTACCTCCCTATATTTTTGAAAAAATCAGTCATTAAAGTTGCATGAACAATCATGGTCGACATTAGACAATTTATAAAACAAAAAGTGCTTTCTCTCAAAGCACAAAACACACTAAATACTACCCCCCCCCCCACCTCCCTCATTTTCAATTTATTTCAAAATATAAGAGGGTTTTTTTCAAGGAGCTTTGAGAGAATTAGCCAACAAATCAATCTATTCATAGTTTTGCGCATTTATAACTGGTTTCTTTCCAATTGAAAAGAAATGGTGGTTTAGAAATATTGTTGTAAAATAAACTTTAAGACGAATATGTCATAATACAACAAAAATAGATTATTATTATCTTTAATTAGAATATTATAATCCTTAACAACAGGATGTATAAAACATCATAATTTTTATGATTATTATATATTTAATAAAATTAAAAATAAGGATGACAACATCCATAAAAGCAAAGCTCTGAACTGTTTCAGGAATCATCAACCAAAGTTTGAAATCGATGGGATAGTTCTAACATATATGAATTAACGAAAAGAAATTAACATTATATAACGGCAGACGTACAGATCCTAATTATAGAAAAAGCTTTGCTTTTGAAAATTATGGTTTACAAACGGGTTTTTGAAAGTTTCCAAATATATGGAAATCCATTACAGACATACAATGACACGGCTAAAAAAGTAAAAAAAATTTTACGGCCAAACGTCCTTCAGATTACTAACACATTGTTTGCACGATCTATAAATGACCAGAGCTGGATTTTTAAATCATTTTAGTGGTGAGCCAGATCGGGGTGAGCCAACTTTCCACCAATGAGAGCACAGCATTTTATGAAATGCCGCGCTGTGATTTGCTAAAATTCGGTGCAACCCGATCTGGCTCACCACTAAAATGATTTAAAGATCCAGCTCAGAAATTCCATGGTAATGCATTGCGCATGTTTTCGTCCATGTATTCCGCCTACTCTAACTAAAAACCAAAAAAAAATTGTTTAGTTCCCTCCAACCCCACCGCCCCCCCCCCCATAAAAAAACCTCTTTAACACCTCCGACACCCCTCCCCCCCCCCTCCCAACAAAAATATATATATATAAGCCTGGACGTCATTAGGTCTAATATCTTCTTTTGTTATATCTATAAGGAACTTATTGTTGTTGAAATGATTTATTCGTTTTACAGAAAAAAATCATACATAATATAATAAGTAAAATACGAAAAAAACATAATAATCTAACTACACAATTAAAATATTAATGTTTCATTGTTTGACACTACAAAAAGCAGAAAATAATTTACCTCTATAGGTATTAGGTAGTGACAGCATATATTTGATAAAATGTAATATCTGCTAACAATTGTTCACAGTAAAATTAGGGATAAGACAATAGACGATAAACTGCAAAACGATAGCAATATTAGAAATTATTTGTTAAAAAGATCAATTTATAAGTTAATATTTCAAAAAAAAAAGTGTTTTAGTTGTATGTTTGTTTGTTCGTACATATGTTTAAGCTATGTTGTATGACAATATGTAGAATTGGGAATGTGTGCATAATTTTTGGTTTACATAACTGTATTTTTGTGGGTAGTATTCCTACAAAGGTAGTATCCAACGACCACCTCCCCCCCCCCCCCCCTCAACACATTTTTTACATTTTTGAGCTGCATATTTGACTCGTACCCAAAATTTGCAAATATGATATCTCATTCTTTCAGTGGGTACTTAAGTATTAATCTCATTGAAACACCATTAAACATTGGCTGGTTTAAACTGGTTTAAGCTGGTTTAAACTAGTCGAGTTCCTAAGTTTCCATCAATAATTTTAGTCAATAAAAGGAATAATTTTGTGTATCATCATTGGAAATATATATCAAATTATCATCCATTGTCTTACCCTTTAGAGCAATGCTTGAACACTCCTCCCTCACTAATTCTTTTTTTTTAAGTAAGGTGCATGGTCCATTGTGTACTACGAGGAAATTCACATAGTATGCCTTACATTAATCTAATAAAATTATCCGATATTTGCTTTGTTGTTACTGCAATAAAGAAAAGTACAACCTTCTTGACAACAAAATTTGATTATGGATAAGGATATGCGTTACTAGGCTATAATTGTGATATTCTTAAATGTCTAAAAATAATCTAATGTTTTTTTTTGTTACAGCTGTTTTGAATATAGATTTTTAAATGCCTTACCTATTTATTTATAGTTATAAAAATGCCATGTTTACAAAATAATGCCACTTTGTTCCAGAAATCAAAATTTCCAAAAATTATTATAGACATAGACTAGAGTTGGCTCGATATAACTATCTCACTATTGACTAGTTCTCTATAAGTACATATCTATTTATCTATTTAAATTTTCCTCCCTCGCCATTACTATCTAAAAGAAAGAAGTAAATATTTAATATTTTAAATGATTTTAAAAAGATTTCTTCAATTATATTTTTTATTTACATTACCATCACCAAAGGGTTAAAATGATTAAAATTTTAGTTTTAATATTTGAACACTACGGAAGTGTCGCCACAATCGAATTCTTTTAAAACAGAGTTTTCTTAGATTTTCTATATTATGAACGTATATTTTTTGTTTATATAATCAAGATTAAATACTTCAATGTAATTCAAATATCAACATGAAGTGAAAAACTTTATTCATTCCAAAAACAAATAGAATAAAGGTCTTATCGCTTTGGTCAATGAGAATTTAATGAGGATTATTGGAGCACTATGAGTTTTAAACATTTATTTCTTGGAAAACTTGAGCTCATTTATAGACATTTATTTCCTATATAGATCTGACATGGATCTTAAGCAATAAAGCAGGCTGTTTTGTAAATGTTAAAAATTGGAAGAATTTTTTTAAATAAAAGTTATCGCAAATATACTTAGTAAATGAAATTGTTACGTATTTACAAAATTCAGGGAAATGGGGATGAGACAATGAATGTAAATTTATTTCAGCCTTCTACTCAACATGGAAGCTTTTTATAGTGCCTATAAAAAATGTCTTACTGAAGATGCTGTGAGTATTGGTGCCAAAAATATGACGTAACAAAAAAAAATAGTTAATGAGAGGCCACTATAAATTTTACCATTGGTCAATAACGGCCTCTCATTGGCTAATTTTTTTTGTTACGTCATATTTTTTGCACCAATACTCACAGCATCCATACTGAACTAAATTTGACAATGTTGTTGTAGAATAAATTATTGGAGAAAAAATTTTGTAAATTTAAATTTTGTAATAGTTATTTCTCGCATCATATTATAAACGGCTTTCCGCGGATATAGAATGTACAATTATGAGATTAAAACTAGTTTTTTTAGCCCCGAGGTGACGAAGTCACCGGCTAAAAAAAAACTAGTTTTAATCTTATGATTGTACATTTCTATATTCGTAGAAAGCTGGATATAATACGATGCTAGACATAGTTTTTTCGTATGGATGAGAACCGGTTCCTATCCACCGGATTCGAATGAATACGAGAAAATCCAATCTGATTCCCCAAACAAATGTGAACTAACAAGTATTAGAAAAATTTGTAAAATTGATGATGGTTCATTATTTACAATTTACAGTCCATTTTCTCGTTTCTTCCTGTTAAAAATAATTTTAACAATTGGGTGCTTCCCTTTAAAGTAATTTCGAGCACTGAAACATCTCCCCAAATGTGGTGGGGGAGTTTCAGTGCTCGATAAGACACTTTGAGGTAAAGTGCTGACAAATGTAATTATTGTAGTGTTGGATCCTGCCAGCTGACCGTAAACAAATGTTCCAGCGACGTGTGTCAACTAAGGTACATCTTTTTTATTAGCGTAGCTAATCTATAGGAGTGGATACAAAACCGCAAAAAACAAAACCGCGAAAGTTACAAAACCGCGACATTACAAAACCGCGAATATTACAAAACCGCGAAAATTACAAAACCGCGACATTACAACCGCGAATGTAACAAAACCGCGACGGTTACAAAAATATAACTATGTAGGAATTTTTTAGAATTTATTATTCAAACAAAGAGAACAATTAATCAATAAGCAATTTATGTATCCAAAAACAAAACAAAAAGTGAATTTTAAACTGTGTCACGGTTTCCAAACAGGAACTCTCTCATGTTTCCTATCTTGTAGCTCTTGAGGGACAACTTGGTGGCACGACCTGCAATGACCTCTTGAAACTTGGAGCAAGCCAGGGCATCCTAAAATAAATGTTGCAACGTTCTGTTACTAAAATTGGAAGATTATCTTTTAAAATTTGGAATATTTTCTTATTTTTGTTAGTAGATTTTTTTATTATAGAATTTTAGTATATTATTTTTCGCGGTTTTTCGCGGTTTTTTTTCGCGGTTTTGTTACATTCACGGTTTTGTAATGTCGCGGTTTTGTAATTTTCGCGGTTTTGATATGTTCGCGGTTTTGTTTTTCGCGGTTTTGTATCCACTCCAATCTCTACGTGTCTGTAGGTCCTTCTTTCTGCCTTTCTGTCACTCTGAAATGCTAGAAAGGATCGATTTCTATTCGAAGTGCAATTAGTTTTGCAACTTTTCTGCATTTTATCTTGCGTTTTATATTTTCCCCTTTTTTGTTCTTACACAATTTGAGGAATTATTCCCCTTCCCTACTTTTCATCCTATTGTAGTAGCGGCCGCGGATGTCAGCCGTTACTGAGTTCGAATGTTACGGCTTGGTAGGCGGATGTGAACAGACTTTATTATGTACACAATGGGGTTGTCACAAACAAATACTTTTAGCTCAATGGAAGGGGTTTACAATGCTCCGCCCCCTTTTTATAGGGGAATTACTAAGGCCGGCTCAATTTGGGAGCGAAGCTTATCTACAACAAGGGAAGCAGGGTGGAGGATACCACACTATCATATAAAGCAGAAAGCTATATTGTCTGTAGCTTGATATTACAATAACTACTAAACTGATTGGGTTCTCCTTTATAGGGAAACCTAGGTCAATGGATGGTATTAGGCTATTTTTATTTTAGATTTAATCCTTGATATGGTTTTATGCTATTTTTATGTCCCCTATTTTCCTTATGAATACAGAGCCCCCTGATGCTAAGGCTGTAGCCGCTAGTGTTTTAGGGTATAGTCCCTTTCGTGGCAACGCACCTTAGGGGGCGATTCTACGTATTTTTTACAGTAGCTTTTCTCCTATTTCTAGGGTCTGCGGGGGGGCTCTAACCCTGCGGTGCAAATTACCTAACGCTGTGGGGCAATCACCTAACCCAATATAACCTAACCTAACCTAAAATAACCTGTAAAAAGTCATTTTAGAAATAAGACGAATCGCCCCTTAATGGGCGTTGCCACGAAATGGACTATTCCCGTGTTTTATAACTTACTAATCCTTAAAAATGCAATTTGAAAAGTACCTAATAAAAATACATTATCCGTAGATAAAAGTGCAAAATAAAAATTTAAGTCACGGATATTCAAGTGTTTTAAAACAGTATAATATAAAGAATTTTTTGGCTGAATCTAATCAGAGCCTCGGAATTTGGATCAGACATAGTACCTTGGGCTGTCTAAATTCGAAATTATCCAATATCTCAAAAATGAATATTACATATATGATTATCCTATATGATTTTGTTTATTTATTTTTATTTTCAAAAAAAATAATCAACTATGTAATAATAGGAATATGACAAACCTTATTAATTTTTATATTTTCTGTATTTTTAAGAAAAGATAATTAAGTGTGTAATATTGGGTAAGAAAAGATAATTAGTGATGTAATATTCGTCAATATAGCATCCTTAATGATGTTAGGTAAAAGGGGTTTATTTTCTAATTTTTCAAAAAGGGGTACTTGTAAATTTTTTCCGAAAAAAATCACTCAACCTTGCATGACTTTTGAAACTATTAGTACTTGAAGTTTTTAACAAATAATTATATTTGGCTTGTCATTATTGGGTTTATAACAATTTATCTACTTTGGGGCTACTTTGTCCAATCCCTTAAGATCCCTGTTAATAGTAGACAGTCAACCTGCTAACAAAAGTCGTAAAAAATTCTTTTTAAAAAGTCTTATCCACTAAAATCCATTATTTTCTAGGCCTCAGTTTCGCTTCGCTTCTCTTTTAAAAGCACCTCTTTATCCCTAGATAAATAAGTTTGGTCAAATCAAGATTTTTTACAGATTTTTTTTTCCCTAAAGAGTAGAATCCAATCAGTTCAGTGGTTACCAAGATCTTAAGGGACAGACAGACGGACAGACATCAAGCTACTTTGTATTAGAGAATAGAGTTATACACATTTTTAATAGCAAAGCTTTTCTATAATTAGAGTCGGTCCATCCGTCCGTCCGTCCGAGATAGATAGCTTTTATTCATTAATTTAGGCATGTTAGAATTGTCCTTTCGATTTCAAACTTTTCATGGTGATTCCTGTAGTGGTTAGGTACGATTTAGAAAGCGTATCAAATCTATAATCATTACCAGAATGTCCGTACTTCCAATTGTAAACAAGTTGTTTTTTCTACTTTTTTAACAACACATTTTTAAAAGCGAAGCTTTTCTATAATTAGGGTCGGTCCGTCCGTCCGTCCGAGATAGATAGCTTTTATTTGTTAATTTAGGCATTTTAGAATTGTCCTATCGATTTCAAACTTTGCATGATGATTCCTGTAGTAGTTAGGTACTATTTGGAAAGCGTAGCAACTCTATAATCATTGCCAGAATGTCTATACGTCCATTTTAAACATGTTAATTTTTCGTCCTAGATAGATAGCTTTTATTTGTTAATTTAGGCATGTTAGAATTGTCCTATCGATTTCAAAAATAGCATGATGATTCCTCTAGTAGTAAGGTACGATTTAAAAAGCGAAGCAACTCTATAATCATTACCAGAATGTCCGTACGTCCATTTTAAACATGTTGATTTTTCTACTTTTTTAACAACAAAATTTTATGTGATCTAATTATCCGTTTGATCTGGTTTTTGGTATATTGATTCCTGGGACAACAAAGAACAATATTATTAGCAAAGCAACTCTATAATCAACTAATAAAATGTAAGTATGTCCAAAAACATTATCCTGTATCAAGCAGTTTTTCAACAAATTTACTTACAATTTTGCTTCGACTCTTATACTTTATATTCTGATTATTCAGTTCAGACACTATACAAGTGTTAATGTCCGTTTGTCCTAACGTTTCAGTGCTTCGCTTTTATGGATGTTGTCATCCTTGTTATGTGATCTAATTATCCGTTTGATCTGATTTTTGGTATATTGAATATTAATCAACTCTATAATCAACTTTTAAAAATGTAAGTACGTCCATAAACATTATCCTGTATCATGCAGTATTGCAACAAATTTACTTACAATTTTGCTTTGACTCTTATACTTTTACATTCTGATTATTCAGTTCAGACACTATACAAGTGTTAATGTCCGTTTGTTCTACCATTTTAATGCTTCGCTTTTATGGATGTTGTCATCCTTGTTTTAATTGATTTTTTGGGGGGGTTGGGAATTTTTCTTAATGCAATCCCTCTCGGTATAATGATTAAGAGATATAAGTTTTCCGGAATTGTAATGTAGGGAGTAGATTTGAAATCTGCAACAAATTTTAAGGATTTTTAATAAAATTCGTTTTTTGTATAATTCTTTATCTAAAAGCGGAAATACAAATTAAGTTAATTAATTTTGGCATCTGTGATTGGTGGATTTAAAAAATCTGCGCTCTGATTGGATGTCGTACATCATTCAACCAATTAGAGCGCAGGTAGTTTGAAATCCACCTATCCTATTGGTCAAAATTAATTAACTTAAAATGTATTTTCGCTTTTAGATAAAGAATTTTACAAAAAACGAATTTTATAAAAAATCCTTAAAATTTGATGCAGATTTCAAATCTACTCCCTACATTACAATTCCGGAAAACTTATATCTCTTAATAATGATACCCTTGCAGAAATAGTTATAAACTCTCCTATACAAGTGTTAATGTCCTTTTGTTCTACTGTGTTAATGCTTTGCTTTAATGGATGTTGTCATCCTTGTTTTAATTGATTTTTTTTGGGGGGGGGATTGGAATTTTTCTTGATGCAATCACTCTCGGTATAATGATACCCTTGCAGAAATAGTTATAAACTCTCCTATGAACAGCTACTATTTATACTTTTTAAAAGCAAGCCTTTTCCATAATTAGGGTCGGTCAGTCCGCCCGTACGAGATAGTTAGCTTTTATTCGTTAATTTAGGCATGTTAGAATTGTCCTAGCGATTTCAAACTTTGCATGGTGATTCCTGTAGTAGTAAGGTACGATTGAGAAATCGTAGAAACTCTGTAATCGTTACCAGAAGGCCCGTACGTCCATTTTAAACATGTTGTTTTTTTTTACTTTTCTAATAAGAATTATTTATGTGATAAAATCATCCGATTGATCTGATTTCTTATTACTGATTCCTATAACAATAAGGTACAATATTATACAATATTATAATCAAGTATTAAAAATGGCAGTATGTCCTTAAACAGAATTCTGTTTTTAAGAAGTTTTGCAACAAATTTACGTATAATATTGTCAAACCTTATATTTTTTTATTTTGTATATTCAGTTCTGACACTCAACAAGAGTTAATGTTCGTCTGTCATATCGTTTCAGAGCTTCGCTTTTGTGGATGTTATTATCCTTGTTTGTGTGTAATTTAATAACGAACAACTTTGGTTTAATGATTTTCCTATTAGTCGATTAAAACATGGAGAAAAGTGTCATTTAATGAAAGTGTGTTGAAAATTACCAACTTTGCCTCGCCACTGAGATCGCCTCACTTTAACCTATGATTGAATTTCCTAATAATCAATGACTTATTTCAAAATTTAAATCAGTTTCAGCTCTAAGCATGTCTAAAACTTTTATTGATCTTTAAAAAAATGTTTAATACATTTTTTTAACTTTAGGTTACAATAGATTACATGTTTATTTTGATGGAGATACGTTGTGACATACAGCCAAACAAATTAAATAGAAGCTGCGCTTCTTAAAAATATATCTGGATGTGTGTGATGGGGGAGGGGGGGGGGTCAAACAAGGTCAAGTTATTTGACCGAAAAGAAATGTTGTTAATTATGTTATATGATACTTAGGGGTTGGGGGGATTATTCATATTTGTTTTTTCTCCTCCCATTCAAACTAAATTGTTCTATCCTTTCTTTGCATCTCAAATAATATTTTATTTGTTATTAACGTAATAGAGGTGGTTTAATTTTAAGCTGTATTGTTAAGGGGAACCATATTAGTTGAGCGGTTAGCACATATATTGCTTAAGGACAGGTTTTAAGCCATTTTAATAATATTAGTTCAATTTAATAAGGATGACAAACAACATTCACCGTAAATACTAAATATTATAATAAAGAAAAAAACAACATTATGCTATTAAACATTAGCCTTTTGTATTGGAATAAAATTGTGGATAAGCATCAAATTTCGTTTTAATCGGTAGAAAAGTAAGAATACAAGTCCATGTTTAAGGACAAGTCTCCCCCCTCCCCCTTTGCTCAGTATCATACAGAGCAGCAGTGGAATTAACACAATCTTTTGAGCTTAGCTACTCTATGACTCACTATTATTTTCAACAAAACGGTTAAATTGATAGAATTTTAAAATTTATCAGGGATCTAAAGGGACAAGACAATGGACAATAAATTGATGTACATCCCCAATGATGATACACAAAATTAACCCCTTTATGTAGATTATAATTAGTGGTTGAAACATTTGGACACTCAACTCAATAAACCGATAATTAAAGTCACAAAGTTGCAACGAATAAGAAAATGTTACTAAATGCTTTTGAGTCTAGTGTAATAAACAGCCCAATGTTCCTCCCTCCCTGAAATTTATCTAAAATCATAATAATGAACAATGGAGGGTAATTTGATATCTCAATCTGATTATAATAAACATTATTAGCACCTATCTTCAGATTAAAATTATTGGTAGTTTGAAGGTTTGGTCAGATGTTGTCATCCTTTTTAATTTTTTAAGAGCTAACCATTTTGTTATTCAAATTTACTTGTTTTAAATTAGTAAATGGGTTAATGTTTGGCTTTATTTCTCAAACCGTTTTATGATGCATTTGTTTGAGAAAACCAGGAGGGAGGTGCCATTGGACCATAAATTACACTTGTACCCAAAGTTTTATAACCAGTTCATACAGGATAATGTTTATGGACATACTTACATTTTTAGGACTTGATTATAGAGTTACTTAGCTTATAATATTGTACTTTGTTGTCCCAGGAATCAATATACAAAAATATACAAAAATCAGATCAATCGGATAATTTATCACATAAAAATTTGTTGTTAAAAAAGTAAAAATCTACATGTTTAAAATGAACATACCGACATTCTGATAATGATTATAGAATTGCTGCGCTTTCTAAATCGTACCTAACTACTACAGGAATCACAATGCAGAGTTTGAAATCGATAGGACAATTAACATGCATAAATTAACAAAAAAAGCTATCCATTCCGGATGTACAGACGGACGTACATACGAAAGGACGGACCGACCCTAATTATAGAAAGCCTTGCTTATAGAATATGACGAAACGCCCCTTGCCACTAAAGGGACTATACCCAAATAAAGGAACCTACAGGAATAAGACAATGGCAGATTAATTGATTTACATCCTCAATTATGGTAAACAAAATTACCCCTTCTATACATTACGATTAGGGGTTGGACGTTTGGACACTATAGTTAATAAACTAACCAATCAAAATTTGATAAAAGTCCTCAAAACTTTTTGAACAATGATTTGTTTATTTCTTATCGTAAATGGGAAATTTTCATCAATTTATCGTCCATTGTCTTATTCCTTAAGTCCCCAAAGTTGTTAAGCCAACGAAAAAGAAAACGTTATTATCAAACGTTGGAAACTAGCAGAGAGAGAGGGGGGGACAATGGGCTGTTTATTAAACTAGTCCCCAAAGTTTTACGATAATGTTTTCTTATTCGCTGGCTTAACAACTTTGTGGTCTTTTATTGTATTTTGAATGGTCAGGTTATTAATATAGCAGTGGTTATACCAACAAAATTGAAAATTCAGTAAAGTTCACCAAAGTTGTTAAGCCAACAAATAAGAAAACGTTATTTTAAGACTTTGGGAACTAGCAGAGAGAGAGAGAGAGAGGGGGGAGGGGGCATTTTGCTGTTTATTACACTAGTCCCCAAAGATTAAAATGACGTTTTCTTGTGCGATGGCTTAACAACTTTGGGGACTACAGAAGGGGTAATTTTATATGTCATCATTGGTAATGTACATCAATTTAACAGCCATTGTCTTATCTCTATAGATCCCTATATTTTGATATAATTTCAGTATTTTGATTGATTGGTTCCAAACTAGCAGAATCCTAACTTTTTTGGCCAATAATTTAATTATTTTTTTTGTATTGTAATTGGCAATTTTCATAATTTTATACTTCATTTTCTAATTAATTAAGATTCATGGTTAAAATTAAATTTAGTTTGAAGTAAAAACAAGAATCATGTAGAATCCATGTAGTGAAAGCGATGCTAAAACAAGGATGACAACATCCATAAGTATCGAAGCTCAAAATTTATTGATAGACATCAGGAAAAATAATCTTTTTGGTATGTTAAAAGACATAAATGAAATAAATCCCGAAACCTTTTAAAAATGTATGATATCTTTTGAAGCATTAAGCTAAGAAGAAAAACGTGAAATCTAGGAATCGATCTAGCCCCCCAACCAATAGCAAGTCTTTAACAAACTTGGTGAAAATATGTATAATGTTGACTTAATTATTCCCTAAAAATTCCAGCTGTTTATCTTGAACAGGAGTCAAAAAATCATGAAAACTTGAAAAACTAGGAAGTGATCTAGCACCCCAACCAATTATCATATCTTAAAAAAAGCTTTTTAAAAATGTTGACTTGATTAATCCCTAAAAAATCCAGCCGTTTATCCTGAACAGGAGTTGAGATAATCATTAAAATTGAAAAACTAGGAATCGATCTAGCACCCGAATTAATATACAAATCTAAATTTAATTAATCCCTGAAAATTTCAGTTGTCTGTCTTGAAAAGGAGTCGAGAAAATTCTGAAAACAAAAAAATCTAGGAATCGATCTAGCACCCCAATTAACATACAGATGGACAAAACAATGTATAGATTAGATGCGCATTTATCATGGGAATCTTCACTAAAAATTTCAGCTGTCTTTAATAGGAGCCGAGAAAATCACGTTTCCCCCATTTTGTCTCAGATAGACGGACAGACGGACAAACAGACGGACGGACAGACGGACGGACGGACCGACGGACTGACGGACGGACATTTCGAATGATAGAGTAGCTTCGCTACTAAAAATCATGTTTCCCCCAAATTTACTATAATCGCAATAATTTTATGTAGACTTATGCATTTTATCCTGTAAATGTTAGTTTGTCCTTTCATTTCAGAGCTTCGCTTTTATGGATTTTCAATATTTGGTTCCTAAATCTGTATTAAAGTTAAATGATATGTGAGCCACATCATACGTAGATTTTAAAATTTAAATTGAGCGGCTCATAGTAATTGTAGAATAAGGTAGGCATACCATTAGAACCACTATGAAGTCTATTTTAGGTCAACTGACTTAAAACTTGACTTGTTTAAGATTGTAAAAGGGGCTCTTTGAAAAGATTTTGTGTTAAACAGTGAAACTGTTGAAACAGTAAGTTTAAACATTATTGTCAACCATATTTTTTAGAAGCACAGCTTCGCTATAATTAAAATTTATCTGTTCGTCACAACGTATCTCTAATGTAATAAATAAGTAATCCTTAACCCTAGTAATCCCAATCCGTGTAAGTAAGCAATTAACATTTTTTTTGGCTTACTTAAATGTGCCATTGTGCCATTTTTGTGGTAAATTACTGATAAGCCATAAAAAATACTAATTGCTTACTTATATCAGCATTCAACAACAATTTGGTCTGACTTGTGAGTTAAAAGAGGGTGGAGTAAATAAATACTCAGTCATTTATAGTAAAAGTGGCTTATATAAGTTGAATTGAAGAAAAAGGAGGAGGAGTAATAATTAATCCCTTTCTTCCTGTAAGCAGTTTATAAAAAAAAGAGAAGATTTGGATGATATAAGCCAAATAAGAAACAATTGTGATTGATTCCTTATAAGTAATTTATCAAAAAAATTGCATGATTTGGTATAAAAGCCAAATAAGCATTTATTGTGATTAATTGCATATAAAAAATTTATAACAAAAATTGCATAATTGGTATATAAGCCAAATAAGCCAAAGTTTTCATTGATTGCTTATAAGTAATTTACCAAAAAAATGCATGATTTGGTATATAAGCCAAATAAGTCAAAACTTTCATTGATTGCTTATAAGTAATTTATCAATAATAGCATGATTTGGTATGTAAGCCAAATAAGAATTTATTGTGATTGATTGCTTGTAAGTAATTTATGAAAAAATTGCATGATTTGATATATAAGCCAACTAAGCCAAAACTTTCATTGATTGCTTATACGTAATTAATAAAAAAATGCATGATTTGGTATACAAGCCAAATAAGCATTTATTGTGATTGATTGCTTATAAGTAATTTACCCAAAAATTGCATGATTTTGATTTTAAGCCAAAACTTTCATTGATTGCTTATAAGTAGTTTATCAAAAAATAGCATGATTTGGTATTTAAGCCAAGTAAGCATTTATTGCAATTGATTGCTTATAAGTAATTTACCAAAAAATTTTATGATTTTGTATATAAGCCAAATAAGTCAAAACTTTAATTGATTGCTTATAAGTAATTTATCAAAAAATTGCATGATTTGGTATGTAAGCCAAATAAGCATTTATTGTGATTGATTGCTTATAAGTAATTTATGAAAAAATTGCATGATTTGATATATAAGCCAACTAAGCCAAAACTTTCATTAATTGCTTATAAGTAATTTATCAAAAAAATGCATGATTTGGTATATAAGCCAAATAAGCATTTATGGTGATTGATTGCTTATAAGTAATTTACCAAAAAATTGCATTATTTTGTTTATAAGCCAAATAAGCTAAAACTTTCATTGATTGCTTATAAGTAATTTATCAAAAAATAGCATGATTTGGTATGTAAGCCAAGTAAGAATTATTTGTGATTGATTGCTTGTAAGTAATTTATGAAAAAATTGCATGATTTGATATATAAGCCAACTAAGCCAAAACTTTCATTGATTGCTTATAAGTAATTTACCAAAAAAATGCATGATTTGGTATACAAGCCAAATAAGCAAAATTTTTTATTGATTGCATATCAGTAATTTATCAAAAAAATGCATGATTTGGTATTTAAGCCAAATAAGCATTTATTGTGATTGATTGCTTATAAGTAATTTATCAAAAAAATGCATGATTTGGTATATAAGCCAAATAAGCATTTATGGTGATTGATTGCTTATAAGTAATTTACCAAAAAATTGCATGATTTGGTATATAAGCCAAATAAGTCAAAACTTTCATTGATTGCTTATAAGTAATTTATCAATAATAGCATGATTTGGTATGTAAACCAAATAAGCATTTATTGTGATTGATTGCTTGTAAGTAATTTATGAAAAAATTGCATGATTTGATATATAAGCCAACTAAGCCAAAACTTTCATTGATTGCTAATACGTAATTAATAAAAAAATGCATGATTTGGTATACAAGCCAAATAAGCATTTATTGTGATTGATTGCTTATAAGTAATTTACCCAAAAATTGCATGATTTTGATTTTAAGCCAAAACTTTCATTGATTGCTTATAAGTAGTTTATCAAAAAATAGCATGATTTGGTATGTAAGCCAAGTAAGCATTTATTGCGATTGATTGCTTATAAGTAATTTACCAAAAAATTGTATGATTTTGTATATAAGCCAAATAAGTCAAAACTTTCATTGATTGCTTATAAGTAATTTATCAAATAATTGCATGATTTGGTATGTAAGCCAAATAAGCATTTATTGTGATTGATTGCTTATAAGTAATTTATGAAAAAATTGCATGATTTGATATATAAGCCAACTAAGCCAAAACTTTCATTAATTGCTTATAAGTAATTTATCAAAAAAATGCATGATTTGGTATATAAGCCAAATAAGTATTTATGGTGATTGATTGCTTATAAGTAATTTATCAAAAAATAGCATGATTTGGTATGTAAGCCAAGTAAGCATTTATTGTGATTGATTGCTTGTAAGTAATTTATGAAAAAATTGCATGATTTGATATATAAGCCAACTAAGCCAAAACTTTCATTAATTGCTTATAAGTAATTTATCAAAAAAATGCATGATTTGGTATATAAGCCAAATAAGTATTTATGGTGATTGATTGCTTATAAGTAATTTATCAAAAAATAGCATGATTTGGTATGTAAGCCAAGTAAGCATTTATTGTGATTGATTGCTTGTAAGTAATTTATGAAAAAATTGCATGATTTGATATATAAGCCAACTAAGCCAAAACTTTCATTGATTGCTTATAAGTAATTTACCAAAAAAATGCATGATTTGGTATACAAGCCAAATAAGCAAAATTTTTTATTGATTGCATATCAGTAATTTATCAAAAAAATGCATGATTTGGTATTTAAGCCAAATAAGCATTTATTGTGATTGATTGCTTATAAGTAATTTACCAAAAATTTGCATGATTTGGTATATAAGCCAAATAAGCCTTTATTTTGATTAATTGCATATAAGTAATTTATCAAAAAAATGCATGATTTGGTATATAAGCCAAATAAGCATTTATTGTGATTGATTGCTTATAAGTAATTTACCAAAAAATTGCATGATTTTGTATATAAGCCAAATAAGCCAAAACTTTTATTGATTGCTTATAAGTAATTTATCAAAAAATAGCATGATTTGGTATGTAAGCCAAATAAGCATTTATTGTAATTGATTGCTTGTAAGTAATTTATGAAAAAATTGCATGATTTGGAATATAAGCCAACTAAGCCAAAACTTTCATTGATTGCTTATAAGTGATTTATCAAAAAATAGCATGATTTGGTATATAAGCCAAATAAGCAAAATCTTTCATTGATTGCTTATAAGTAATTTACCAAAAAAAATGCATGATTTGGTATACAAGCTAAATAAGCCAAATTTTTCATTGATTGCTTAAAAGTAATTTATAAAAAAATAGCATGATTTGGTATGTAAGCCAAATAAGCAATAATTGTGAATTATTGCTTAACCCCTTACAGTCAGGCCCCTTGCCACACCTTAATTGGTCGGGGGGGGGGGGGGGGGGGCGTTCAATGCCCCCCCTAATTATCTCAGTCCTAATTTTTGCTTCCTTCACCCTTTTTTTTTACAACCTTTGTTTTTAGGTCTTTTTTTACTAAAAAATTTCAAATGGCTGTAATTTTCTTATTTATGAAGCTAGAAGATCAATTTTAATTTCCAGAAAATGTTTATCTTTATGTAAACTTTACATTAGAAATATCAAAATATAAATTTCAGCAGCCGCAGCTGTACTTGACAGCTGCCAGCTGCCGCAGTCGGCGGTCGGTGGGAAAACGTTATGTAGACATGTAAGAAAAGCTTAAGTTTAAAATTTGAAGTCTCTAAGTCAAAAATTGCAGCCACAGGAGCCTTTTAAATATTTCTGGAGACCTGGAGGATCAGGACCTGCAGGATCATACCTGGAACCTGAAAGTGACTTAAACACATAGAAGGATGTACTACTAGAGGATATTTTAGTATTTTGGTATGATAAAATGCTTTGTTTTAGTCAAAAAATTATTTTTGCTCTTTACCTGGATGGCCCTGCCAGGTTTGCTGGCATTCTGTGCCCGCCAGGATGGAGATATTCAAAAAATTCTAACTCTCAGTTATGTGTCATACCCATACTTAAAAAGTCACACAGTTTGGGCTCTTTATCTTTCACACACAGAAAATGAGATAGAAAAAAATGGATGGGGGGGCGTTCAATGCCCCCCCCCCCCGACCATTAAGGGTTAAAGGAAGCCTGCAAGAAATATCACGCTTTAACTGCTGAAAGTCTGCCACAAGTAGACCCAATACCCCAAATTTGAGGCCTTCAGCTTCTACAGTGTTTTTTTTTATGAGAACTTTTTTGAAAGCAATTTTAACCCACTTCTAGTTATTAATGGCTCATTTTAAGGGAAATTGAAAATCCGCGAAGAAAAATTTAAAAAATCTTTTAATTATGTTGTGACAAACACAAACGTCATGGCACCCCAACCTGCATTTTCTCCTGATCAGCATGTATGGATAATTTTTAAGTATGGCGAAGTGAAAAATATAAAATTGCTTCAGACAGCCTTTCAAAAAGAGTTTTATCCTACTAGCTGGAAGAAAGTGCCACACATTAGTTGTTTCATACGAGTAATTCATCGTTTTGTAAACAGTGGTGGGAATGCCCAGCCTAAGAAACGTCAGGGAAATGGAATACCTGACAATGACATAAAACAAGTTAATGATTACTTTCAATCCAAGGATGATGCACATCTCAGAGATGCAAGCAGAGAGCTAGGTTTTTCTGTTTACAAAATATGGCTCATTCTAAGAACAAAGCTGAAATGGAGATCATATGCACCTTCTCTTTCAGCATGTCTAACAGCAGACAACATTATCTCTCGCCTAACAGCTGCAGAGTGGTTCTTAAACCACAACTCCACCTTTTTTCAAGATAAGATAATTTGGTCTGATGAGAAGTACTTTGTGCTAAAGCAAGGACCAAATAAGTCTGTTAATAGAGTCTGGTCACCTGTCAATCCATACTTAAATGTTGAATGCAAAACACAGAGCCAACAGAAGATTATGGTCTGGGTTGGATTGTATGCTGGAAAAGTTTTAGGTCCTTTCTGGATTGAAACAAAAATGGATAATCAAGTTTACAATGAACTTCTGATGGAAAAGGTCTGGCCTGCTGTAAGAGCTAAAGCTACCAGAAATATGCTCTGGTATATGCAGGATGGTGCTACCTGCCACACAACAAAGAATAATCTATCCTTCTTATTAGATAAGTTTGGTGGTAGAGTCATTTCAAACAAAACGGATGTTACATGGCCACCAAACAGTCCTGACTTAAATACTTTGGATTTTTTTTTCTGGGGATATGTCCAGCAAGAGGTCTATAGAGTCAAACCAGCGACAATTAACGACTTAAAGATAGTTTTAGAGGATTTTATTGCTGGCATTGACAAAGATATGATCAAGAAGTCATGTGCATCTGCCAGAAAACGCTTTGAGATGATAATCAAAGAAGGAGGCAGAAGATTTGAGCACAAGAAAAATGCTCTAAAACCATTGTTAGATGGTGACCACTAAGTTTTGAATTTTGAATTTTACTGTTCTTTTTAAATAAAAACTGAAATATTTTTTTGTTGTTCTATTATTTCCCTTAAAAACGAAGAAAATAAGCATTAATCATTAAACTCTGATAACTAGAAGTGGGTTAAAATTTCTTTCAAAAAAGTTCTCATAAAAAAACACACTGTATAACAAAAGATTTCTAGGCATTTTAAAATGACATTTAGGGTGTACTTATTTTTTAATGTATCATTAAAAGCAGCATTTGTCCGTGTTCTCTGTACATTTCCACACAAGCATATATAAAAATTTTAATTTTTTCCTTCATAAACACTGGAGATTTTTAGAGCTAAAGTTTTGAAAAAGTGACTCAGCAAAAATTAACTTTTAACATGAAACAACTTTTTTACCAAAATTAAGGTAGAAATCCTTTTATTTTTGTTACTAGCAGAAACTTTATACAAAAATGAAATTAAAAATTTAGGTTTTAAGTTAAAAGCATTTTTTTATACATATTTTTTGAGTCTTTTTAGCTTAATGATATTTTGAATAACAAACCTATAAGGCAAAATTGTTTTAGATTGAAAAACCAAATAAATCTTTAAGAATTTAACAGGAAAATTGTTTTTGTTTCATAATCCTAACTTTAATAACAAAAATGTTTTAAAGAAAATAAAATTACAATTTTTAGTCTAAAAAGCTTAATTAAACCCCTTTTAAGGGATTGAGATGTCAGAAAAGGGGGTGGAGCAACTGTCATAATTAGTCATAATTAATCCTTTTCATAAATAAGGGTAAGTAAATAGCTTGAAATTTGCAAATAATCAATTCATTTAGTAGTAGTATTTTTTGTCATTAAAAATTGATATTTTTTGGTACAATAAAAAAAAAATTAGTTAACTTGTTTTCTTTGTATATCATTCTTCAGTTACCAGAAAGACATAATATAACCATCCAAAAATTCTAAGAAACCAAAAAAAATATTTTTCTCAGTCACTTTTTCAAAACATTATCACTAAAAATCTCTGGTGTAAATGGAGATAAAATAAAATATTTTTATATATGCTTGTGTGGAAATGTACAGAGAACAAGGACAATTGCTACTTTTAATGATACATTAAGAAATAAGGGCTCTACACCCTAAAAAATACTTTTTCCTGGGTCATACTGTATAAAAAATAATAATTTGAATAAAAACAATTCACAAATGGATGTAGTTGCCAATAAACTTTAAATTTCACAAAAAAAATCAGCAACTTTACTACATAAACAAAAAAGTTAGGAGGGGTATTTTGAAATCATTATGTTTTTCTTGGTTTTCAAATTTAGTTGAGCTTTACCGGAAGTAAGCAAAATTGCCTGCTCCAGGGGGAAATGAAAACCAGGGTAGTAGAGGGGGGATTCATACTGAGAATGATGCAATTAAGAAACTGGGAACTGGATTTTTTTTGGTTTTTGGAATCCGGGCGATAAAAACGGGTTCGTCACTAATGGGTTAATATTGAAATTTTAAGATTTTTTTTACAATATAAAAGAGTTATCTTAATTTTTCACATTTTTCACATAAAGCATTTTTTAAAACTATTAAAACTACTCTACTCTACTCTAAAATTTTGTGTTTTGGTATAAAAGCAGAAAATCATAACTTTATTGTTTTCTTTTAAGCCACAATAATGGCAAACCTATCAAAACGCTCGTAAATTTAACCACAAATGTGAATATCTAGAAAAATACTAAATCTAAAACGATACAATGCAACATTTTTTTTTCTTCAACTATATAAATTTTAAGTTTTTCTTTTAAAACTTAAACTTTAATATTGATCAATTTAAGTAACCGCAATTGTGGCTCAACACATAGCAAATCTGCTTGTCGCCAAAGAGGTGCAAGGTTCAAATCTCAGGCCGATCCAGCATCATAACTATAGACATTAAAAATGGTTCCTAATGCTGCTCTGTCAGGTGCTTTACATGAATAGTAAGAGCAGGGGGAATGCCTTGGCCCATAAACAGGTGCATAGAAAGGTCGTACAATTAAAGGGATGGTTGTCTGATAGATATTACTTAACCTAATATCCTTGGGTGTTAGAGTAATGCATCCCATTACACATGGATGATGCTCTATATTCTCTAAAGGATCCCTTAAATCGAAGAGGAATTCTGCCCTTACGAGGTAATGGTAATGGTAATCTATCTATATATTGAAGTAACAATTCATATATCTGTTTCTTCGTATATAAAAGTGACAGGATGTCTATATGAGAGTGTCAGTTTGTCTTTCAACACAATAGGATCTCTCTAACCTCTAATCCAGAATGGTTCTCCTATACAATGCACATTGGGGCAAATCAACCAAAAAGGGGATTTAATTATTTAGTACCCTTAAAATTCATCTCACAAAAATTTCATTTTATACTTTTTTGTAGGTAATTTAACAACAAACAAATTTGCTTTTATGTTTTTTTCTGTCATTTGAAAGGAACATGGAGATAAAGGTCATTTTATGAAGGTAGATAGAGAATTACCAGATTAACCCCTCTCGAAAATAGCCCCCCCCCTTACCCTATCCATCTATCTATCCATCAATCTATCCATCTATCTATCCATATATCTATCCATCTATCTATCCATCTATCTATCCATCTATCTATCCATCTATCTATCCATCTATCCATCTATCTATCTATCCATCTATCTATCCATCTGTCTATCCATCTATATATCGATCCATCTATCTATCCATCAACTATTCATCTCTTTATCCATCAACTATCAATTTATCCATCCATCAATCTATCCCTCTATCTACCCATCCATCTATCTATCTGTCTATCCATTTACTTATCCGTCTATCTATCCATATATCTATTCATCTTCCTATTATTATGAAGGTAGATAGAAAATTACCAGATTAACCCCTCCCGAAAATAGTCCCCCCTTACCCTATCCATCTATCTATCCATCAATCTATCCATCTATCTATCCATCAATCTATCCATCTATCTATCCATCTATCTATCCATCTATCTATCCATCTATCTATCCATCTATCTATCCATCTACCTATCCATCTATCTATCCATCTATCTATCCATCTATCTATCCATCTATCTATCCATCTATCTATCCATCTATCTATCCATCTATCTATCCATCTATCTATCCATCTATCTATCCATCTATCTATCCATCTATCTATCCATTTTAATTTTTTAGTAGCGCAGCTACCCTATCACTAGCTTTTTGGGCCCTTTAAAGCGTAACTAGGTTAATTGTAGTCCGATTTTAGTGTTCAAAGTGTCAAATTTGGGGTCATGGAATTCATTTCAGTAGGAGGGGAGGGGATGGTGTAAATGGGGGTGGATGGGGATCCTTATTTTAGCAAGCTACAAGTTTCACTTTATTTTTATGTTTAATAAATCCATTATAAATGTGGGCATGATTAACATAAATTTTTTTTAACTAATATCTATATTTATAATGATATTATGATTCTTGTTTACTGTTTATATGTATACTAGCGGCTTCGCCCCTAGCCTCTAGGGGATTTGCCCCAAGAGGTAATTAAACAAGGATGACAACATCCATGAAAGAAGTGAAGCTCTGAAATGGAAGGACAAACGAACATTAACACTTGTGAAGTGTCAGAACTGAATATTAATGCAAGTCTATACAAAATTGTAATTAAAACTGATTAAATACATGTTACTGTTTAAGTACATACTGACGTTTTTAGGACTTGATTATAGAGATGCTTCGCTTATAACAATAGACGTTATTGAAATAGGAATTAGTATTCAAAAAATCAGATGAATAGGATATTTTTAACATTCAAAACCATTATTTGTTGTCAAAAAAGTAAAAATCAGCTTGTTATAAATGGATGTACGGACTTTCTGGTAACGATTATAGAGTTGCTGTGCTTTCTAAGTCGTACCTAACTGTTGTAGAAATCAGCATGAAAAGTTTGAGATCGATAGGACAATTCTAGCCTGTTTAAGTTAAGTAAAAAAGCTAACTGTACCAGACGTACGGACGGACCGACCCTAATTATAGAAATATGAAAAAATTGAGGGGGATTTTTATTTTTTAAAAAGATCTTTAAACAACCACAGGACCAGTAGATATATTCCCTGAAGAGTAGAATTCAATCAGTTTAGTGGTTAGCGAGATCTTAAGGGATGGGCGGACAGACAAACAGAAATCAAGCTACTTTGTATTATATATTAACACCTAGGGATCTAAGGAACAAAACAATAACCGATAAATATGTACATCCCCAATATTGATACATATTTAATAAATACATATTTAATAAATTATATTACAAAATTATTTGTCTGTAGATGACAATTAGTGGTTGAAAAGTTTTGACACTCATCAACAACACTTAATGAACCAATCAATAAAAAATCAATTAAATTTCCTGAAGTTCTTATGCTAACAAATATAAAAACGTTATTATAAAACTTTGAAGTTTGGGGACTAGTGTAATTAACAGTCCCCTCCCTTTCTAAATAAAACTGCTGACTTTAAACATGAATACCCTGTACCTACATAATTTAAAAACAAAGCATTACCAATAGACAAACAGATAGACTACTTGCTAATTCCAAATTAGAATGATTATAAGAACAATTCGTTATTTGAATATTGTTTATAAAACTAGTCCCCAAAGTTTTACAGTTGTGTGTTCAAACGTTTTAACTACTAACTTTAATCTACACAAGGGGTAATTTTGATAATTATCATTGGGGATGTACATCAATTTATTGACCTTTGTCTTATCCCTTTAGATCCCTGATATTTGTAATAATCCATAGAAACGATTATTCAGTTACATTAAAACATAAAGAGGTTTAGATTTAGGTTTAACCCCACCCCCCCCCCTCTCCTCTCAATCGTTTAGTGCAATAGAACTTGAAAATATTCATTATCAACTTTAATTCAAAGTCTGATCAAATAAATATTTCTCATAGAGTCATAACTATGTTTTTGCGTCTTTTATTTATATGTATACATCTCACATATTGACTTTAAAAGCGCGTTTAAAAGATTTTCCTAACAAACTTTTCGTGCACCCAGCCTCAGAAAACGCGCTAAAAACCCCTACGGGGGCGCGGGGGGGTAAGTGAGACCAGTACAGGCGATTATAATATATCTTTGGGTAATCAAATATCGTATTTTTAGCCGGTGGCAACCGGTGAAAACATATTTCCTCTTACTGTCTACTCAAATGTTGATTATAAAACAAACAAAAATAAACTAAAATCTTGACTTCAACTAGAATTATTTAGGACTAATATCTTTAATTTGTGTTTTTTTCTTTTATATTGTCAAAATACATGTAGTGCATGACTCACCTGAAGTTATTTTGTCTAATTACGTTAATTCTAAGAGATTTTATAATACTTTTAAAATTGTTGGTGAAACACAAAATATATGCCTTTTTCTGTAAGAAAATTTTTGCATATCTTGACTTTCAGACTTTAGAAAGCTTACTTAAAAAGCGTATTTTTACGATTCCTTTAAAATCTGATGTACATTGGGTATGATAATACTCATAGAATGATTGAAACTTGATTTGGGGGTGGTGAATTGATGCCCCTTGTTGCCCCTATGTGCAATGTAGCATCTCATAGGTCCTGGGAAGATGCCTTTTACCTTTTCTTTATAGACCAAAACTTGAAAGTTAAAGTTGATTCACCCTTCCCCCTTGCCTATGAGAGGCTTCTAGTAGAGTAACCACTAGCAAAAAAACAAAATACAGGGAGGGAATGAAACCATGGGCTTTTTAATACACTACTCCCGAAAGTTTTATAATAACGTTTTCTTGTTTGTTGGCTTGCCAACTTTGGAAACATTTATTCTGTTATTATTGGTTGGTTCATAAAGTTGAGTGGTCAAACATTTCAACCACTTATTATTCTACAGATGGCTTAATTTTGTGTATTAAAAGTCCCAAAAGTTAATTGCTAAACCAAAGAATGAGAAAATGTCATTATAAAACTTTGGGGACCAGTGTAATTAACAACCCAATGTCCGCTCCCTTCCTGATAAAATTAAATGATACTGTCCTGCAAGATTCTTGGTTGTGTCATTTGCTGTCAGGGTTATCATTGTTTTAGCCTTCGAGGCCAGCCTCGCTAATGTTGCTACATCCTGATGTCGTACTTAGTTGAGGATAAGTACCCAAAGTAGAGAATGAGTACCTAAAGTCTATAACTACACTGTCCTAAGATAGAGGAGACAATGGGCTAATTATTACACTGGTCCCCAAAGTTTTATAATAACATTATCTCATTCATTGGTTTAACAACTTTGGGGACTTTTTATAGGAATATTACTTATAAGCAATCTTTATAAATTATTGCTTGTTTGGCTTATATATCAAATGATACTTTTTCTACAATTCTTCTGAAATGAGCAACTTTTACTATAATTGTCTGAGGATAGGTCAGACAATATTTTTGTAGAATGCTGACACAAGTAAGCATTTTATATTTATATGGCTGATCAGTAATTTACCTAAAAATGGCACAATTGGGTGAACAATTTACTTTTTTTATGTGTAAAATGGGGGGGAGAGATTGCTAGGGAAAGATTTTACATAGATCAATTATAGCGCAAAAATAATTTGGTTGCCTTTTTCTTTAAAATATATTTTTTTTCTAAAGACTAAAAAAAGTTCCTTATATATCCCACTACCGCCGTAATGGTGCGTCCTAGGTGGATGCTACTAATAACAACTTTTGTTGGGCTTTAAAAGTTCAAGGAAAAAGTAGTTTCATGTCATGTCCAAAAAATGACGCCCAAGTCCACTTTTAGGAGTTAAAAATATTCAATTTTTTTTTCGCCACAGAAAAACGCCATTTCCACCACAACGGCACGTCCTAGGCGGATGCCATATAAGTCAATTATGGTCCAGGCTGGCAAGTTCTACAATATTGTATTTCTTTAAGAAGGCCGTAAAACGACTACTTTTATGAGTTTTGCCTCAACAAAAATCTTTTTTTGCAATATCTGATCATACACGTATATATAAATATTTGTAAACGTTTAATGGTATGAGAGGGTGTGCAGCAAATAGATTAGAGGGCGGGACAGTACGTTTCGGTCAGACTATAGTCAACCAGCGCTGTTTAGTTTGGTTTTCGGTCAGCGCGGTACAGTACATTAAGGACAGCCAGCGCTTGGTTTAGTTTAGTTTTGTTTGTGGAGGAGGTAGAAAGTTTGTTGAAGTGTGAATTTAATACAATGTTAATTAATTAATGTGAGATATCAAATAATAATTAATATATATAATCTTTATGTAAACTGTGCATGATATTAAAGGTAAATAATCAATGAAATAAAAATTAATTATTTATCTTTTTTTATGTAAAGTTTATAAATGCGCACTTATTTCAAACAAAAGTAAATTCTTAGTGAGCCACAAAATAGAATCCAGAAATTTCGGCCCTCTCTGGGAATTGTCTTTCATCATAGCTGAAATAAATTTTTGTAAAGGTAATTCTTATATTATGTATCATGTATTTACAGCTATTATCTATATATATTGTTTATCTAAAGGAAAAATTGTCTGTAATGCGATTCTATACATAATTCAGTATGACTGAAAACCGGTTCTAATCCAGCGGACATTAATCGGTTTCGAAGTGTCTTTAAACAGTATCATGCTTATTTAGTTCTGACACTCCACAATTGTTCAGTACAGAGCGTTGATTTTATGAATGTTTTCATCCTTGTTTTTCTGATATTTATTAGGGATCTAAAGCGATAAGACAATGACCGATAAATTGATGTACATCTCCATTGATAATACACCAAATTAAAATTTACAACTAGATTACAATTAGAGGTTAACACGTTTGGACACTTAACTTAATCAACCAACTAATCAAAATTCATTAAAGTCCCCAAAGTTGTTAAGCCAATGAATAAAACCAGTAATTGGGTTGGGGGAACCCCACTGCACCATGGGGCGAAGCCCCCATGAACCCCCCCCCAAAAAAAAAAAAAAATTGACATCTTTAAAAAGGGTACTCGCTTATACTCACCCCGTACAAGATATACGGTGAACAACCTGGGTTTAATTTTTACGAATTGAAATTTTTGTGCATACGGCGCACAACCTGGGTTTAATTTTACCAAAGAGTAATTCGGCAAAGAATAACTTTTTTGAAAATATAACTATAAAATTATTCTGGAGGGTTGACTTTCCATTACCTCATGGGGCGAAGCCCCTAGAGGCTAGGGGCGAAGCCACTAGTTACAATTATAAAACGGGAATCCTTTTATAGATTAAAATAATCGGTTGAAAAGTTTGGACACTGCCTTTTTGTAGACACACCATACCCAGAGATGTAGGGATCATTGAGCAGTAAATTACATTGATACATTGGACTGTATTTACACAGGTACCCAAAGTTTTATTACCATTATCGCTTATATTTAGCTTAAAAACTTTGGGTACTTCTATAGAATTTTGATTAGTTGGTTCCAGACAAGTAGTGCCCAATCAATAATTTTAATCTACAACAGGGGTAATTTTATATTCAGCAAGGATTTGAATCCGATTAATATTCGCGGGATTAGAACCGGTTCAAAGCCATACTGGAAAAATGTGTAATGCATTATCATAGACGTCCAAGCTTTTTTGGGGGGGGTGGGGTGATAAAATTGCGCGCAAAGCGCGCCGCAAATTTTTCCCCACCCAAAAAAAATTTTTACCCCGGGGGTAAAATTTGCTTTGGGGGGGGGGGGGTAATTAACCCCCCTAAAATCTGTTGGCAGGGGTAAATTTTGTTTACCTCCCCCAAATCTACCCCCGGGGTAAATTTTTTGTTTTTTTTTTTGGGGGGGGGGTAATTTAAATCATTGGTAAAAAAGTTTTGACACAGACTCAGCTATTTTTGAACCAAGCAATCAAAATTCGATAAAAGTTATTAAGCTGACCAATTGGGCTGTTTATTACACTAGTCACCAAAGTTTTATAATAACGTTCATAAATTTCCCCCCCCCCAAAAAAAAAAAATTTTTACCCCGGGGGTAAAATTTGCTTTGTTTGGTAATTCACCCCCCTGAAATCTGTTGGCAGGGGTAAATTTTGTTTACCTCCCCCAAATCTACCCCCCGGGGTAAAAGTTTTGGGTGGGGTAATTTAAATTTTATTAAATATTTAGAATTAAAAATGCGCGCAAAGCGCGCAAAAAAATTTTTTGTTAGGAGATTTTTTGGTGATGCCTACGGCACCCCCAGGATAGGGGTAAATTTTAAATGGGGGGGGGGGGTAGTTGCCACTTTACCCCAACCCCTTGGACGTCTATGTGCATTATGTTCTAGACAATTTTATATGAACATCAAAATGAAAAATATAATATCAATGCCAGATTTGTAAGCCCAGGACTTCGGCCCCTCATGGTTAACAAAACTGGAATTAATCTTTTAATTTATAAATTTACTAACCGCAGAATGCTGTCTATAATACGATGCAATGAATAACTATTATCATAATTGGGGATGTATTGCAATTAAACATTAATTTTCTTATAGCAATAAAAACCGGCGCTTTCACTCAGGGTACTTTGTTGAGCACTGAAACCCTGGATCTTTGAAATTCAAAGGACAACTCTAACATGCCTAAATTAACGAAAAGGTATTGACGGACATACAGACATAAACAAATGGACAGACAGAAAGACGGAGAGACAGGTAGACAGATGGGCAGACCGACGGACATACTGACGGACAGACAGACGTATATATATCCTAACTATTGAATGATACTTTTAAGAATATTTTGAGTGTTGATTTAAATTATCAAATTAAATTAAAATAGGCATGTCAGAATTTTTGTGATCTATAATTATTCGATTGATCTGATTTTTGGAATACTGAATCCTAGGACAACAAAGTACAATTTTGTAAGCGTAGCATATATAAAAAAGTAAGTATGTCCTTAAACATTATCCTGTATTTAAGCACCTTTTCAACAAATTTACTCAAAATTTTGTTTTAACTTTTAAACATTTTTATTCTGATTATTCAAATCTGAAAAAGTGTTTATGTTAATATTTATAATTAAATCATATAACGTAAAGCCCTACCCTATATCAATTCATCAAGTTGAACTGATTATAAAACTTTGGGTACAAGTGTAATTTATGGTCCAATAGCACCTCCTTCCTTGTTTGCTCAAACAAATGCATCATAAAAACGTTTTAAGAAATAAAGCCAAACATTAACCCATTTACTAATTTAAAACAAGTAAATTTAAATAACAAAATGATTATCTCATAAAAAAGAAATTAAAAAGGATGGCGTCAAAAAAGGTAAACAAGGATGACAACATCCATAAAAGCGAAGCTCTAAAATGGTAGGACAAACGAACATTAACACTTGTATATTGTCAGAACGGAATAATCAGAATGTAATGTATAAGAGTAGAAGCAAAATTGTAAGTAAATTGTTAAAAAACTGTTTGATACAGGATAATGTTTAAGATGGACGTACGGATATTCTGGTAATGATAATAGTGTTGCCGCGCTTTCTATATCGTAACTAACTACTACAGGAATCCCCGTGCAAAGTTTGAAATTTATAGGACAATTCTAACATGCCTAAATTAACAAAAAAGCTATCCGTTCTGGATGTACGGACGGACGTACATACGGAAGGACGGACAGACTCTAATTATAGAGAGCTTCGCTTTTAAAAATACGACGAAACACCCCTTGCCACGAAAGGGACTATACCCAAATTTTATTATCGCAGGAATCTAAAGGGATAAGACAATGGCAGATTAATTGATGTACATCCTCAATGATGGTAAACAAAATTACCTTTCTATAGATTACAATTAGGGGTGCACGTTTGTCGGGTCGAGGGGGGGGGGGGGGGGGGAGGCATTATTACTTAAAACATTTTTATATGATGCATATCATAGAGCAGTTACAAAGAAGAAGGTGTTATTGGACAGGAAATTATATTTAACCAACTTTATCTTAGTTATCGGCTAAATCATTGGTAGATTAGTTAACAAACTTTTCAACTGATGATATTATAATATTTCTTAGTATTAAAATCCAAAAACTTAAGTGCAGGTCAAATAAATAATAAAAATGATGTCTTAATAAGTTTGTATTGACGAAGCCCAATCTGTACCACTTTTGAGCAAGACGATTCTTATATGACGTCATATCCTTATACTAAAGTAACAGGATGTTTGTCTGTCTGTGTGTCTGTGTGTACCTAAGGATCTCGCTAACCGCTGAACCGATCGGGTTCTCCTTAACAGGGTAGATTCTCATATGTCCTGGGAAGGTTTTTAACTATTTTGGGGGAGGGTACTACCACCCTCCCAAAAGAAATGACAAAAAAATCGAAAATTTTTGTTAAATACGGGAGACTTCTACGTAAAATAAAGAGGTATCGTACTAAAGAATTATCGTAGCAAACAAAAACATTTAAAGTGCCACTAGAGGCCTCTAGGGGCGTAACCACTAGTAAAGGAAAAAGAAAAAGGGAAGGGAGGGGAAAGAAAAATCTCTTCAAAAGAGATGGGAGAAAAGGGAATCGTCTTGCTCAAAAGTGGGACAGATTGGGCTTCGTCGTTTGTATTTAATTGGTCTAATTTAGCAATTAAAAAGGCAAAAAGAATTTTTTTAAAGTCACACCTCTACGGAAAATTCGAGCAAACAATAACTCCCTTTTTACCAGTTTTGTTAGCCAGGGCCTTCGTTCCCTTCAGATCCAGCAAGTCTGGGATAAATCTTGTAATAATTTTGAAATTTTTATTATTTGATAAATAATCTTTTGCCAGGTAGAAAGGGGACATTAGGCTGTTAATTACATTGATACCCGAAGTTTTATAACAACTTTATCTTATTTGTTTTATTTTTAAGGAGTAATCTTGTTTATTGTCATAGGGGATGTAATACAATTTTTCTCTATTATCGTATCCCTTTAAATGCCTGTCCCTCACAGCTTAAGATCAGGGCTCGGCAGCCGCGTGTAAACTTCAGTGAAATCGTCATATTACAACTTTAATATATAGCTGGAAGTCTTAACCTGTTCCTAAAAACACTATCCTTCTGTTCGATTTTTTGTCACAATAGCAGGTTTAAACTTGAATCGTATTCGAGGCTACTGTACGGCTTCCGAGCCCTTTTTAAAATACAAGTTGTTTCCAGTATGGCTTCGTAATCTAATAATATCCGCTGAAGTAAAACATGTTCTCAATAATACTGAAAAATTATGTATAGCATCTTATTACATATAATTATTCACGAATATTTGAATAAGAATCATAAAATTATTACCAGTTTTGATAGACCGGACCTTCGGCATCTAGGGTCTAAAAAAACTGGGTTTAATCTTAGATTTTTCATTTTTATATGCTGAAAGCTGCCTATGATACGATGCAATTATATTTATTTATCACTTTATATGCATAGTTTATCTGCTATTGTCCTCTCCCTCCATATTATATTTTAATGTCATCAAATTAACCCTTCTGCAGATAAAAGTATTGGTTTAAAAGTTTGGACACTTCTGTTTGTAACCAACCAATCAATGTTCAAGTTTGTTTGTAAAAAATTTAAAGGAGCTTTGTAAAGGGAGGGAGCATTGGACTGAAGATTTTACCACGTTATTTAAACACAATCTCTCATTTGTTGAAGTAAACTTTGGATACTTAGAACAAATTGATTAGGTTGTACAAAAATCATCCATTTTCATATCCTTTATCAAAAAAAATTCTTTTGGGTCTTCACTTCCGCATATTTTCATATTTGCAATCTTATACTCGCCAAAAAACACAATAACATCTATATTAGAGAGAGGTTAATTAGTAAATTTATTTGTGCAGTAATGATGTTAATGGTTTGATTTTTAAAAGCGAAGCTTTTCTATAATTAGGGTCGGTCCGTCCGTCCGTAACGGATAGCTTTTTTCGTTAATTTAAGCATGTTAGAATCGTCCTATCGATTTCAAATTTTGCATGGTGATTCCTTTAGCAGTTAGGTACGATTTAGAGAGCGTAGCAACTCTATAATCATTACCAAAATGTCCGTACGTTCATTTTAAACATGTTGATTTTTTTACTTTTTTAACATCAAATTTTTATGTGATCTAATCATTGGATTGATCTGATTTTTGGTATATTGATTCCTGGGACAACAAAGTATAATGTAATAAACGAAGCAACTCTTTAATCAAGTCCTAAAAATGTAAGTATGCCCATAAACATTATCCTGTATCAAGCAGTTTTTTTAACAAATTAACTTACAATTTTGCTTTGACTCTTATACATTTATATTAGGATTATTCAGTTCTGAAACTATACAAGTGTTAATGTCCGTTTGTCCTACCGTTACAGTGCTTCGCTTTTATGTATGTTGTCATCCTTTTTTTTTATAAATTATGGAGGAAGTGATGACACGCCATTAGTTCTCATTAAAGAAAGACAAACATTCTATTAAAAAACTTTATACTATACTGATATTAACGCGCAACCATGGCTTAACACGTAGGGCATCAACTCATTGTCGAGGAATTGATGGGATCAAGTCTCGGTTCAACACTGCGTCAAAACTAAGGACGTTAAAAATGGTTCCTACTGCACAGATGCTTTTCAGATGTTCGACATTAATAATTAGAGTAGGGGAAATGCCTTGGACTAAAATAGGCACAACTCATTACCATGCACAGTTAGGACTTCTAGACAAAGGTCGTGCAAACAAAGAGTTGGTTGTCTATTACATAGGTGTTACCTTACTAAATACACTTGGCGATTAAGCATAATTATATAATATTGATTTTTATAAATGTTAAGTATATTCATAAATAGCGCGGCAGTATTATACTTAATATCCCTAGTAATCTCTCCCCTTGTGATTAAGTATTTTTTTTGGTAAATTACTGATTTTAACAAGGGGAATTATGTCCATAAGTTAGCAACATTATAATAATCTAATTCTAACGAGGACAGTTATATCCATTAGTAGCACAGCAACATTATTTTAATTCTAACAAGGACAGTTATATCTATTAGTAGTACAGCAACATTATTTTATTCTGATTTTAACAAGGATAGGTATATGCATAAGTAGCACAGAAACATTATACCATACTAATTTTATCAAGCATAAGTAGGAAAGCAACAATATACTATTCTAATTTTACCAAAGGATCCCCTCCACCTCTGTTTTCTCTTATTTCCTGTGCCTGAAATATGATTTAACACATAATTTTAGAGTTGAATTTCCTTGAATATTTTATTTTCTTGGCTCTTATAAAAGATAGACTGCTGAAACTTCTTGTTAACATTTCCATCATTAAGAAGCATAATCAACTATAAAACATCCATTCAGTCTGATTTTTTCCCCAGCTATTTTTATATTTTTCACATTTTCCCCCATATCTTCAATGTTCTTGGTTCTATTTACAAAATAAAATTTCCTGTCATTCTAAGAAAACATCTGTAGTGGTCAGACTGCTTTTTAGTAGATTTTTTGTTTATTTTTCATATTTTCTAAATATCTTTGGTGTTATGGTCCGATTTAAAAATTCTTTTTAGATTACAGTATTAAAAATAAATTTTCAAGGAATTTCCAAGCAATTTTGGTGTTTAAAGATGAAAGTACAAGTAGCTTTTTTGATTTTTTACATATTTCCCAATCTTTGGTGTTTTCAGTCCTTTTTTTAAAGTTTTTTTTTGTAAATAATAGTATCAAAATGATATTTCCTGTTCTTCTGAGAACACTTTAGCATCTACATGACATTAAAATTTTATGAATAACTGAAAAAAGATAAGGTTATAATATTTTGTCTATGCCACATAATTTAATATTTTAATTTCTATTATGAGCAATAGAAATCTTTCAAAATTTTCATTTCATAAAAAGGGGTATTTTTATTGGAAAAATATATAATTAGTTACTGGCAACCTAAATTTGTTTTATGAATATATGAATATAATTTTGAATCTAGGTTACATACTTTAATTTCAAAATTTCTAACATGAGCATTGAGTATTGTACATAAAATGTCAGTTTGAAATGCCTAAACATTTTTTTGTTATTGAAGCTGAAGGCTTCAAATTTTGGGATATTGGGTCTACTTGTGGCAGTCTTTCAGCAGCTATAGCGTTATATTTCTTGCAGGCATCCTTTAAAATTTTTAAAAAATGTTATTCCACAGGGTCATTCCAGAGAAATGATTTTTTAAAAACTTAATTAGGCATGGAAAATAAAACAATTGTGTAAAATGCTTTGTATATTTGGAAAACCTATCCTCAGACATTTATGTTTCAAATATTTAACAATGATGTTTACAACAAATTATGCCTTATAAACTGGTTTTTGCAAAGGCCTTATTTTTGAAGATGTATGGATTTAAAGATTGGGGAAAAATGCATACATTTTTAAAATTCAAATTGCACAGCTTGTATTAATAGTAGAAAAACGTTATGCACACCGTTAGAATTGTCATAAACTCTAGTTTTTGAAAATATAAGTATTATTTTTGTGGTATTTGTAGTTTAGGAGCTACATTGAAAAATGTGAGAAAGGTTGAAAAGTTTTAAGTAAGTTAGAACATTTTAACACATAGCTCCTGTACTATACATAGCACATGAATGGTTCTTATATATCCAAAAACTAAAGTTTATGACAATTCTAACAGTATGCATAACGTTTTTTTTACTATTAAAGCAAGCTGCGCAATTTGAATTTTTAAAATGTGAGCATTTTTTCCATTATGTTTAAATCAGAAAATCATCAAAAATAAGGCATTTAGAAAAACCGTTTTTGAAGGCATAATTTGTCACAAAAATAACTTTTAAATATTTGAAACATTAATGTCCCAGAATAGGTTTTCAAAATATACAAAGCATTTTACACAATTGTTAGAAAAACCGTTTTTGTAGGCATAATTGGTCAAAAAATCATTTTTAAATATTTGAAACATGAATGTCCCAGAATAGGTTTTCCAAATCTATAAAGCATTTTATATAATTTTTTATTTTCCATGTCTAATTTAGTTTTTTTTAAATCATTTCTCTTGAATGACCCGGTAGTATATAGGTAGTATAAGACTTTTGTTACTTTTCTCTCATTTCAAAGTTTTGATTCTGTAAAATTACCAATTTATCAAGGGTATTATGCATTAGTTATTGTGTAACAGAAAATCAGGTTCAAATAAAAGTTTAAAAAAACTGAAATTCTAGAATATTGCTTGAGAGAAAAGTTGGCAAGTCTGTAGGATGTAGTTAATGCAATTTAAAGATAAAAATTTTGACTAAAAGTATATTAGCTTTAAAAAAAACAATGTAAGGAAAAGCTATAAACTTTTAAAAATGGGGTAGTTATTGGGGGTGGAATTTTTTTTATTCCCCCAAAGTAATATTTTTAAAATATCGTCAACCTTTAAACACTCAATATGTGTAAAGAAGTGCTTATAACTTAGATTTTTAATTACAATTTTGTAAAAAGTTTTTGCCAGTAATAAAAAAATGATTTTTACCTCAATTTTGCTAAAAGAATCTTTCAAGTTAAGTTACTTTTCCTTAGTCACTTTTTCAAAACTTTTTCAAAACAAAACAAGATTTTTTAAACCTTGAATAAAATAAAAAAAACATTTCTAAAAATGTTTAGGTGCCTACAGGCAACCCCAAATTCAATTGGGAGGGTAATCACCCCAGTACCCCCCCCCCCCTTTGGACATCACTGCACTTTTATTATATTTTTGAAATTTTTTAAATGAAAGTCTAACCCTAAATGAAAAATACTATTTAAAATATTTATTTAGTTTTATCAATAGCAAAAAGTTATTGGGATATTTTGTGGTCATATTTTCTATATTTAACTAGAATTCATTGATTCTAAAAATTCATAATCATTCATTAATATTTATGTAAAAAATATTAACTAAAATTTGTTAAGAATTATTTTATGTATATCATATCATATTCATTATATATATATATAATTTTTTCTTATGAGTTTTTCAGTGGAGAACAGAGCTGAGCAAATCAATCAAAAATATCATTAGAGGACATTAGGATCACTTTAAGGGCAGATTGTCTCAGTCTGTTGTTGGAGTGGTTTTGCTGGACCTTTTATAACACAACATTAAATTAGAAACATCAGATTGATTTATGCTGAAAACTAGTGAGCTTTAAGTAGAAATATAATTTAATTGTATCAATTTCAACCTAATTTTCATCAGTCCAAATTTTGGTAATATTTTACTATATAATTTAATATAATTTTACTTTTAAAAGCTTTTTTATTGATTTTTTAACAGCAATAAAGGGTCTTATAATTCAGTAAGCCATAATTGAGTTAAGATTTTTTTAAATGTAGACTTTTGCAGCAAAAAGTAGAATTCAAGTTTTAGTTAATTTTAAAGCAAAAATCCTAGAATTTTACTAAAAAAGCTTTATTGAGACAAGCAATTTTTATCATTATTTACTGGCTAAGTTCTTCCCCTTTTGCTACAAGCTTCTAATTAAGTAAGCAAATGTTTTGGTAAATTTTTTAATTATGTCCTTTGTTTATATTATAAAACCCTTAACTAAACAAGCTATCTTTTTGGTTAATTTATTAATTATTTCCTTCATTATTATTATTGAAAACCTTTACCTAATCAAGCAAGTTTTGTGATTCATTTCTTAATAATATCCTCTATCTTTACTATACAATCCTTACTAGCTAGTTCTGTGATTAATTTCTTACATATGTCCTCCAGTTTTGTCATAGAACACTTACATCTACAAGCCCTTTTTGTCATTAGTTTCTAGCTTAATTAAGAAATTAATCACAACAATTGCTTGTTTAAGTAATAATTTTGTAGCAAAAATAGATGATATAAGTAGGACATTAATCACAAAAATGGCTTGTTTAAGTAAGGATTTTGTAGCAAAAATGGAAGATATAAGTAGGACATTAATCACAAAAATGGCTTGTTTAAGTAAGGATTTTGCAGCAAAAATGGAAGATTTAAATAAGCAATCAACCCCAAAAATGGCTTATTTCAGTAAGGTTTTTGCAACAAAAATGGATGATTTAAGTAAGCAATCAACCCTAAAAATGGCTTATTTGAGTAAGGATTTTGCAACCAAAATGGGTGATTTAAGTAAGTAATCAACCCCAAAAATGGCTTATTTAAGTAAGGATTTTGTAGCAAAAATGGATGATTTAAGTAAGCAATCAACCCCAAAAATGGCTTATTTAAGTAAGGTTTTTGCAACAAAAATGGATGATTTAAGTAAGTAATCAACCCCAAAAATGGCTTATTTAAGTAAGGTTTTTGCAACAAAAATGGATGATTTAAGTAAGCAATCAACCCCAAAAATGGCTTATTTAAGTAAGGATTTTGCAACTAAAATGGATGATTTAAGTAAGTAATCAACCCTAAAAATGGCTTATTTAAGTAAGGTTTTTGTAGCAAAAATGGATGATTTAAGTAAGCAATCAACCCCAAAAAAGGCTTATTTAAGTAGGGATTTTGCAACCAAAATGGATGATTTAAGTAAGCCATTTTTGTGGTTGATTGCTTACTTAAATCATCCATTTTGGTTGCAAAATCCTTACTTAAATAAGCCATTTTTGGGGTTGATTGCTTACTTAAATCATCCATTTTTGCTACAAAATCCTTACTTAAATAAGCCATTTTTGGGGTTGATTGCTTACTTAAATCATCCATTTTTGTTGCAAAAACCTTACTTAAATAAGCCATTTTTGGGGTTGATTGCTTACTTAAATCATCCATTTTTGCTACAAAATCCTTACTTAAATAAGCCATTTTTGGGGTTGATTACTTACTTAAATCATCCATTTTGGTTGCAAAATCCTTACTTAAATAAGTAAACAACCCCAAAAATGGCTTATTTAAGTAAGAATTTTGCAACAAAAATGGATGATTTAAGTAAGTAATTAACCCCAAAAATGGCTTACTTAAGTAAGGGTTTTGCAACAAAAATGGATGATTTAAGTAAGCAATCAACCCCAAAAATGGCTTATTTAAGTAAGGATTTTGCAACAAAAATGGATGATTTAAGTAAGTAATCAACCCCAAAAATGGCTTATTTAAGTAAGGATTTTGTAGCAAAAATGGATGATTTAAGTAAGCAATCAACCCCAAAAATGGCTTGTTTAAGTAAGGATTTTGTAGCAAAAATGGAAGATATAAGTAGGACATTAATCACAAAAATTGCTTGTTTAAGTAAGGATTTTGTAGCAAAAATGCAAGATATAAGTAGGACATTAATCACAAAAATGGCTTGTTTAAGTAAGCAATCAACTACAAATATAGCCTAAATGGCTGAGAAGGGATTAAATTTTGAGGAAAAATAATCCGGATTAAAATCTTAATCTGTAAGACATTTACCTCAAAAGCGTCCGATTTTGCTGATTCTTATCAGCCACCCTTATTTTTGGGGTTTTTTAGGGGTTTATAGGGCAATAATAGTTCTTCAAGTAAGCAATTAACCTACGAAAATGGCTCGTTAGTCCGACATGTCCGATTTAAGTAAGCCACTTTTGTTGTAAAGTGCGGACTTTCCCGATGTGAGCACGTCCTACTTAAATCTGACAAAAATGCTTATATAAGCACAAATAAAGGTAAATTGCTGAGACAGAGATTACTAGGGTAATGTTTTCTATGTACACATAAGATACTTTTTCATAAGCTTCCACTTTAAACTGCCCAAATACTTAGATATTATTTTCTTTGTTTGAAGGGATTATTTGGAAATTCGATATTTCCTCCCCCCCCCCCCCCGTCACAAAAAATAGAGTTAAAAGTATGTTACAGGGATAAAGTTATAATTACAAGATGATAAGTTAAAAGTATTATAGGGATAATGAGTAGTTGGTGTGAAAATTTGGAGGAGCAATTTATAGATTCATGGAAAGAGGCGTATATTATAATACAATTAAGAATTATGAAACCATATTTCAGGAAGGAAGTAATATAATTTGAATACCAAGATTTTTTAAATGGTTCAACCTAATGTGACAAAGAGGGAGGAGAAATTTATAGATTCCAAGAAAGAGGCGTATATCATAATACAACTAAGAAGGAAATAATATAATTTTGAATCAAAAATTGTTTGGTATTTACAGTTTGAAAAAAAGAAAATATGTTATCCCACTTTTTAAATCTAATCCAGCCTTTAACAATTCAAGTATTAAAATTCATCCAATTTCCATTGTAATTATAATATAATTATTGATTGATATCAATTTTATATAATTAAATCAATAAACAAATATTTGATATGTTCATTATTACATTAGCTTCATTCATTCTACGATTTTAACACTAGTCTCCTAGCTAAAACAAACTTTGCTAAAACAGATATAGCACTGATTTACTTAATCCTAAATCCCTGTGTTTGCCTGTCAATTCAGGGTTAAATTGAAAATGAAAGTTAAATAATAAATCAATGTTCAGCGTCTCATTTAGTTATTAAGAATAGAGGGTAAGAGGGTGGAGGGGGTTTGGTTAAGGCTATTTTTGTAAAATTTTAACATATTCACTTATTAACAAGGATGACAACATCCATAAAAGCAAAGCACTGAAACAGTAGGACAAACGGACATTAAGACTTGTATAGTGTCTGAACTTAATAATAAGAATATAAATATAAGTCAGCTACTCTATAAATTAGTATGCTCCCTCGTCTTTGATAAGAAACTGAATAAGGAAAACGAAATTTCTGACAACTATAATTATATGGTGAATTATATGTTTTACATCTTTCTCAACATCTATATCATACCTAACTACTAGAGGTATGGTATCATCATGCAAAGTTTGAAATCGATAGGACAATTCTAACATGCCTAAATTAAGGAATAAAAGCTATTATCAAGGATGGACATACGGATGGACAAACCGATCCTAATTATATAAAAGCTTCGCTGTTAAAAATATCATCCTTATAATAAAGTAACAGGATGTGTGTTTGTCTGTGTGTACCAAAGGATCTCGCTAACCGCTGAACCGGTTGGGTTCTCCTTTACACAGTAACTTCTCATAGGTCCCGGGAAGGTATATAACTATTTTTGGGGGAGGGTACCACCACCCTCCCAAGAGAAATCGCCCCTAGAAAAAAATTACCTCTCCCCCCCCCACAAAAAAAATAAACTCCCCCCTCATCAAGTGACCCTAGAGGCCTCTAGGGGCGTAGCCGCTGGTACATAATAAAGAATAAGAATATTTTTCATTAAAAAGATTTTTGCCAGGTTTAGTGATTTTATAATAAACTATAATTATCATATTTGAAAAAAAATATTTGATTATTACAAACAAAATCCATTAGCCTGGCAATATATATGTTATTATACAATATTGCAACGCTAATTGTTTCTAAGACTATAATTTTACAATCACAAAACATAATTAAGTCTGCAATATTCTGACTATTTGAGGCTTAATTATTGTTATTTCCTTGTTAATGATTGCATATTACATGTTTTCAAACAAAATTTTATGTTATTTTGGGTAATTAGTATTGTCCCAAATTTGCAATATTACACGAATTTTAATTTCGTCAGCCCAAGGTACTATGTCTGATTTGGATAGCCTGTGTATCTCTGAACCAAATAATGCTTAATGATATGCATGATGATATAGGCAAACGCCCGTAAGACAAACAACCATTTTATTGTGCGACCTTTGTCTTGAGGTTCTAACTTTGCATGGTAAAGAGTGGCGCCTGTTTAGGGCCAAGGCATTCTCCTTACTATAACTCTATGGAATAGATCTATAGTATAGATGTATATACAGACAACTACCTCCCTTCCTTTCTCAAAGACCTTCTTCGTCTGCCTCTTATTTTTTTTTCTGCTACTTGGCTGTGTTAATATAGGCGACACTATAGGTTGATTTTCAATAATCCAATAGAAAGGTTTTTCTCTAATCTCTATGGCACGCGCCTCACATAGTATCACTGCGAGTGTGAGGTAATAAAGATATCCTACCTTAGACGGCGTATCAAGCCATAGTGACTACACAAACGTATAATCAATCACTCCATAAAGAAGAAATTGCAATCAAACTTAGAAAAAAAACAGTTTAAACTTGAATTTATATTTTTATCTATACAGACATGACTATCCTTTTTAATTTTTTTGAAAAAAATGTTTGGCCTCATCATGAAAACACCCAAAAATGTCAAAGAATTTAATATTTGGAAACGCAAGAAAAATTTCTTACATTTTTTGTCATTCATTCTTTCATAATTTTTTACATTTTTATATGTATTTTTGAAAATTTTGATTCAGTTCAACAATATCAGTTTATTCAGCAGATAAATTATGTGTGGTATGATTAAACCCATTAGTAAACCATGTTTTAAACGTATTTTTTTGAGAAATGAGAAATTAATATTTATAAAGCAATATTCATTCGAATCCGGTGGATAGAATAGAAATAGAAGAGTAGAAGAATATTCTGAACCCTTTTTTCGTCAAATCTAAGAGAGAACATTCCTAGCAGACAAAAGTATTGTTTACTTTCGACTCAAGCTGATGTGGATTCTTAAAAAATGATAGACTCGCTATTCGATAGTGAGGCAAAATTATTTTTGTGAAAAATCATCCAAAAGCACATTAAAAATCTACAAAAATTAAACAAAATCATTTGTTGATAACCCTCTTAAGATTTTATTTCATTTTTGTAAATTTTTTTATTCGATTTTGGAGGATTTTTCACAAAAATAATTTTGCCTCACCAGCGAGTTGCCAGCCTAACTTTTTTTTAAGAATCCAACTTTGTTTCAAGCTTTCAAATTGTAAACGAAATTTTTGGGCAATTAATTCTGATTCCGCAAAGCTTTCTACTAAGAAAATATACTGTTAACAGCTGACTTTTATGTATGTATGAAATGAAAAAAAACATGCCTTCGTAGGAAAATGTGTACATAATTTCAACCAATGAGATCCAATGTAAATTCCGATGCGATTCTCCTATTGGCTCAATCAGACATTCCCTCTCTTTCTTAGTACCTTTATTGTGGATAGGAACCGGTTCTCATCCATACGAAAAAACTATGTCTAGCATCGTATTATATCCAGTTTTCTACGAATATAGAAATGTACAATCATAAGATTAAAACTAGTTTTTTTAGCCGGTGCCTCCGGCACCACGGGGCTAAAAAAACTAGTTTTAATCTTATAATTGTACATTCTATATCCGCGGAAAGCCGTTTATAATACGATACGAGAAATAACTATTCTCGTATTCATTCGAATCCGGTGGATAGGAACCGGTTCTCATCCATACGAAAAAACTATGTCTAGCATCGTATAATAACCAGCTTTCTACGAATATTAAAATGTACAATCATAAGATTAAAACCAGTTTTTTTAGCCCCGAGGTGCCGAAGGCACCGGCTATATCTATTCTATATCCGCGGAAAGCCGTTTATAATACGATGCGAGAAATAACTAATATAACATCGGGCACCAGTATAATTTGCCTTCCAATGTCCCCTCCCTTCCTGAGCCTATAAACTATACACATTTTAGTACGAATGGGCAGATATTTTTAAAATCACCCAGCTATGAAAAGTTAAAGTTCTTAGTAAACATTTTGTGAAATTCGTTGCTCGTATTATTGAAATGACTAAATATGAACAAAATCTTCGTCTACAAAAATTGCCTTTATAAGTAGTCCATCTAAATCTATTTACAAAACGTTCTAACATCGTACAAATTTGTATTCTTAAACCTTTCATATCAGATGTACTTGCTAATATTTTATTTTTAACTTTTCTAATAAAAGCATAAAGTTTATAAAATACTTGAGATATGAAACTAATTTTGAATTACAATATTGAATTAAATTTCTCATACTTTTAAATGCGTTTTTTTTATACAACTTGAAAATTTAAAATAAAAAAAAATATTTGTAAGAGAAGCACAATAACTTTCAACAAGTCAACAGGTGATAGGGGAGGGGACATTTGAGTGTAGATTATGCTAGTCCCCAAAGTTTTTACAAACACGTTTGCACATTCAATAGCTTTTGGGACTATTGAATTACATCTTGATTGAATTGTACAAACTAGCAGTGTCCAAACTTTTTCACTAATTTTTAAGTCATTTTCTTATCCCTTAAGATCCAAGACAAGTCCCTCATCCATTTTGGTCTTTCGAAATGTCTTTAATATTTTTTTGCCTTTCTTGTGGCATTAAAGTGGAGAGGGCATGAGGTATAAGCAACTTTCCTCCTCAGGTCAATGATCCTGTCCCGATTTTGCATTGGGTCTTTGCGTCAGACATATAAACACAGCCAAGTCCCAACAAAAGAATAGAAAGCAATTTGCTGGCAGACTAAAAGGGTCTTTGCCACTTAGGGATGGTAGTTGTCTGGATTTTACATCTTTCCTTGGCTATTTTTTGAGTTAATCGCTCATGTTGTGTTTAGATTGGATATAGAAAGCATGACTCTATCTGGACCAGAAGTTACCGACCATCAATGCCAGGTAATTCTGCATTGTTAAAACAACAATTTTGTCTCCAACTTTACTACCATTCAAAATTGATGATTTTTTAGGCTTTAAGAAAGATAATTCGGTTTTAAGAACTTGAAGAAAAAAGTTAGAAGTATTTTTTTTCATTTAATCAAATCCAGTAGTTTTCTGAAAACTTGAATGAATATGTATACTGTTTTGAAAGGTATCTACCTATAACAGTCTACATATTTTTGTTTTTTTGCCCTTAAAGTGCCTAGTTGAGCAAAGAACCCCTCCCCTGTAATATTAAAACACATTGAAAGTAAGATGAGGGAAGTTCTTCCTTTCTTTGTTCATTTCTATAGGTTAGGTTAGTTTTTCTTGTGTACAGGGTAGCCCCGCAAATTTAGGGCATCGTAGACTCGTAGTCATATTTATATTTTAAAACATAAGTGGGAGGGGTTTCTCTGCTCGCCAGGCACCTTGAGGGAAACCGCCAAATTCTTATAATTAATATTTTTAGACTGATCAGTTCATAGTGTCTGGAGGAAGCCCTGTCCCTGCTATTTGTGGTATCAATTCTGGTACTCATAGTAAGTATTTATACAATTCATAGTTAGTTAGTGGTGTGCACAGGGTTTTGCCAGGCAGTTTTTGACGCCCCCATTAAACCATAATAAAGGGGGTTTCAGTTGGGTTTTAAGCTTAAGGGGATTAATTAATATCAATTTATTAATATTATTAGACGGGGTAATTTTAGTGTCAGGGGTGTGTATCCACCACACTAAATGTTCATTGTTCACCATCAACTAAATTCTCAAATATCAAAAAGCGTTCTCTAACTGGTAAATATTTTTTTCACACCCTTCTAAAATTTAAATAACGTGAAGGTCCTTGTCAAGGGGGGGGGGTATAGAGGGGTGTAAACGGGTGGACACCTACATTTATATATCAAGGAAAGAAGAATATTTGTTTTTTCGCATCTAATCAGAAAACACAATATCAAATAAAGTTTTAATTCTAATTAAAAGAAAGTTTTAAAATTCAAAAGGCTATATACCAATCAAGCTATTTTTGGATCTATAATTTAATATTATATTTCTTATTTTCAATACTTCGATAAAGAGCTACCTGTTTACTGTTTATTTTATTCAAGAACTCTAAGTATACACATACTTTTGCATGTACTGTACAAAATTGGGTCATAAATTATCATATCATCATTCATATATTTTTTCAATCTAAATTTTTATGTACCCTTGTAATCTATCTATCTACCTTTTTATTTCAGTGTATATTGACATGGGATTATCAACGAATTCTCCAGTGGTGATGACTGTAGTAACTTCAGGAAAGATACATTAACATTGAATTGTCCTATTCATTTAAAACTTTGCATTATTATAGTTAGTTTATTTTAATAACTTTAATACAACTATTTAGTCTTTAATAGTAAAAAATTATCCTAAAACCAAATGTTTTTGAGCGTTGAAAATCTTAAACGAAACTTATTTTTTTTACTTTTACATCAAAAGGTTTATTTTCCATTAATGTGTCTTTGGTTTAATGTATCCAAAATTAGGACCGTCGTTTTCAAGATCTTTTTCAATAAAAGTGGTTCAGATAGAATGTACTTCTCTTTCTAAAGGTAATTTTTATTATAGAAACTACTCTATAATTAGGGTCGGTCCGTCCGTACGTCCGTAACGGATAGCTTTTTTCGTTAATTTTGGCATGTTAGAATTGTCCTATCGATTTCAAATTTTGCATGGTGATTCCTTTAGTAGTTAGGTACGATTTAGAAAGCAACTCTATAATCATCACCAAAATGTCCGTACGTCCATTTTAAACATGTTGATTTTTTTACTTTTTTAACAACAAATTTTTATGTGATCTAATCATCCGATTGATCTGATTTTTGGTATATTAATTCCTGGGACAACAAAGTATAATTTAATAAGCGAAGCAACTCTATAATAAAGTCCTAAAAATGTAAGTATGTCCATAAACATTATCCTGTATAAAGCAGTTTTTCTACAAATTTACTTACAAATTTGCATTGACCCTTATACATTTATATTCTGATTATTCAGTTCTGACACTATATAAGTCTTAATGTCCGTTTGTCCTACCGTTTCAGTGCTTCGCTTTTATGGATGTTGTCATCCTTGTTATTATAGAAACTACTCTATCACTTTTTATTTACTTTTTATGTCCTTTCCTAACGCTATGGGGAAAATTTGATTTTCACGGCTTTTATTTAAGATAGACAGCTGAAATAATTTTTGTGATGATTCCCTTTAACAAGATATATCTGTTATATAATTTACTTGGTCCGTCGGTCTGTCGGTCAAGCTTAAAAAATAGAGATACTTTTGTTTTATGAAGGTTCGGTTTTTTTTTAAAAAAGAGATTTATCATATTTTTCCCAATTTTTATTTCAACTGTGTCCAGTCCATCGATTTTTTCTCCTTATTTTTATGTTAATCTATTTTTGAATCTTTTTCACTGTCAGTCTGTCAGTCTTTTTTAATTTATCTTTCTATCCATCTATGTATGTTAATTCTTAAGTATATACTTATGTATGCCCTTCTATCTAATTATTTTTCTGTCTATCAGAAAGTTTATTTATCTATCTAACCAAATGTTGTTGTTCTATTTTTGCTGAGATACTAATTGGAAGCTTTGTATGTTTTATCTTTGTTATTTATATAAAAAGCGTATTTACTTTTATGAATGTAAAAGGTATCATATTATATATTTTCCTATGCTCATAATTCTCAATTCAATTTGACATAAAATTTTCAGTTTACCTGGTTTTATAAACTCGACTTGAAAAGAGGTAAAAGAAAGGAAATATGTTTTAATATAAGGAAAATTTGTGTTGCTTTCCATAAAATTTCCTAGCCAGCATAGAACTCCCCCCCCCCCCCCCTCCCATTCTCTTTTTTAACTATGTTAAGTTCCTCTTTCCCACTTCTCCTATCATATCCCTCATTTTATGACGTCACATAGCTGATTTTTGAGACACTTTGTCCAGCTACCTCTAGAGCATATATCTATGATGCCCTAACACTGCTACCCTGTACTCAATGTAACTTAACCTAACCCATCCTTTCTTAATTTAAATTTATCTTAAATATGGGTGTGTGCTGGTCTTGATAAGGTTATTTTTAGTTAAGCCTCTCTGAAAGTCATAAGTCTCAATTTGTTAAATTAAATTTCTTGTTAAGACGCACATCCCTACTCAAATCCAAAAAAAGGTTTGTTTCATATTTTCTTACCGAAAAAAGACGGCAATAATAACATGTAAAAAAGCTTTGCAACTAAAATGTGTTATGTTAATTTGTGATGCTCGCTCCGAGGTGGTAGACAAAACTTTTGCTGTAACTTAATAAACAACAAGATTAATTATATCCAAAAGTAGAACAGAAGCAACAAAAATCTCAGAAATTAAGAATAGCTTGAGATTTGGAGAGATAGAGATAGACATAGAGGGGGAGAGAGAGAGAGAGAGAGAGAGAGAGAGAGAGAGAGAGAGAGAGAGAGAGAGAGAGAGAGAGAGAGAGAGAGAGAGAGAGAGAGAGAGAGGGAGAGAGAGAGAGAGAGAGAGAGAGAAAGGGAGAGATAGAGAGAGAGAGAGAGAGAGAGAGAGAGACAGAGAGACAGAGAGAGAGAGAGAGAGACAGAGAGACAGAGAGAGATAGAGAGAGAGAGACAGAGAGAGAGATAGACATAGAGGGAGAGAGAGAGACAGTGAGAGAGACAGACTAAAAGATAGATAGAGAGTGTATGGGAGAATGAAATATAAAGATAGAAATACAGAGAAAGACAAAAAAGAGAGAGAAAGAAAGACAAAAAAGAAAAGAGAAAAAAAGACGGAAAGAAAATGAAAGAGAGAAAGACACCTAGACAGAGAAAAAAAAGAAACCTAATAAAACTGTCTGACTCTGATTATGACGTAAAAATAATTATAATTTTACCATTGGTCAATTACAGTGTATACTGGCCTCTCATTGGCAATTTTTTTTACGTCATAATCAGAGTCAGACACTTTTACTAGGTTCAAAAAAATATAAAAATATAATGAGAGAGAGACAGGCTGACAGACAGACAGACAGACTGAAAGATAGAAAGACAAAGAGAGACAGAGAAAAAAAGACAAATATATATTAAGAGAGTGACAGGCTGACAGACAGACAGACTGAAAGATAGAAAGACAAAGAGAGACAGAGAAAAAAGACAGAAATATAATGAGATAGAGACAGCCAGACAGACAGACTGAAAGACAGAGAAAAAGGCAAAGAGAGATAAATAGGTAGAGAATGGGAACCGGTGAGTGTGGGAGAGAAATAAAGAAAAAGGAAGAGAGTGTCTGAAGATTCTGACTGTATTTTACTAAATTCACAATATAATATATATTTCCCTACTATGGACGTATGGATAACCCTAATTTTATAACTGCTGCGCTACTAAAAACTTTTAACCCAATAACATACTATTGACCTCAAGACAAGGAAAACTTTCTCAAACAAGAATGAGACAACATTAATTTGCGAAGCTAAAGAAACCCTTTATAATCAATATTTTAGACACCCTATCGTAGTATGAAGTGATCTTTATCGCATGAAAAAATTATCTATAAATATTTTTAAAAGCGAAGCTTTTCTATAATTAGGGTCGGTCCGTCCGTCCGTACGTCCGTCCGAGATAGTTAGCTTTTATTCGTTAATTTAGGCATGTTAGAATTGTCCTATCGATTTAAAACTTTGCATGGTGATTCCTGTAGTAGTTAAGTACGACTTAGAAAGCGTAGCAACTCTATAATCGTTACCAGAATGTCCGTACGTCCATTTTAAACATGTTGATTTTTGTACTTTTTAAATAAAAATTTTTTATGTGATAAAATCATCCGATCGATCTGATTTTTGATTACTGATTCCTATTACAATAAGGTACAATATTAATAATCAAGTATTAAAAATGTCAGTATGTCCTTAAACAGAATTCTGTATTTAAAAAGTTTTGCAACAAATTTACGTATAATTTTGCCAAACCTTTTATTTTCATATTTTGTATATTCAGCTCTGACACTCAACAAAAGTTAATGTTCGTCTGTCATATCGTTTCAGAGCTTCGCTTTTATGGATGTTGTGATCCTTGTTTTTTTATTATCATATAAGAACAAAATTTATTTTATCCTTATATTATATTTACAGGAAAGGAAGGGCAATATATGTAAAAATATTATTTGAAAAAGCTTTTTAAAATAATTTATAAGAAAATTCCAAATAAAGAATATTATTAGAAACAAGAACAAGGCAAGTAATCCAAAAGGGAGGCGGAGATGTATTTTCATTTTAAATAAATTGAACATGGTGGAGAGGGGAGTTTTTTACCCCAAATTCGTGTCATGTACAAATATTTGATGTTTTTATCCCCCATACTATAAATTTTGGGAAAGGAAATGGGTCAAAAACCTCTCCCCATAAAAATTAAACCCCCTCCTTTAAAAAAAAATGGAGCTTGAACGTCCTCACCAATATTGGTATAAATAGGTGTTTTCTTATAGGAACCAATGGACATTCATAGAATTGATATTCAACTGTGAAGTAACTAATTATAGTGAAGCTTTGCTGCATACTACAAAATAAAGACATTAAGAAGAAAGAAAGTATTACATTACAATAGTATTAAATATTAACCATGTTTTATATATGAACATTTTTATAAGTGTAACTACTCTATAATCAATATAAAATTAGTAAACGCTTTAAAAAAAAAAAAATTTATAAAGAAGTTTGACGCTTGTTTTTCTGTTTACATGATTTTTTTTTTACATATGTCAATATTAGCACTAAAAATATTCACTTACTTAAATTCCAGATGTACTAATGGCAGGCTATGTTCTTATTTTTAAAAGCGAAGCTTTTCTATAATTAGGGTCGGTTCGTCCGTCCGTCCGTCCGTAACGGATAGCTTTTTTCGCTAATTTAGGCATGTTAGAATTGTCCTATTAATTTCAAACTTTGCATGGTGATTCCTGTAGTAGTTAGGTACGATTTAGAAAGCGTAGCAACTCTATAATCATTACCAGAATGTCCGTACGTCCATTTTAAACATGTTGATTTTTTTACTTTTTTAACAACAAATTTTTATGTGATCTAATAATCCGATTTATGTGATTTTTGGTATACTGATTCCTGGGACAACAAAGTACAATATTATAAGCGAAGCAACTCTATAATCAAGTCCTAAAAATGTAAGTAAGTCCATAAACATTATTCTGTATCATGCAGTTTTTCAACAATTTTACTTACAATTTTGCTTCGACATTTATACATTTGTATTCTGATTATTCAGTTCTGACACTAAGTGTTAGTGTCCGTTTGTCCTTCCGTTTCAGTGCTTCGCTTTTATGGATGTTGTCATCCTTGTTGCATTGTATGTTCAGTAAGATATATTAAACTAATATCTTTTTTTTCTAAGGTCTGTCCGGATAACTCTGAAAAAGTAAATCTACAACTTTCGGGAATAGTCTCTTTCGTGGCAACGCCCCTTAAGGACACATTACAATCTTTCCCGATTTTGTATTACTTTTGCGGAACATGATTCCAGTTACGTCATATTTATCTTTCCCGAAAAAGGGAAGGGGGGAAGAAAATCTCTTCAAAAGAGATGGGGAAAACCCCCTTTTCTCCCATCTCTTTTTTCTTCCCCCATTCCTTTTTTTTCTCCTCCCTTCCCTTTTTCGGGAAAGAAAAATATGACGTAACTGGAATCATGTTCCGCAAAAGTAATACAAAATCGGGAAAGATTGTAATGTGTCCCCCTTAAGGGGCGATTCGTCGTATTTTTAAAATGGCTTTTTATAGGCTATTTTAGGTTATATTGGGTTAGCTGATAGCCCCACAGGGTTAGGCAAGTGGCCTCGCAGCGTTAGACCCCCCCCCCCCTAGAAATAGGATAAGAGCTACTATGAAAAATACGACGAATCGCCCCTAGCCTTGATAAGGTGCGTTGCCACGAAATGGACTATACCCCAATTTTCTAGTTTAATTGAATGTTTAAAATAATATTTTGGACTAATTTATAGCTATATTTAACAGAACTTTTATGATGGTTTAGTTTGTTATTGCTGCCCTACTTCTGGACATATTCACCCTTTTCAAGCTATGTTATCTAAGAAGGAAATGTCATAGTAAGATTTGAAGTATATGCTTTAAATAATTTAGATTTGATTTAAAAGGATTTTTTTTATTTTGAAGAACACGTTTTGTTTTAAATAATATATGTGCACTGCGTTTTTATATTTATTTTCTCATATAAAACTCTTTCACATTCTGTAAATACACTTTTTATACTCTTGGCATATTTTAAGGTTCTGTTTTTACATATAGCTCATAATTTTGTAGAGTTTTATTCAGCTCGAACTCAACAAAACATTTCATAGCAATATTATGTTAGTATACCTTCGGAACTAGTTCAGTAAAGTATCCTGGTAACGAATATCTTCAAAAATCTTTTAACTTTTAGTGCTCTTAGCTGCCAAAAGGCTGAAATTACACTGTAAAAAAACGGCATAAAAAGGCCTATAAATAATCTGGAATAGCTAAAATCCAATGAAGCACTGGATAAGCTTCACAGAAGAAAATAGTCTTTTTCGCGCATTTATGTGCACTGCGAGATAACTTTGCATTATTGAGTAATGACTCTTCTAGATTATTTCAAGGCCTGCTTTTATCGGTTACTATTCAATACGTTCCACCGTTGCCTGTTAGCAACCTTTGAAGTTGATCTTATAAAAATATATATTATTTGTCTGTCCAGCTATCTAACTTTATATCTGTCAATGTGATAGCTTTCTGTCTAGGTTAATTAAATACCGTTATTTTGTTTTTAATCTCACTATGTATTTGTCTTTCTACAAGTTTGTCTGTCTGTTTTTATGTCTGTCCAACTATCTCTCAATCTATCAAAAGTTAACCTAATGCCATATTTTTTCTAGCTGGTGACGGTTGCCTGCAGTACTTTACGGGTGTTTCTGGGCAGGTATTCTCCTTCAACTATGCCTCAGCAGCGGGACTCATGCTGTCCGATACAGATTACACCATTTGTGTCAGGTCACTTTTTTTCTCGTATTTATTCAAATCCGGTGGATAGGAACCGGTTCTCATCCATACGAAAAAACTATGTCTAGCATCGTATTATATCCAGTTTTCTACGAATATAGAAATGTACAATCATAAAATTATAACCAGTTTTTTAGCCCGTGCCTTCGGCATCTCGGGGCTAAAAAACTGGTTCTAATCTTATAATTGTACATTCTATATCCGCGGAAAGCGGTTTATAATACGATGAAAGAAATAACTATTATCCTACTAGCATCTAGAGGCTCTGCAAGGGGTTAGAAAAAAAGCTTAAACGAACCCCTATACTTCAATAAAAGCTAAAAACCATCACTGGTTCTGTGTGAAGCTTACCTAAAATAGATAAACCTATCAGTTCAGTAGTTGATGAGATCTTAAGCTTCAGACAAAAATTCCTTAGGCACTACTTTATATAATTGTGAAATATAAAGTTTTCACTTCTTCCACTTTTTAAAATTTTCGTGATGTGTAATGTGTATTGCCCTAGAGACCTCCAAAACAGTGGTCTCCAATGTTTCTTACACTTTTGATAGAGCCATGTTCCTGTGCCATATATCAAGCATTTCTTAGCAGATTTCCAATTTTTTCTCAATTATATTAATTATCAATGATAAATTTTTCCTGTCGTTTTATGCAGTTACTAGCGGCTACGCCCCTAGAGGCCTCTAGTGGCACTTAAGATGTTTTTATTTGTTAAAGTCTCTACGTTACTTCTTTATGTTACGATAATTTTTTTTATGTTACGTTGAAGTCTCCCATATATTTTTTAAATTTTCGAATTTTTTGTCATTTCTCTTGGGAGGGTGGTTGTACCCTCCCCCAAAATAGTTAAAAACCTTCCCGGGACATATGAGAATCTACCCTGTTAAGGAGTAGCCGATCGGTTCAGCGGTTAGCGAGATCCTTCGGTACAGACACACAGACAAACATCCTGTTACTTTAATTAGTATACGGATATGCCAAAGTAATAGGATTTTATATAAAATTTTACGTATGATCGCCTTTTTTCGTTTTTTTTTAAGCTTGTAAGTTTCATAAAATATTAGCTATTTGTTCGATGTGGTGTGTACTTTTGCTCGTTTCAGTATTTCAGTTTTCTATGTTGTCATATCTCTGACACTCGCCTATTTTTAATCATAATTATTTCAGAATGGAGAGAAATTTTTGTGGAATTCAATACACAGCTTGTACTGATTCAAGTAAGATTTAAATACTCACTTATTTTCTACTAAAGGATGTGCAAAATTCAAATTGCGTGGCTTGTCTTAATAGTAGAAAAATATTATGCAAACCCTTAAAACCGCTATGAACTCTAGTTTTTGGAAACGATTCCTGTGCAACCTAAAGTTAATGAACTACGTGGTAAAATGTCCCATCTTGACTTAAAACTTGCGAGTAAATCATTAAATATTAGAGGCTACTAAAGAAATGCGTACATTTTTAAAAATTAAAATTGAGCGGTTTGTTTTAAGAGTAGAAAAATGTTATTCATACCGTTAGAAACGGTTCCTGTGCTACAAATAATTTAGAAGCTAAGTGGTACATTAGTGCTAAAATGTCCCAACTGACCTTTCATACATTTTTCAGTGAAGCTAAGCTAAAAAAAATTCCAGAGTTACATAAGAAAAAAATTCAGTAAATCATTGGTTAGCAAACAAATAGCCGACAGACAAGAAAAAAGTGCTACCTCATATGTTTAGATTATTCTATTTCCATCTAAGATGTTACGTTACTTTTTAACATAATTGTACTTTTTACATTTATATTTGAAGCTTTAATTTTCATGCAAATTTCCATTTATTTTAGTTGCAAAGCTACTATAAAAGTGTTCCTCTCTGTCTGTTCTTTTATCGTTTAAGTCAGTGTGTAATGATAGAGTTGTCATATTTTTGAAACAATGATTCATTTGACAACAAGGTACACTATTTTAAGCGAATCATCTCCATGATCAAGTCCTAAACATGTAAGTATGTCCATAACAGCTACCCTTATTAAAGCAGCATTTAGTACCTAAAAGTATGAAGTCAAACAATACAAATGACCAATGGCCAGTATACATTCATATTGGTAAAATGTTTACTGGCATATCATTGGTCATTTGTGTTATATGACGTTATTTTTTAAAAGGCAATAAAAGCAGCTTCTTTAAAATTTACGCAGTTTTGAGAGTTTATTCTTTAAGCATGTTGTCATCCTTGTTGTATTCCCAGTACTAAACTATTTATAGAGCCTAATATTAGCACCTATTGGAAATATCAAAAATGACGTAACAAGCGAAAACTTTGTACTAAGTCACTAGATACAGAAAAAAAGTTGGCGAAATATATAATTTCATCAAATTTTTTATTGACAATGATGAAAATACATTTTTATTAATAATAGCAAAGCTCAATAAATCATACAGTTGGAAATTAACATTAACACTTTTAAGTGTTAGCCCTTGATTTAAAAAAAAATAGAATATTATCAGAGGCTGTGCCATTAGCATCTGGAGGCTCTTTGTTTAAAGAAATAAAAAGACCATCCCAAGACTTAAATCTATATATAAAACAGACCTAAAACATTCCCAGGACCTATACAAAACTTCCCTAAAAAGTAGGACTCAATCTGTTCAGTACTTATTGAAAACTTCAGACAAAAAAAACTTACTACTTAATAATGTAATAGGATTATTCATTAGTTTTAAAGTCTATTGGTCAGTAGCTTCGCCCCTTGCCTTCAATGAGTTTACTTTAATAGTGAAGGACTTTGACCCTTGTCTCATTGAAAAACACAAGAAAATTACTATTGAAGATCTTTTATATTGTCATTCAAGAAGAAAAGAAAATAGTTTTTACAAAGAATTGAATAGAACTGTGTCAAATGTATATTATATTCTACTTTTTTTTATTTTAAGGGAAAAGCTTTTCAATAGTTCATATGTTTAGTTTATATTTTATAACATTAATGCATTGCGCATTAGTTTTCTGTTTCAGACAATCAATAAAATTAACGTTTTAGTTTATTAAAGGCATTTTAATGTTATTAAAAAGGTCAAAATAGAAGAATTGTTACAATACGTTGCAGCAATGAATTAAAATCAGTGGAAGCTCGAACAAATTATTGCAAAAACGTATTTTTATGCTTATTTTATGTTAGGTTAAGTAAAGTTTATAAGAACCCACAAGGAACTGTATCACGTTGGGATAAGGTATCGCAGGGTTATACCCCCCCGCAGGGATAAAAATATGTTTTTAAACATTTTAAAAAACGGGTGGGTAGATAGTTCAGCTGTACCTAAACAAGTAAGAAAATTATGATTGACATACCCCCATAGCAAAATGAGGTCAAGAATATCTTTCCTGAAAATCATAAACTGAAAATTGGTCTAACCGTTTTGGCTTAACATAAAAATAAGCCAAAACAAAAAGAGAATAAAATTCTAACAAAGAAAATTCAACAGTATTTGTAATGTAATGTGATAGCTAAACTGCAAATGGATTAATTTTTAAATTGGTTACAAACTTTGCAAAGTATTTTTTTCCATCCTTGTTCACTTACATATTTGGTATTGTTTAAAGTTTTCAATACACAAACAGAATTCAAAATTATATTCATAACAATATGCTTCTTTTATCTTTTTTATGGCATCAACGCTTTTCTACATATCTTATACTTTAGTGTGTCTTGCATTTTGACGTTTAGATATAATATTTGAATTTTACATTCGATCCCAGGAACGGCATAAGCAAAAAGTTATTTCTAGTAATCTCCTTTACCTAAATAGATCAAAACCCTTTTTAACTGTTTTCTTCTTTAATTAAATTTTCTAAACTTTTTGGGCAATCAAACTTTAAGTTTTTTAACAATATAAAAAGTGTCCAAATGACTTATTGAATAGTTTTGCTCTCTGTATGAATAATTTTCCAGGTAAATATTTAGGGATCCCCACCCGCTCTAACATTGAGTGAAAAAAAGACGGTTTTTTTCATCCTATTATATAAAGTAGTAAGGATTTTTTGTCTGAAGAATAAGAAATACTGAATTGATTAAGTTCTCCTTTTTTGGAAAGCTTCACTTAGGTCCAGTGATGGTTATAGCCTGTTTTGTTTTTATATATAATTCTAGGGTTTTAGCTTTTAGTTTTCTGTTTTTTTAATTACAAATTCATGAGATACTGGGGCGCATCCGCTTAAAATTTATCAACCTTAACTTTTTTGGCGGATGCTTCATTTTTAATTACCAGCAGCTGTGGCCGAAGTGATCATAGGATTTGAGAGCCGGCAATGCTTATGGTTGCCGATCCTTGCTATTTTTATTAAAAAGAATAAAGCATAGTTTATATGAAAGGATTCAATAGGAATATTTAAAATTACGTAAAGTACAAAAACCAGGGCTGGGCAGCCGCGCATAAGCCGCGTGTAATCCTTAATAAAAATCTTCATTTGATAAATAAAAAAAGCTGGATTTTTAAACCTGTTCCTAAACAGGCATTCCTTCTTTTCGGAAATTTTTTGGCGTACTAGTGGGTTTAAATTTTGAGACTTATGCGTGGTTGAGGCGCGGCTTCCGAGCCATGACAGAAACGTACAATTTGTTTAATTCAATGCTAACAAAGCACAGTGATCTGAAATTTCATGCGTGTGCAAAAATGTTATAAAGGGGTTATCAGAAAATTGAAATGATCATCATAGAGTTTAAATAATCCAGGTTCATTATGTAACTCTCATTGTCCATAATTTGAGGGTGAATAAGGCGGAGATTAATAAATAATGATCAAGGACTTTATATTATCTCGCCCGCATTAAGTTACATTAATTCAGAAATATACTAACAGCTATGTAAGGCCCTAATCCCCCAAAGTTATCATAACCCTTACTTAACCTAACCTAACGTAAATTTAGCATTAAAAATATACAAAATAGTATTTGTCTTATAGTGAAATTACTGATTTAAGTTAGGTTAGGGGATTGCCCCTAAGGGGCTAGAAATAGGAGAAAATATACTGTGAAAATACGGCGCAACGCCCCATAAGAGGCGTTATCACGAAAGGGACTATAACCAAAATATTTGTTGTCCACATTTATCCTAATCTATATCACAGTGCAATATTTGAGGAGTGTGTAATAATTAACAAAAGAACTAAAAACTTTGTCTAATTATTTTGTCGACGCTCAATATTCATCATTCATTTTTTGTTGTTGGAAAAAAGTGTTTTTAACATGGAAATTAGCATAACTACAACAGGATAATAGAAAATTAGTTGGCAGTAAGTTGGAGTTATACAGTAAGAATAAAAAGTTGTAACCAATTTTTGTTTTAAATATATCCAAAGTTCACCAATAAGCAAGAAATATTCAGTCATGTATCTATATATCTATCTGTCTATTTATATATCTATTTATTTACCAATCTATCTATTTATCTATATCTATTATTCATCTGTAAAATATTTATCTATCTATTTTAGTACATCTTCCTTAATCTTTTTAACTTATCATTTATTTATCTTTACTAGTTTATCCGCCCTTAGAAGCCTCTAGAAGCACATGAGAGAATGGGGGAGAGGGAAAGCGACCCTCCGATTTCAATTTAGTTTTTTTTAAGAAAAGCAAACAACCCTTTTGTGTGGATGGATATAAAATTTTTATTAACCAATGTAACTATAAGAAGCTTTACTGTAAAGGAGAAACATATCTGTAGACATACTGTTACTTTTATATAAGCATATATTCCTCTTTGAATCAACTAATTTATGTATTTATTTCAGCCAACACATCACCGCAAGCCTTCTCAATAACAGGGACTTCTGGTTCTACGGGCAGCAATGTAGAAAATTCGGTAAGTAACTTTTTGGTATTTTTGGATACCGAAGCTAGCACTTTCCCTTAAAAGGGCCACTTAAGCATTGAATCTCCTACCCTTAGTTTTGAAATAAATTGAAAGGAGAGGTGCTCAGTGCTCAACGGTAACTTTAAGGGAAGTTTTTCTAAATTATGGCATGTGCATCAGTACGCTACGTAAATTTAGGATAATGGCATCTCTGTAGATACAAGGTTTTCATCTGATAACTTTCGTACGCTTAAAAACAATCTGGAATAGCCAAGATCCAATGATGCACGGGGAAAGCTTCACTGAAGAAAAAACGCATTAAATAGGTCTTTTTCGAGCATTTTTCTGCACTGCGAGTGCGAGATAATTATGCATTATTGATTCATGGCTATTTCAGATTATCTGTAGGCCTTCTTATGCCGTTTAAAACAGTGTGCGGGCATGATCTGCACAATCAGCCGTTTAGCAGCTTGTAGCCTTAAAAAATCATAGATTTTTGGAAATATTCGTTACCAGGAATATTTTACCGTGAACTGCAGTTGATCCCATAATTGTATAATGATTCTGCATAAATCAATTAGCAATTAATTTCCTATCGTAATTAACCATGCATACTTTAAGACAGGTATAGTAATTCTTAGAAACTCATCAAAATAATTCAAAATTTTTAAGAATAGAAACCAAAATATTCTTTAGCCATACTGAGTTTGAGTATTGTTTGCAGAGGAACAACTATTCTTTTACTAATCAAATTTAATAAATGTCTCCAAAGTTGTTAAGCCAATTAATAGGAAAAGGTTTAAGAAAACTTTGGGGACTAGTGTAGTAAACAGCCCAATGTCCCCTCCCTCCCTGAGTTTAATTACTGTACAATACACAACAATTATATAATTATCTTTCTTAATTAATATATAAATGGCATTTTCATATAAACCAAGAGTGGACTAAACCAGAATGAGGGGGAAGTTCCCAAAGTTTTATAATAATGTCGGCTTAACAACATGGGGACTTTTAATGAATTTTGATTGTTTGCTTTATTAAGATGAGTGTCCAGACGTTTCAACCAAATTTTGATTTTTAGAAGAAGTAATTTTGTGTATTAACAATGGGGATGTGCATCAATCCATCAGCCATTGTCTTATCCCTTTTTGATACCTGGGACTAAACAACTGTTTAGGTTTAGTTAGGTTAATAAAAGTAATAGAAACAAAGAAGGGCTTAATCCTGAGTGCTTAAATAAACGGCCATAAATAAAAAAAATAGAAATAGTGGAGGGAAGGGTTTTAGGTGGTACTCCCGTTGGTTTATGGGATTATACCAATATAAATTATTACACTTCATAAGAAATATAAAATTTTATAATAGTACACTTTTTACCTCAAAAGGTTATTAACCAATAATATTTATTTCTTTCATCGTATTATAAACCGCTTTCCGCGGATATAGAATGTACAATTATAAGATTAAAACTAGTTTTTTATAGCCCCGAGGTGCCAAAGGCACTGGCTAAAAAAACTGGTTTTAATCTTATGATTGTACATTTTTATATTCGTTGAATGCTGGGTATAATACGATGCCAGACATAGTTTTTTCGTATGGATGAGAACCGGTTCCTATCCACCGGATTCGAATGAATACGAGAAAAGCAAATAAAAACAAGGATGTTTACTTATAACGTTCAATAGTAGCGAAGTATTTCAAGCAAAATAAGGGAATTTCTCTATCATTTCCAGTTGATATTGTGTTTTGTAATTCATGGATGTTGTCATCCTTGTTTCTTAACCTCTTACTCTTAGAACCTTTATGGCCGATTTTTTTTCTTCAGAACTTTAGTGGAAATCTTTTCTTTTGTGCTGTATACATAATCTGCAGTTCTGGTTTTTTGATAATGTAAAATTTTTGTGGAGATAATTGCCCAGTTCTGTACGCACTTTGTGTACGCAATGTTTGGTGTATTATTGTTGTAGGAATATGGATTTATTATTACTTGGATCTTATGTGGTATCCGCCGAGGATAAATGGCAGACACCGGAGTTCAATTAGATTACGGCAGTGTGACAGACGTGGACACCTTACTATAGAGAAGCTACGCTTCTCTAGCATTCACTAAATAATAATCAACATCTATTTCAGTTGTCACTTTATTGAAGGTCTAAGAGTTACTAAAGTTGTACAACATAATATAAATACATATGGATTAGGAATAAAGATAGTTAGAGATAAATCATACAAGTAAAACATAGATAATTGCAATGGTTAGGTAGATAGCTATCCCTGTCTGGGGAAGGCAGGATAGCCCATGGAACAGCACAATAGGTAGATAAGCATAGAGGGGTTGAGTGGTAGGTCTGGGTACTAAAGGGGGAAGGTTTGATGATTACTGTGACAACAACAGTCTGTGTGGGGGGTGATTCTATCAGGTGAGGGAAGGCTTAGATCCTTTATCCTCAGGGTTGAGGTGGTGCTGATAACTTGGTGGTTGAAGGGGAAGGTTCCGGTGCTTAAGATGGGAGAGGGAGGGGTAACACCCCTCCCTCCATTTGCAGGACAACTGAGAGATGACATCAATACCGTTATCTGACATATTTTCAGGTGGCTTTACAATTGTAGAATAACAGGATTTAGCTGGGTGCGTAGCATCACTATAATGTCTTGGTTTCTGCATGGTCCAGAGTTGCCGCATACCACACTTACACCAGATTATCATTCACTCTAATAAAGTGAAACTCATAGTTGGCTAAAATAACAACCATCTTCTTTACTCAGTCCCCTCTTCTCATATTGGATGAACTTACAAACTGATCAATAAATGATATCTATATGCAACCTAAATCGACGACAATTTTTCCCCTGGCATAATATCCTCTCATATTCAATATCCATTTGTAGAAATAAAAATTTGAGACTTGTTTTATATGAAGAAAATAAAATTAGTCTCAATATCAGAAGACAAGTACAGATATGTCCAACAGTATAAAAATTTTACATTGAAATTATTTGACTAGGAATAAAAATACTAAAATATGAGTATGACCAAGGTTTTTATTGGGGGTAGCGTTAAAAATCTTTACAGGAAAGAAAATTATTTTTTGGGTTTTATTTTGTTTTACCTGATCTGTAAAAACAATGTGCTACGGGGTTTATCTATGCCGATATTTGAAGTCAGCACATAAGGAGATTTTCATTTTTTTTATTTTTCATGGATTTCTTGTTTGATCCTTTCTTAACAAGGGTAGTAATGTCCACTGCTAATACCATTGACTAATACAACAACAAACGTTCATCATTTAAATTTAAAAGGTTCCCAAAGATTTTTTACTTAAAAAAGAAGGGTAAAAAATAAATAAATCATACATATATCTTTAACATATATAAAGAGACAAAAGTAACCAAAAAGGCGGTTAAAATAGATAAAAAGCATTCTTGTAATTAGGAGAATCTGCACAAAAATAGATTAGGTGTCAATCAATAAATGATAGCGGCTAAAAAGTAGTCCACGAGGTCTTACTTCCAATGATTTAATTCTATAGCTAAGGTAGTTTGCATAAAAATAAGAACTCTTTCTTTCATGACAGCTGAGAAATTTTTAAATTGACCTTGACATACGGTCAGACAGACGTACAGACCAATATAAGATATAGAAAAGCTACTCAATTAAAAATAATGACGTAATCATATTGCATTTTTTGTCCTAAATATGAGGGCAGGAATTTTAATATTACTTTCCTAGCATTTTTAGATAGTATGATGTTTATATTATTATTTGAAGGGAAGCTACTCTATAGTTTACCCTATCTATCCGTACTTAACTGCTAGTTAAGCTACAACTACTCATTGGCCACTCATATCCTCAGGAATCTAAAGGGATAAGACAATGGCCGCTAAATTGAAGCACATCCCCAATGATGATAAAGAAGATTACAATTATTGGTTTTGGACACTCAACTGAACGAACCAACCAACTAAATTCAAATAAAAGTCTCCAAAGTTTTTAAACCAACAAATTAGAAAACGTTATCTTAAAACTTTGGGTACTATTGTAATAAACAAGCAGCACACTGTCTCCTTGAACATAGTAATAGTGTCTGACTGATTATGACGTAACAAAAAAAATTTGCCAATGAGAGGCCACTATAAATTTTACCATTGGTCAATAACGGCCTCTCATTGGCTAATATTTTTTTGTTACGTCATAATCAGTCAGACACTATTACTGTGTTCGTAAATACCCCCCCCAAAAATAGAAAATCTCTAACAAACAAAAAATTTTGCGCGCTTCGCGCGCATTTTTAATACTAAATTTTTGATAAAATTTAAATTGGGGGGGTAAACAAATTTTACCCCTGCCAATAGATTTCAGGGGAGGTAATTACCCCCCCCCCCCCCAAGCAAATTTTACCCCCGGGGTAAAAATTTTGGGGGGGGTAAATAAAATTTGCGAAAACCGAATTACCCCCCCCCCTTTAAAAAATTTTATCCCCCCCAAAATAAAAAGCTTGGACGCCCCTGTTTGAAATAGAAGATTTCTGAAACACCCCTTATGGTAGCCAAATAACTACGTGGTTCTAAACGCAAACTTAACCTAACCTAACCTTTCAAATAGTTATTTTGGGTACAGTCTCTTTAGTAACATCGCACCTTATGAGGTGATTCTTCGTAGTTTTCACAGTAGCTTTTCTCCTATTTCTAGCCCCTGCGGGGGGCACTAACCCTGCGGGGCTAATTACCTAACCCTGTAGGGCAATCACCTTTCCCAATATAACCTTACCTAACCTAAAATAACCTATAAAAAACAATTTAAAAATACGACGAATCGCCCCTAATGTGGCGATGTTACGAAAGCGACTATTCCCGTTATTTTTATTTTTTACTCCTAGTGCCAGACAGATTGGATAACAATCCCGTGTGCAACGAATACAAATGACCCCACCACCCAATCTGGGACACCTGTCGTCTGCGTAGATAGGTAAGTAATAACAAGGACAAGTTAGGACTTAGGCAACAATAACAATTACATAAATAGAACGAAAAGCAAAATGCTAAAGTAAAATTCTAATCAAAATTTTGATGTTAATCTGTCATTAAATAGCTTTAAAAATGGTATATTTGCAATGATTTCAATATTATACCTTATTGTCACATACATAGTTTCAAATTTGCTAGGACAATTATATAATTATATTTTTTATTTGTTTAGGATATGTGGCCAAGTTTTTAATTCAGTAACAACTCCTAGTACTAGTACCAGTGTACCTGTTTATAGTAAGTATATACATAGATAGATAGATAGAGTAACAACTCCTAGTACTAGTACCAGTGTACCTGTTTATAGTAAGTATATACATAGATAGAGTAACAACTCCGAGTACTAGTACCAGTGTACCTGTTTATAGTAAGTATATACATATATAGATAGATAGAGTAACAACTCCTAGTGCTAGTACCAGTGTACCTGTTTATAGTAAGTATATATATAGATAGATAGATAGAGTAACAACTCCGAGTACTAGTACCAGTGTACCTGTTTATAGTAAGTATATACATAGATAGATAAATAGAGTAACAACTCCTAGTACTAGTACCAGTGTACCTGTTTATAGTAAGTATATACATAGATAGATAGATAGAGTAACAACTCTGAGTACTAGTACCAGTGTACCTGTTTATAGTAAGTATATACATAGATAGATAGATAGAGTAACAACTCTGAGTACTAGTACCAGTGTACCTGTTTATAGTAAGTATATACATAGATAGATAGATAGAGTAACAACTCCGAGTACTAGTACCAGTGTACCTGTTTATAGTAAGTATATACATAGATAGATAGATAGAGTAACAACTCCGAGTACTAGTACCAGTGTACCTGTTTTTAATTTAAACAAAAGATACATTTCGAAAAATATATATTAAAATATTTGTATTAAATGCTTTGTTGGGTTCAAACTGAATAGAATTTGCACAAGCCCTAGTATCAAATATGCCAGTACAAATTTATTAAACACATTATTCTCTAATATTGAATTGTCAAGAAACAAGAAGGATTAAGTCTTAAGTTAGCATAGCTTGCTGCATTAATAATATAATAATTGCCTTTTCTTTTGATAAATCAGGTAAATATTAAGGTCAATAATATAGCAGAGAGAAAAAGTGTAATAAGTCCCCTTAATTTGCTTTTAATCTATTTAATTTAATTTTAGGTTTTTCTAAACCCTTCAATATCTACGTACATACAGACAGTTTGGAAGGTAGCTCCGCTCCTATTGAGTCTTTGAATAGGTAAATTTTACATTTTAATTTAATAGTGAGGCTACTCAAAAACTATTATTGTCTGTTCAAAAACTGAATTTTGGTATAGTCCTTCTACTTTTACATATTTACACTGCGTATATCATATTGTTTATCTTTATACTTATTACAGAAAATAGCTTAAAACCCTCAAAGAACCAATAAAAAGCTTCCCTTAACATGCTATACTATATGGGATACCATTAACTGGAAGACAAATTAATATTTCTCCTATTGACCCTTAACTCTAACTTTTATTATACACAGAACAACAAATTATTATTTTGATAAATATTTGTACTTTTTAGGGGATTTTGTTTGAATTTTGTTCAGCAGCCGTGTACTTCCTCAGTGGGATAAACAAAGATCTGGTACAATTTGAGTTTTGTAGGTACATTTTTCGGATCTACTGCAGTTCACGGTAAAATATTGCTGGTAAGCAATATTTCCAAAAATCTATGAATTTTAAAGGCTGCTAGCTGCTAAACGGCTGAACGTACAGATCATACCCGCACACCATTTTAAGCGGCATAAGATGGCCTACAAATAATCTGAAATAGCCAAGATCCAATTATGCACAGGGAAAGGTTCACTGAAGAAAAAACGCGACAAATAGGTCTTTTCGCGCATTTCTCTGCACTGTGAGATAATTATGCATTATTGATTATTGGCTATTCCAGATTATTTGTAGGCCATCTTATGCCGCTTAAAACAGTGTGCGAGCATGATCTGTACGTTCAGCCGTTTGGCAGCTAGCAGCCCTTAAAATTCATAGATTTTTGGAAATATTGCTTACCAGCAATATTTTACCGTGAACTGCAGTAGATCCGATTTTTCATCTGAACAGTAGCTGTTTTACCTCCAACTATTTGACATTGAAAGACAAATTTAATTTGACAAATGTAAGTGATTTATACATGACACATTTCAATTAATCTGATAAAATTATTTTATTTGTTAGAAATCCTTTACTTTGTGTGTATGTGCATGTCTGTCTGTATATGAATGAGTGTATGTAACGATATATTTGTTCAATTTTGGTATATCCCGTTCTGTTTCTAATGCCAGATTTTGACGTAGTATGAAATTTTGTCTTCTTCTTTATTTTTCATTGCTGTCCATTTTTACCTATATTGCTGTATGCGATTTTTATTAAATTTTCCTAATTTCAATTTGCCTAATATTCGTTCCTTAATCTTGTGAATTTAATAACGGTTACCCCCCCCCCCCTTTTCTTTAACTATAATTAGCTTTTGTGGGGAAATAAACTTTCAAAAGTATATTTAAGTCCATAATACTTAATTAACAACAATCACCTAAATAGTAGAGGGAGGGTCAGTTTTACAGATATATATTTTTTACCCTTTAAAATTTGATTTAATTTTTTAATGCTTAAAACCTTTTTTGGTTAACGGCAGGAAATACATTTTATGTACTTTGGTTATTTTGAACCATTTTTTTAGACCATTATTGTGTTTTTTAAAAGCGAAGCTTTTCTATAATTAACTAAATTTTTTAATGTTTAAATCATCCTATTCATATTATTGTATGAATACTGATTCCTATTACAACAAAGTATAGTGTTATAAGCGAAGCATCTCTATAATCAAGTCCTAAATACGTCAGTATATCCTTAAACAGTAACATGTATTTAATTAGTTTTGCATCAAATTTACTTATAATTTTGTATAAACATATGCTTTAATATTCAGTTTATTCAGTTCTTACACTCTTCAAGTGTTAATGTTCGTTTGTCCTTCCATTTCAGAGCTTCGCTTTTAGGATGTTGTCATCCTTGTTAAATAAAAGATTTTTTTGTGAATTTTCCTTCTAATGATTTTAAAGGTTAAAAATTAGATTTAAAATCCTTTTCCTCAATCTAAAAACCCAAAAATCTCTCTCCTAAGACTGACAAAAAACCTTCTTTATTTAAAAAATCTCAATTATATGTTTTAACTGTTTTTTACTTTAGAAGCTAGTATGTCAAGTTTTTTAAAATATACATATAAATATTTTTTTGTGTTTCTTTTTTTGAGTATAATTAGAAAAACCTCTAAAATATTTAATTTAAAATTAGATTTTTCACAAACATTCCATAATTTATATTGATGAAATATAAAAGATATTTGTGATGTAAAAAGAATTTTGCATCTAAAAGAAAACAATTTTACTACAACTTTTCACATGGAAAAAAAGAAAAGCTTTTTTGAAATTTTCAGGATTTTTATTTGTATAAAATATTTTTCCTTTTCAATAAAACAATATAAAATATAAAAAAAAAAACAATTTAATTCATCAAATGAATATTTGCAATTTATTTGCATTTTTAAGTTATTTCTAATGAATATTTTATATTGTTTGTATATATTTTGTTATTTTTTTTTGTTATTATTTAAACTGTATTTGTTTTTTTGTTACTATATATTTAAAATAAAATAAATTTTCCTTTTTCAGTTGTATTTTTTATGTTTAATGAAATTAGAGGCGTTTAGACGGGGGATGTACCAACCCCCTTAGCAAAATTAATTGTGGTTGAAGCCCCTCCACGTACCCCCCATCTACACCCTCCTTTACAAAGTACGATTGGTCAATTACAACGTATACTAGCCTATCATTGGGAATTTGAATTGTACGTCGTCATTATTTTATAGGCACTATAAGCTAGCCGCTTCGCATAAATTCAATTACTTTTTTTGTCCATTGGTGTAGCTATCGGGAATATTGAATTTTTTATGGATCTACTATATAAATTTATCTGTGCAAAAATTGCATAGTTTTTATGCATAATATAAGCATGCTGAAAACAAAACTTAAATATTTTATAATAATTTATTAATAAATAAATACAAATAATAATCACAGTCCATATTTTAAAGCGACATCATTTCTAACAAATAAATCATTTGTTAAAACCATTTCTTTTCCAGAACAGTGGGAATTTGCTGCGCCCCGCTGAAAAAAAAACTTTTTAATGCCAAGAATATGATGGTTGCAAATAAATGAAAATAAAAAATGTATCCATTCCAGGGTATCTAGAGACGTAGTTGCTAGTATGTCCTTATATTAAAGTAACAGGATATTTGTCTGTATGTCTGTCAGTCTGTCTATGCCGAAGGATCTTGCTAATCGCTGAACCAATATGGTTCTGTTTTTCATTGTAGCATCTCATAGGGTCTGTGAAGTTTTATAGCTATTTTGGGAGAGGGTACCACAATCCTCCCAATAGAAATCATCCTCAGAAAAAAATTATCCCCCCCCTTCCCATAAAAAAAAATTTCTTTTTTAAACTAAAATTGAAAGTGTGGGTTTGTCGACTTAACCGCCCCCACCCAACCCCCCTTAAGTAGCCGCTATATTATATGTAAATTGTAAGTACCTTAATTTCAATACGTTCTGCATCATTAGCCCCATCCTTCTGTGCAAGTTTTACTTTGGCTCCCAACCCAAATGTTTTACTCTAAAATAAAACATTTACATCAATTTCTTGAATATATACATGTATCCATGTATTACAGCATAAATAAACGGAGTGGATACAAAACCGCGACAAACAAAACCGCGACAGTTACAAAACCGCCCCATTACAAAACCGCGACAATAACAAAAATATAACTATGTAGGAATTTTTATAGGAATACATGGCCGCAGCGCTCGGCCCCCTGGCCTGCCTAGCCGCGGGCGCTCGGCCCCCTTGCCCATAACCTAACCTAACCTAAATATTGTAAAACAATATATTAAAAATTTGAAAAAAATCTACCAACTACTATTTTAAAATCCACGAAATTCTAAACTATAAATAAGTTAATGTACATTAAACATTAAAACATATAGGTTAGGTTCGGTTAGGTTATAGGCAAGGGGGCCGAGCGCCCGCGGCTAGGCAGGCCAGGGGGCCGAGCTCTGCGGCCATGACCTTCTAGCATTAAGATTTTTTTTATTATAGATTTTTAGTATTATAGATTTTTTGTACTGTCGCGGTTTTGTTATTGTCGCGGTTTTGTAGCTGTCGCGGTTTGTAATGCGGCGGTTTTGTTTGTCACGGTTTTGTATCCACTCCAAATAAACGGCTTATATGCAACAACAAAAAGTATGGGATTATATTTGATTGTTAAAGCTTTTTGTTGATTGTTTAAAGATCACCAACCTTGGTTTCAAAAAAGAATAGCTTAAAAGGAAAAAAACAACCACAACTCTTGTTTTAATTATTGTATATTAGTATTTTTACCCTGATCATATTTTAACTATCTTTTTTTTTGCTATTTAATTCAACTGAATTGGCTTTTAGATAGCTTTGATAAACTCTTTTAACTTTTAATGTCATAGAATAAGTATGTTTCATCTTTATTTTTTTTGCAAGGTTCTTATTTTGGAGAATAAAAAGATTTTAAACCTGTTTTCATGAAATAAAATACATAAATAATAATATGTAAAGAATACTAGCTTTACATATTGACAAAGAAAAACACATAAGGAAAGCTAAGATTTATAGAACATACATTGCAAAAAAAATACGAATAAAATTTAGTTTTTTTAATATAAAAACTAGCAAATGAAAACAAAATAATATTACTATCCCTATACTGTCGAAGATACACAAAATATCAAAAAGACCGACAAATGGACATCATATCACTTTTGCAGATAAACATTCAATTACTTCATAGATCTACAGAATAGTTATTTCTCGCATCGTATTATAAACAGCCTTCCGTGGATATAGAATGTACAATTATAAGATTAAAACCAGTTTTTTAGCCCCGAGGAACCGAAGGCTAAGCTAAAAAACTGGTTTTAATCTTATGATTGTACACTTTTATATTCGTAGAAAACTGGGTATAATAAGATGCTTTCCGTATGGGTGAGAACCGGTTCATATCCATCGGATTCGAATGAATATGAGAAAATTATTTTCTCGTATTCATTTGAATCCGGTGGATAGGAACCGGTTCTCATGAATACGAAAAAACTATGTCTAGCATCGTATTATATCCAGTTTTCTACGAATATAGAAATGTACAATCATAAGATTAAAACTAGTTTTTTTAGCCGGTGCCTTCGGCACCACGGGGCTAAAAATACTAGTTTTAATCTTATAATTGTACATTCTATATCCGCGGAAAGCCGTTTATAATACGATACGAGAAATAACTATTCTAATACTCAAAAAATTTTACAAGATATGTTAAAAGAGCGTGTCACTTTAAGAATGTGTTACATACACACACAAACATCTTTATGACCACTATTTCAGAGCTGGATCTTTAAATCATTTTAGTGGTAAGCCAGATCGGGGTGAGCCAACTTTCCACCAATGAGAGCACAGCATTTTATAAAATGCTGCGCTGTGATTGGCTGAAATTCGGCTCACCCCGATCTGGCTCACCACTAAAATGATTTAAATATCCAGCTCACAAGCCCCTAATGTCCTAATATGCCTACCTTATGAGCGCCAGGTATATGTTTGTATCCCTTTTCAGCTAGGTATCCAATTACATCCTGTAATGTTCCTGGCGTTTTCTCACCTACAAAATTAATTAATTGGACATCTAGAGGCATCTAAGGGGGAGGGGAAGTCCTCCTCAATTCTCCAATTTTGCCCCACTTATAGTTATCAGAATTTAATGATTAATGGCTTATTTTCTTCATTTTTTAATGCAATTAATAGAACAACAAAATAATATTTTAGTTTTTATTTAAAAAGTACAGTAAAATCTAAAATTCAAAACTTAGGTGTCAACATCTAAAAATGATTTTAGCGCATTTTTCTTATGCTCAAATATTCAACCTTTTGCAAGAATGGCTGCTAAACACTTCAAAGTTGAGATATATAAAATGTATACAGATACTAATAGGGACATGTACTAGAACACATTAAAGTTTGAAGGTCATATCTCAACCAGGGTGGGAGTACTGGCCCCCCTAAGTCGACTACAGAAAATCCAATTTTTTTTCTTGCAAAGGGTAGAAGATTTATGCAGACAGACAGAGATCCTTTTACTTTATTATAAGGACTAGCGGTTACTTGAACTGGGGGTTGGAAGTCGAAGTAAAAAAAATTCGGAGGTCGTTTTTTTTACGAGCGATATTTTTGGGAAATTGGTGGTACCTGGCCCCAAAATAGCTTTAAACCTTCTCGTGACACATGAGAAGCTACATTGTAAAGGAGAACCAAATCTGTTTTGTGGTTACTGTTAGCAAGATCCTTCGAGACAGACAGACAGACAGATACTGATCATGTTACTTTTAAATAAAGATATTTTTCATGGCTTGGCAGTAACAAACAAAATATGTAATGTACATTTATAAGGTCTCGGCAGTCTCTATTGCGGCTGTAACTGAAGAAAGTTCAATAGATTTAAGAGATCTTACGTTGCAAATTGGCTCTAACAAACATCCCAATTCTTTATATATGAAACCAGAGGCTGTGCCCTTAGCATCTAGGCACTTACTCTTCGAAGAAGAAGGGATAGACAAAAAAAATATCCTAAAACCATTCTAAGAATTTTATCTTAAAATTAAATAGCCTATAACCAATCATCCCAGAACCTAGGGTAAGCTTTCCTAAAATGGAGAATTCAATCAATTGATTTGTTAACGATATCTTAAGCTAGAGACAAAACTAACATTACTACTTTATATCATTACTTACCCATAAAATGAGATTCCAAAGTCATAACTTCTATATCAACCTAGAATAATGATTTGTTTATAAAATTTACTTATGTATGTATGTTCATATGCAAAGCTACCCTATAAATTAATTAAGTAGTCAGTAAAGCTATGGGAGAAATGTGATTTAAATGGCTGCTATAGTTGTTTTATCTTGTATATATACTCAGGTATAACCAACAAGTGAAATAAATATGAAATAATATTTGGGGGGCAAATGGAGAGGTTGTCAATATTACGATTTGTTGCCCCCCAACGACAGCTGAAAAACACGTATAGGTTTCGTGATTTTTTTCTGAATTAATTTTATTGTTGGTATGAGCTGATATATACTATTAACTATATTAGTATTATTACTTAGATTCGTTGGGAACTACCCATAAACTCTGATTGGGTTAAAATTAAAAACTTGCACTGTTCAAACTTTTCTATACCAATAGATTTAATATCTATAATACAAAGTAGAACGATGTCTGTCTGTTTGTTTTTTCTGTCTGTTTGTTTGTAGCATAGGATCTCGCTAACTGCTGAACTGATCGGGTTCTACTTTACAGGGTAGCTTCTCATAGATCCCGGGAAGGTTTATAACTATTTTCTTGGGGGGTGGGACACCCCCAACCCCTTCAAAAAATAAAAAATAACCCCCCCCAAAAAAAAAAAAATATAATAGTGGGGTCGACTAGCCCCTAGAGGTTAGGGGCGAAGCCGCTAGTATAGAATATTGTATTTTGATCATTGGTGATGTAATTGTACTTCAAATCTTTTTTAATTGTCCCATCCTTAAAGATCCCTGAATTATTTCCTAAAGCAATTAAATCTTTTGAAAAATAATATGTTTGTTTTATATTCATCAACGGACAAGAGTGGCTGCACTATGACTTACTTTATCCCAGGGTAGAGTTAGTAACACTTGAAATTCTCCTCCCTCGATATCCAAGCTAAATAGATGAATAAATAGATAGAAAGATAGAAATAGAAGAAAAAAAGATAAAATATCTGAAATTAAACATCACATTACATTTTAGATAAAACAGAACAAAATAAATACTAGCTGCTAGGACAAACCAGCACAAAATATATATTAAATTTTAACCAAAAAGTACATCCCATTCGGACCAGCCATTTCCAAGATCTTTAGCTTCAGACAAAAAAGAGAGCGATATTACAGACAGAAGGAGGGGTCAAACAGACATATATATACCTCATATAGTTGACGGTGGGGTTCCCTGCAGCCAAGATAAGGGAGTACAAGGGGAAGCATTGCATATCCACGTCACCTCTATTTTCTATTGTTGACTCATCAAATATACTAGAAAAAAAGGACACAATAAAAACTGTCCCAAATTTGTATTAATTTTGAGGAACACGACTCCAGTGACGTCATATTTTTCTTTCCCGAAAAAGGGAAGGGGGGAAGAAAATCTCTTCAAAAGAGATGGGGAAAACCCCCTTTTCTCCCATCTCTTTTTTCTTCCCCCCTTCCCTTTTTTTTCTTTCCCCCTTCCCTTTTTCGGGAAAGAAAAATATGACGTAACTGGAGTCGTGTTCCTCAAAATTAATACAAATTCGGGACAGTTTTTTTTGTGTCGAAAAAAAGGATAATAATGTTTAAAAATATCGAAGCAAACTGTGCAAAAATTATAAAACTTTGATTTAAAAATTTACTTTTCATTTATCGCATCGTATTATACACAGCTTTCCGTGGTGTTAAAATTAAAAATTCTAAGATTTAAACTAAAGACCCAAGCTAACAAAACTGGTAGTAATTCTATAACTTTTACTTTAATATTATTGGAAAATTATCTGTAATTCGATGATATAAATGATTTTTTAAGATTGCTCAGAACCGGTTCTAATCCATCGGATATTAATGTAATAGTTATTTCTTTCGTCGTATTATAAACCGCTTTCCGCGGATATAGAATGTACAATTATAAGATTAAAACTAGTTTTTTTAGCCCCGAGGTGCCGAAGGCACCGGCTAAAAAAACTGGTTTTAATCTTATTATTGTACATTTCTATATTCGTAGAAAGCTGGATATAATACGATGCTACACATAGTTTTTTCGTATGGATGAGAACCGGTTTCTATCCACCGGATTCGAATGAATACTGGAAAAGCTTTACCTGTATCTCAAAATATCTGGACGAGGTTTCATTCCCAAACAACTGTTTGTACTACAAATAAATAAAAATATGGCGATGCTACAAAAGACATAATTACAGAACATTTAAAGAACCAAATACCTTAATTACAAGAAATTATGCTATAAAAGACCGACTCCTACAAAAAAAACTTGGATTATTAACTGATGAAAAGAAATTCTTTTAAATCAGAAAATCAACTACTATAAATTTTTCAGAATTATTTTTGTTTCTTGACATTCTTGTCCTATTAAACCCTGATTGTATTTTATTTAGTATTTTTTATGGAGGGATGGAACATTAAACTGTAATAGTTATTTATCGCATCGTATTACAAACAGCTTTCCTCGAATATTAATATGACAATTCATATAAGGTTAAAATAAGGTTTCTTAGGCCGAAACTGGTAACGATTTTATGCTTTTTATTTTGGTATTCGTGGAAAATTATCTGTAATACAAGGTTATACATGATTTTTCAGTATGGCTGATAACAGGCTGGAATTCAGTGCATATTTATTGGTTTTAAATCTACACTGGAAATTATATTCCCTTGCTTAAAAACATTGGGGACTATTATTAAATATTAATGTCTCAACATTTTCAATAATGAATTCAATTTTGTATAGAGTAATTTGGGGTATACACCAATTTATAGTCCATTGTCTTATCCTTTATGATCCATGCTTTTTTACCTGTATATCTTTCTCTTCTTTTTCAAACCATCCTGGTAGTAGAGCTTGTTTGGTTCAACTAATAAACCCTAAAATTATCTATAATACAAAGTAGAACGATGTCTGTCTGTCCGTCTGTCTGTCCCTCTGAAGCTTAAGATTTCAGTAACCACTGAACCGATTGGGCCTCTACTCTTCAGGGAATATACCTACTGGTCCTGTGATGGTTTTAAGCTATTTTCTTGGGGGGTGGGACACCCCCAACCCCCCTAAAAATGAAAAATACCCCCCCCCAAAAAAAAAAAAATATTTTTTTACTTTTTCTTTTTAAATCTAGAATACGAAAAATTAGGTTGATCAAACCTCTTGGGGGAAAGCCCCTAGAGGCTAGGGGCGAAGCCGCTAGTATAAACATAAGGTGCTTTCACACAAAGTGCCTCTTGAGCACTGAAAACACTCATCCTTAATTTAATAGATAAGTTCAAAATAAAGGGGGGGGGGGTCTTTAATTATGTATAAAACCTATTACCTTATTTCCTAGGGGGCTTCCTAGAAGCCAACCTAACTTTTAAATGTGTGGTTTATTGAGGGGGGGATGGACGGTGTTGTTGCATTGGTTATTGTAATCGATATATAATTAATTTACTAAAATAAAGTGATACTCACAGCTGGCTAAAATAATTATACCCCCCAATCCTCCTTAGTCCTCCTACCTGATGAAAACATTTTATATCCGTTGTTATTTTGTACTTTGTATTTTCATATTGTACTTTGTACCTCCATATTGTACTTTGTACCTTCACATTGTACTTTGTACCTCCATATGCACCCAAAAGAACAAACATTGCCTTGTCTTTACAGTGATTATGAAATTTTCTTATTTTAATCAATACGAAGAATTTTAAAAAACTGGGCCCTGCGGGGTTGAATCTTTCCACAAGTATTTTTTTTTATTTTGGTTAAACGTTTTCCCTTTTTTATTTCATAATCAATATATTGTAAAATATGATTAATTCTTCATTTCTATGATTGTTTTCGTGGTCTTAAAATATATATTTCCTCTTTTGGAAATTAGTTTTTGTTGTGTAAGAATTATTTCAACAGTAATTAAACTCGTTAATTTACGTCATCGTTTTATAAACTTAATTAATTGTAATTAACTTTATCATTTTGTTATTTTTAACCCTAAGATTTCAGAGAATTAGAGTAAGACGCTTATTATATAGCTTGAAAATCAGCTACTTTGCCCATTTATATAAGTATGTAATGCTATGGGGTAAATGAGATTTTTATAGCTGCTATTTAAGCTAAACCTTTTCAATTCTTATTAATAAATTCATTAATTTGTTCGATTTACAAACTTTTGTGGTTAATCCTTATATAAAAGTAACAGGATATGTGTGTGTGTGTGCCAAAGGATCATGCTTACTGCTAAACTGACATGGTTCTCCATTACAGTGTAGATTTTCTTAGGTCCTGGAAAGCTATTCGGGGGGTAACACCACCAACCAAAAAAATCTAGCCCCTACAACATTATTTTTTACTTTTTAAAAAACTAAATTAAAAATAGGGGGGTCCAATTCAACCACCTACCACTTAGAGGCCTCTAGAAGCGTAGCCACACGTAGTAATAAAATAAAGTGGAAGTATCTACCTATTTACATGTATTAAGTACAGACAACCTATGCATGTGGAGAAGCTACGCTTTCAACAACAACAACAAAATTACTTACTGTCCAATTATATTTTAACTCAAAATAGAGGGATGTAGACTCGAACTCAAAGTTGTGGCCTCCAGCCTCGATAAAGAAACCATCTGGAAAAAAAATAATTAAATATATCCAATTTAGTTAAAATATTATGTAGTTTAATAACAACATTGGATACATTTATTAAATCGTGATTGATTCATTTTAACTAGTAATGTCCTAATTTTTATTAGTAGCGAAGCTACTCTATAATTCGAAATGTCCGTCCGTCCGTCTGTCCGTCTGTCTGAGACAAAGTGGGGGAAACGTGATTTTCTCGGCTCCTATAAAAGATAGACAGCTGAAATTTTTAGTGAAGATTCCCATAACATATGCGCATCTAATCTATACATTGTTTTGCCCATCTGTTTGTTAATTGGGGTGCTAGATCGATCCCTAGATTTTTTTGTTTTCGTAATTTTCTCGACTCCTTGTTAGGACAGACGACTTAAATTTTGAGGGATTAAGTAAATTTGCATCCTACATATTTTTACTTAGTTTCATTAAGATTTGTATATTGGTTGCTAGATCGATTCCTAGATTTTATGTTTTGTTTCTTAGCTTAATGCTTCAAAAGATATTATACATTTCTAAAAGGTTTCGTGATTTATTTCATTTATTAAAAGATTATTTTTTCCTGATGTCTATCATTAAATTTTGAGCTTCGCTACTTACGGATGTTGTCATCCTTGTTTTTAATCAATAATTTGAATGTACATTGAATTATCGTCCCCTGTCTTATTCCTTAAGATACCCTTGATACTTAGACGTCCAAGGGATGGTGAGGTAAAGGGGTGTTTGCCCCCCTCAAACCTTTGAAACCCCTCATTTTACAACTCTCAAACAAAGGCTTGGACGTCCCTGCCCAGATATTACCTTTCACTTGTCCCTTGAAAACAAGATTGTCAACGTCCATGGAGAGAACATCTGGTTTTCTAAATAACAAGAATGAAAACATCCATAAAAGCGAAGCTCTGAAACGATATGACAGACGAACATTAACTTTTGTTGAGTGTCAGCACTGAATATATACAAAATATGAAAATATAAGGTTTGACAAAATTATACGTAAATTTGTTGCAAAACTTCTTAAATACAGACTTCTGTTTAAGGACATACTGACATTTTTAATACTTGATTATAGAGATGCTTCGCTCATAATATTGTACCTTATTGTAATAGGAATCAGTAATCAAAAAATTCAATCAATCGGATGTTTTTATCACATAAAAAATTGTTATTAAAAAAGTAAAAAAATCAACATGTTTAAAATGGATGTACGGACATTCTGGTAATGATTATATAGTTGCTACGCTTTCAAAATCGTACCTAACTACTCCAGAAATCACCATGCAAAGTTTGAAATCGATAGGACAATTCTAACATGCCTAAATTAACGAATAAAAGCTAACTATCTCGGACGGATGTACGGACGGACCGACTGACCCTAATTATAGAAAAGCTTCGCTTTTAAAAACAAGTATTGCCTCCAAAATAGTAGCAGAATTTTTGGAATTTTCTTTAAAGGGTGTGTTGAAAGACAAGAATGTTAAGATGCATAAGTAGGAAAGCACAAAATCATTCATGGACAAACAGAGCAGATATTTAATTGTGAAAAAAAGAAAATTTGCTAAAAAATTTATTTCATTTTTAAGAGAAAGTTTTCTAAAAAAAAATTTACCTCAATATTTCTTCAGTTTCGTATTTCAAGTTGTATGGTTCATCTTTGGATGGTGGAAAATCCATGTAATTTGACCTATGAAATTGTAATTAAACAAGGATGACAACATCAATAAAAGCTAAGCTCTGAAATGGAAGGACATACGAACAGTGTCATCACTCTGAATAAGCAGAATATAAATTCTTCAAGTCGAAACAAAATTGTATGTAAATTTGTTGTAAAACTGCTTAAATAAATGACTCTTCATATCATTGTACTTTGTTGTCCTAGGAATTAGTATTCCAAAAACAGATCAATGGGATAATTATAGCACGCGTAAATTATTTGTCAAAAAAGTTAAACTGGAAACGATTATAGATATTTGCTATTTTAAAACTACTTAAAGAATTGCCATACCAAATCGACAGGTCATTCTAATATGTTTAAATTAACGGTAAGATCTATCCGATTCGGACGGATCGAACCTAATTATAGAAAAGCTTAGCTACGCTCAAGTCGAATGTTTAAATTTCTAGACTATTTTCAGACAAGGTTTTAACTTGGTTGGACGATTTTACTCACCTTATAATATCAATTAATTGTGGAGAATCTTGTTCTAAACAGGACAACAGGGGGCGTGTTATCTCAACTTGTTTTACTAAATAGATAGATAGATAGATAGATAGATAGATAGATAGATAGATAGATAGATAGATAGATAGATAGATAGATAGATAGATAGATAGATAGATAGATAATAGATAGATAGATAGATAGATAGATAGATAGATAGATAGATAGATAGATAGATAGATAGATAGATGGATAGATAGATAGATAGATAGATAGATATACCTAATTGATCATCCACAGCTTCATTACTCTGATAATACTCGTACGCTAAATAAGAATAATTGAATCATGGAAAGAAAACGAAGTAGCGGGTTTCGTTGTATTTTAACAGTAGCTTTTCTCCTATTTTTAGCCCCTGTTGAGGGCTCTAACCCTGAGGGGCCAATTTCCTAACCCTTTAGGGAAAGCATTAACATTTACCTAATTTAACCTAACCTAAAATAACCTATAAAAAGTTACTGTGAAAAAACGACGAAACCCAGCACTTCGTTTTCTTACAACGATCCGGATATTTTGTTATTTTTAGCTGCAATACTTTGGACATTTGAATTTTAGTTTAAATTTTTTTTTGTTACTATGTCAATACAGATTATAATAGGTTTGGTTTTCAAATTGAGTTTTAAGTTTCAAAACCACTCTATAGCTAACTTCGCCGTATGTCCAACCGTCCCTTTGTACACCAAAAGGGGGAAACGTGAATTTCTCGTCGTTCATTCAATATTTAATGCTGAAATTTTTAGTGAAGATTCCTACGATCTATGCGCTTTTAGTCTATACATTATTTTTTCCGTTGGTCACGCCGCGCAGTAATGATATGAGAGTTAATACACGTGGTATAGATTTACACGACTACTTCTAACGATATATGTCTGATATATTTTTAATGAATCTTTTGGTCGTTAAGCACCTACTCTACAGCTAAAATTGTCCGCTCGTATGCAGCAATCTTAAAGTAATGAGACAATGGCCGAATAATTGATATACATACCCAATAATGGGATCAACTGCAGTTCACAGTAAAATATTCCTGGTAACGAATATTTCCAAAATTCTATGAATATTAAAGGCTGCTAGCTGCCAAACGGCTGAACGTACAGATCATACCCGCACACCATTTTAAGCGGCATAAGAAGGCCTACAAATAATCTGGTATAGCCAAGATCCAATGATGCACAGGGAAAGCTTTACTGAAGAAAAAACGCGTAAAATAGGTCTTTTTCGCGCATTTCTCTGCACTGCAAGATAATTATGCATTATTGACTTATGGCTATTCCAGATTAAATGTTGGCCTTCTTATGCCGCTTAAAACAGTGTGCGGGCATGATCTGTACGTTCAGCCGTTTGGCAGCTAGCAGCATTTAAAATGCATAGGTTTTTGGAAATATTCGTTACCAGGAATATTTACCGTGAACTGCAGTTGATCCGGATCTTGGACAAAGTAGCTTCGGACAAAGTAGCTTCGGACAAAGTAGCTTCGGACAAAGTAGCTTCAGGACAAAGTAGCTTCCGGACAAAGTAGCTTCCGGACATTTACTTAAGAAAAGTAGCTTCTAATAGTAATAAAGGTTATGGCCGCAGCGCTCGGCCCCCTGGCCTGCCTAGCCGCGGGCGCTCGGCCCCCTTGCCTATAACCTAACCTAACCTAACCTATGTAAGAATGTTTAATGTACATTAACTTCTAATTTTATTGAAAGCAAACAAAACTTTAACAATTTTAACAAAAGTGGATCGTGGATTTTACTAAAAAGGGTTCGGCGATTTTTTTATAATTTTTAATTCGTTTTAACATTTTTTTAAATTTTTACAATTTCTGTCCGCCTTTCTGTCTGTCTGTCTGTCATTTTGTCTGTCTATTTGTCTGTCTTTATGTCTGTCTTTATGTCTTTTTCTATGTCTCTCTTTCTGTGTAGACATTTCTTAAGTAAAACGTCCTAAACTTTTTCAAAAGTTATTAAATAAAAAAATCTTCCAAATTTAAGGATAAAATCCACCACTGCTGTTAAAAAAGTTGAACAATAAAATCCAATATGGCGATAAAACACACAGGGACGAAATTCAAAACCGAAATTTCTTTCTTGAATAACTTTGTCCACAGGGTGAAATTTAAAAATCCGTCCGACAGTTGTCCCAAAGTCTGTGTTGGCTACCCAACGGCATGGTTTCGAACCCGATACAACCTTGCATTAAAAATATCGACCCTTACCTCACACTTAATAAATGTGATATCACTTGAAAAGTTTTTAGGGGGTTTTACTTAAAAGATGTCGCATTAGGAGGTTTGTCGTTTAGGAGGTTTTTTCTATTTTTCTAAGGAAGCTACTTTTCTTAAGTAAATGTCCGGAAGCTACTTTGTCCGGAAGCTACTTTGTCCTGAAGCTACTTTGTCCGAAGCTACTTTGTCCGAAGCTACTTTGTCCGAAGCTACTTTGTCCAAGATCCGTTGATCCCAATAATGATATACAAAATTACCAAATTACCCCTGCTGTAGATTGAAATTAGTAGTTGAAACGTTTGAACACTCATCTAAATGAATCAACCAATCAAAATTCACCTAATTTGTTAAGCCAACGAATAAGAAAGCGTTGTTTTTTAACTTTGGGGACTAGTGTAATAAACAGCCCATTGTCTCCTCTCTCTCAGGTATGTATGTCAATAACGCTTCCAAGGAGATTTTATTTTAGTATGAAATTAAATTCTGAAATATATATTATCAAGCAAGCTTTATCAGTCCGATTTTGATATTTTGCTACATAACTGTGCTTCGCTACTTATTGATGTTGTCATCCTTGTTTATCGTAGTATCTTGCAACATTTCTATTCTTTTACCTTAGCTTGAAAAGAATAAAATTTAAATATTGGACAGAATCCAAAAAGTTTCTTTTCAAATTTGATCAATTTATTTTTATTTTATTATTTTTCATTTCCTATATTCTATTATTATTTGTCTGCTTCGCGCAACGGAAGTTCTAAAAGGCTAAGAATATCCTAGTTTGTTTGAGGGCATGGCATTATTTCCTATTCACATATCATTTTCGAAAAGTATATACTTTCCGGAAGCCAATCTTTATGAGGAAGGTATTTTTAGAAAGGGGAAAATGTGTAGAAAACACCCATGTAAATTAGAAAATCCGCAGAAATCATTTTTAAAAGTTATTGGCAAACATTTGCAATGTTAATTTGCAAAATTAATTTTATGCCCTAAATGACATATTCTGAAATAAATCTTTTATGAAAGTTTATTATCTTTGAGTTTAGGACATGCTTAAGACGTAAAAAATATTTTCAGTGTTACTTTTTTCGCCCTACATGTGAAAAAAGGCATTTCTCACATTTTATTATAGAAAATTGCATATAAACAAAATAATTATTTTTTTCTACAGTCAACACAAAAATTGGCATAAAATCTTTCATTTTAAATGTAAAAGTCAGATAAAGAATCCTTTTTAGAGCAAATATAGTGCAAAAAGTAACCAAGACGTTTTAGCAAAGTATGAATATCTAATGAAATAGATACTTTTAAATTTTGATATACATATCAGATAAAAATATATAAAAAAAAGAGATAAAAAACTATAAAACATGGTATATATTTTTTTCACTCTGTCACTGAATAAAGAGCACTTTTAGGTTTGATTTTAACCAATGCAGCACTTAAACACTCATTTTTCAAGGTAAATAAACAAAATAAATGCAATTATACAATTAAGTCAGTTTAATAATACAGTAAGCCTTTTTGTAGCAATTTTTTTTTGTTGAAATTATTCTTTATTTCTATAATAAATTGTATTAAAATCTAATGATTTGAAAATTCGTAATTAAGAACTTCATTTTTACACTGTTTTGACATATAAATTACAAAGAAAAAGATTAAATCCTTTAAGTTTGAATAATACTTTATATATTTACATTATAAAAACATTAAAATTGTCAAAGATTAAAAAAAAAGATAAAAATAAGTAATTTTTAAAATAATTTTGTGTCGTCTTCATAAACTATTTCCCCTTTTATATTTTAGTCTGGTAGAATTCATAATTATAAATAACCTTTCTTGAGCATATATATGTTTTATTGAAATTAATTATAAGAATGTAAAACATTTTTTGATTGATTTAATATTAACAATTCACCTAACATTTTGTTATTTTACTTTTTTTTGAAACTCTTTTATTCTTATTAATAATTCTATTTAACACAAAAAGCTCATAGGGAGTTGATAACCTTTATTTCTTGCTTTGTATTCTAATCAGGTATTTTATTTGACTAAATTTTTTAAAACTATACAGCATGCATGTTTGTGTCAATAATGAAGACATTACGGGTTTTTATGTACAAAAAATTGTTTTAAAGGAAGAAAAAAATATATAATCTTTCTAGCAACTAATATACAATTTCGTAGTTTTATATATGTCTGTATTTTGGTTTCTAAAAAAAGTACTATACCAACAAACATGCATGCCTGAAAGTTAGTTTCAATATTCGTATGAAACAGGAAAAAGAAACTAAGTCGTCGTTATAATTATTGTTTGTTATTTTTGGTGTAAGGTTTTTTTTAATGAAACTTTTTTGGATCTCGTGAATTCGATTTCTGCGGATTTTCTGGTTGCCAGAAATGAAATCTACGCATCTTTTTTAGCTAGATGGCATTTGTCTGGTTAAGATTGGATAAAACATTCTTTGGTTGGTTAAATTGAATAAGTGTGTATTATAATGTTAAAGGTTTATACCTTTACATTAATTATTACAAACCTTTGAATTTTGAGATTTTGAATAGAATTCCCTGGGATGCTAAAGGATAAGACAATGAATGATAAATTGATATCCTCCACCTCTAAACTAATTATAACTTTGTGAATAATGAAATCATTGGTGTAAAAGTTTGCTCTGATAAATCAAGATTTAGTAAAGTCCCCAACGTTTAAAAGCTCACAAAAGAGAAATCTTGTTTATTAAACTTTGGGAACCAGTAAAATATTTACGTTTTTATTTTCTGTGCTTACTTTTAATTTCATATTTGTATGTTATGGTCAGTGTTCTTGTTTTGTAGCATATTTCATTGTTTAAAAAAATTTGAATCGAAACTTTTTCTATAATTAAGAAATTGTTTTCCAGTATGGCTTTAAAACCGATTAATATCCGGTGGATAAGAACCATTGTTTAGACACACTAAAAATCATGTATCGTATCGTATATTATGCAGTTTTCTACAAATATAAAAATTTACAATCATAAGCTTAAAACCAGTTTTCAAAGCCTTTGGCATCTCGGGGCTAAAAAACTGGGTTTAATCTTATTATTGTAAATTTTTATATCCGTGAAAAGCTGTTTATAATACAATGCGATAAATAACTTATCCAATCGTTCTATATTTTCTGACTTACCTATTGGTAAAATATATTTCAAAGGATGCGTTGTATTCAAATCATCAAATAGTTTTCTAAAATAAAATAAAAATATATTTATATATCGAGAGAAAATTGGGATACATTAAGAAAAATAATTAAAAACAATCTACAATAAGATATAGTACGAGAAAAACTTCCTTCCCCTTCCTTCAAAAAAAGTCAATTTTACCCAGGGGTAAAATTTTTGGAACTAGACAAATTTTACCCCCTCCCCCCACCCACTACATCAAACGTTGTTGAATACTACCATCAGAAGAACAATCTAGTTGTAGAGTAGCTGCGCTACTTTGCAAAAAAAAGCTATACCTTGCTAATCCAACTTGTCTAGAGGTTTTAAAATCTTATGATATTTTTTTACAATTTACTTTCATTCTCTTAATACAAGTGTAGCTGTGTAAAGAGCCCAAGGAAAATGTGGATATATGTCACCGCTTTTGGCCTACCTATTCCATTGACGTCATAGCAGAGGGAAAAGGAAAGGAAAAGGGGAATGAATCCCCCTAGAAAATAATTTGGTTATAGGGTATTTCCCGACAATAATTGGACAGGTTGGCCAAAAGCAGTGACATCTATCCCCATTTTGATAGGGCAATATAGACAGCAATAATACAAGTTTTAAAATCTTGTCATAATTTTTTTCTTACAGTTTACTTTTATTAACTTAATAAAGTTAGAGTAGGGGATTTGCCTTTGCCCAAAACAGGTTCAACGAAAGGTTGATCGACTTAAGGACCCTATAATCATGCACTTCAGTAGAAAGAATTGGTTCAGAAATTCCCCAAAACAGGATCTCGTGGTGTTTCCTGAAGAGCATCCAGTATACAACTTACTTGGTCCGTCGGTCTGCCGGTCATGTGAGAAGCGCTGCTAAGTGTCATGTGTGACGTCATAAAAATGCGTCTTTTATCCATCTATTTTTTAGGATTTTCTTTTTCCACTTCTCCTCTCATCCCTCCTTTTTATGACGTCACACATTACACTTTCCAGCGCTTTGTCATGTTAATGCAATTCATTTTTCCAAGATTTTTTCCTAATGGCATTATTGCAGTCTGGGTTATAGTTTATGTGTGACTCAACTGCAGATAATGTAATAAATATAAATATTGATATTCTATTCATTTTTTTTCTGAAAAAAAGAACGTAATTAATCAAGTATATATCCATCATCTGTAATACAAAGTAGCTTGATGTCTTTCTGTTCGACCGTCTGTCCCTTAAGATCTCGGTAACCACTGAACTGAGAGGCTAGGGGCGAAGCCGCTAGCATTATTATCTAACAACATGAAAATTTGACAGACAGACCGACGTACAAAGAGTGTTAAAAAAATTGTATGGCTTTGCTTAAGCTGTTAAAGAAACGCGCTCCTTAAAACATACCCGAAAAACTTTCACAAACTAAGGATTGAAAAAGTTTTTGCAAGTCATTGAGCGTAACATAAAATTTTACTTTTTTGACATCCACAAGAATTTCTAAAGATAAATCTTCAATAAATGTTCGCTACTAAATCGATGATAAAAAAACAAGGAGGTTTAAGCTTTTTTTATTGTTTCTGTTTGAATCTTTTAGCCGCAAAGTCAAAATATCAAAAACTACTAAAACTATTGTTTGTACTTTCACTCGAAATACCAGTCTAGCACTGTACCCCCACCCTTCTCTTCTTTTTAAATTGAAATAAAAGTGAAGTTTGGATTTTTTTCCTATGGCAAATCGATACAGCCTGGGTCCTATACGTGCGTCATCATAAAATATTTGGGCTTTCCAGCATAGACGTCCAAGGGGGGGGGGGGGTAATGGGGCGATTACCCCCCCCCCCCCCGTAGGCACCCCCAACCATTTAGGAGGGGGTATTTACCCCCCCAAGCAATTTTTGGGGGTAAATACCCCCCCCCCCAAAATAAAAAATCTCTATAAAAAAAAATTTGGGGCGCTCTGCGCGCATTTTTTTATACAAAATTTAAAATAAAATTTAAATTACCCCCCCAAAAAATTTTACCCCGGGGGTAAATTTTGGGGGGGGTAAACAAATTTTATCCCTGCCAACAGATTTCAGGGGGGGTAATTACCCCCCCAAGCAAATTTTACCCCCGGGGTAAAAATTTTGAGGGGGGGTAAAAAAAAATTTGTGGCGCGCCATTTTACCCCCCAAAAAACGAATTACCCCCCCCTTAAAAAAATTTTACCCCCCCAAAATAAAAAGCTTGGACGCCCCTGCTTTCCAGTTTATCCAGTAAAACCTAGCCTAACCTGACCTAAATTACTTAAAAAAAAAACAATTGAAAAACTGCAACTTACTTTCTATTTATTTAAAAGACTAAACACTTTAAGGTTATTAGTTTTAGATCTTTAGAGAAGCATTTTATTAAAAATTAATTCGGAAAAAAATAACATATACCTGATTTTCAGCTGTCGTTGGGGGAAGGGGGGGGGGCAACACTTATTATATAAAATTGACGATCTTTTTATATTACTCCCAAATATTATTTTAGATTTATTTCGCTTGTTAACTATACCTTATTCCTGGGTTAATAAATCTAAATAGGTGAAGTTACCCTGGAACTTAAATGAATCAATATTCCAATTTGCTAAAAAAAACATATAACTATAGTTATGTTAGAATTCAATAGAGGTTTCACTTTTACTAGACTCTTTTTCCTTTATTGTGAAACCGCAGGATCCCAAGAAGAACATTTCTTTCTCATCAGGGTAAAACTTTCAGATCTTTGCCTGATTGATAATCATGATTAATTTATAATCAGGGATCTAAAGGGATAGGACAATGACCGATAAATTGATGTACATCTTTAATGATTAAACACGAATTTACCCCTTTGGAAATTAGGGGTTAAAACGTTTGAACACTCAACTTAATGAATCATCAACCAATTGAAATTACCAAAAGTTGTCAAGCCAACGATTAAGATAACGTTATTATAAAACTTTGGGAACTAGTGTGACAAACAGTCCATTTTCCCCTCTCTCTCTCTCTCTCTCTCTCTCTCTCTCTGATAATACTGTAAAAGCCATAGTTTAAAACCTGCCCAAATAATACTCTATATTACATGCCAGTCTGTAGATACTTTTCTCCAAGAATAATATGACATAAAATGTCGTTTAATTGGTAGCAATTATATTATTTGATTAAGTTTTTGTGCTTTAATTGTTCTCTATTTTAAAATCAAGTTGATAGAATATTTAAATTTAAAGGACGATTCTAACATACCTCAATTGTCTTGTGCAACCTTCCTATAGGGTCATTGAAAATCAACCAATGGTATCGCTTATATTAACACAGCTAAGTAGCAGAAAATTATTTAGAAGCAGACGAAAGAGGTCTTTGAAAAATGAAGGGAGGTAGTTGTCTGTATATACATCTATACTATATGTAGATCTGTTCCTCAATTAATAAAAAAATCCATCCGTTACGGAAGGTTGCACCATAGATGAAGGTGCTTTCACTAATATCTATCAATTTATCACCAAATCCAACCCTCATTATTTTTATTTTTAAAACATGTTTCTATCCCCCAGAGGGTAAGGCTTTTCCATCCCTTCATCAACCTAACCAAACCTAATTAAGCATCCAAGAATACATTTTTGGTGTTTTGTTTTTGATTCTCTTGTGATTTCTCTTGGGAGGGTGGTGGTACCCTCCCACCACCCCAAATAATTATAAAACTTCACGGGACCTCTGAGTAGCTACCTATTAAGGAGAATCCGATCGGTTCAGCTGTTAGCGAGATCCTTCAGTACAGACAAACAGACATCCTGTTACTTTATGTTAAGGATTGAGGGGAAACAAATGAAATAAAGTGAATATGGGTCGCGTTTATAAAACATTGCAAGACAATGATAATCAAAATTTACTTTTTTATTTCTTCATATCAAGAGATGCAGGGATATAAGAATGGAGATAGAATAATTAGTCCCTCAATTCTGTAAGTTCTGAGCTGGATCTTTAAATCATTTCAATGGTGCGCCAAATCGTGGTGAGCCAACTTTCCACCAATGAGAGCACAGCATTTTACGAAATGCCGCGCTGTGATTGGCTGAAATTCGGCGCACCCCGATTTGGCGCACCATTGAAATGATTTAAAGATCAAGCTCTGCTTTAATTGTTAGAAAATATCAGGGTTAAATAATAGTTGTTGATGACTGCAAAATTCGCCGTTGCCCTTTCCCGATCCCTGGCAATATCTCGACGCGTAAAACATAATAATCTTCCAGCCGTTTTCACCGAGGGTCCTTGTAATCCAATTTTTAACAAAAAATGAAAACATCCATAACAGCAAAGCTCTAAAATAAGACGGTATGGCAAACGAATATAAACACTTGCAGAGTGTCAAAATATAAAAGGAAGAATGTTAATTTTTAAGTCTAAAGGAAACTATAATGAAAATGCTTAAATACAGTTCACTGTTAAAGGCTTTATTTCACTTCTAGGGCTTTGCTTCAATTATTGTACCTTAGAATCAAGATTCCAAAAATCAGATTAATAGGATAAATATACCATACAAAACAATTGTCGTCAAGAAAAAGTTAGCACGTTTTAAATAGACTTACGGTGTGATTACGATTTTGGAGTTGTTACGCTTTCAACGCTATACCTAAATATCACAGGAATCATAATACAAAGTTTGAACACTATAGAACAATTTCAACATGCCTAAATTAACGATAATAGCTATCAGTTACAGTCGTTTGGACGGACGTACGGACAGGCCATAATTATAGAAAAGCTAAACTTTTTAAAAGTAAAAGAATGGAAAATCGCTTTATTTCAAAATTACGCTTTCTCTTCAGGGATCTTAAGGGATAAGACAATGGCCGTTAAATTGGTGTACAATGTGCATCCCCAATGATGATTACAAAATTAACCCTTCTGAAGATTACAATTAGTGGTTTATATCTATCAATAAATATTGATACAGTTACTATAAAAAGTAAGTTAATCTTTCTAGTTAAAGATTACTTTCTTTTTTTTTTAAGTTAAAACATATAAAAACAAAAGATTATCGTGAACATTTTATTCCCAGGTCTTAATTGCTTTGTTATCACTTTCTCTTTTTTCCTTTCTATTTTTCTATTTTTTCCCTATTTATCTGACTATCTAACTGTTCGTCTGTATGTCTGTCTATCTGTCTTTCTGTCTGTGTGTCTGTCTGTACGTTTGTATGTCTAAATGTCTTTTTTTATGTATGTATGTATATCTATCTATCTATATATCTATCTTTTTTTTATCTATCTATCTATCTATCTATTTATCTATCTATCTATCTATCTATCTATCTATCTATCTATCTATCTATCTATCTATCTATCTATCTATCTATCTATCTATCTATCTATCTATCTATCTATTTATCTATATATTTATCTATCTATCTAATTATCTATCTATCTATCTATCTATCTATCTATCTTTCTATCTATCTATCTATCTATCTATCTATCTATCTATCTATCTATCTATCTATCTATCTATCTATCTATCTATCTATTTATCTATATATTTATCTATCTATCTAATTATCTATCTATCTATCTATCTATCTATCTATCTATCTATCTATCTATCTATCTATCAAAAAATTTTTTAAATATTATGTTAAAAAAATCTTCTAAAATATTTGTAAAAATCCTTCAAATCAAAATTATTTTCAACTTTAGTTTTACATTGACATCTGAAGAGTGCAAACATGCACGAAACAATTTGTAATGTCTGAATAAATATGTAAAATTCATAGTTTGTTTGTGAGTTAACCTCTTATATCTATTTATATATGTATATATAATATATAAATATCTAAAATCTATCTATCTATCTATCTATCTATCTATCTATCTATCTATCTATCTATCTATCTATCTATCTATCTATCTATCTATCTATCTATCTATCTATCTATCTATCTATCTATCTATCTATCTATCTATCTATCTATCTATCTATCTATCTATCTATCTATCTATCTATCTATCTATCTATCTATCTATCTATCTATCTATCTATCTATCTATCTATCTATCTATCTATCTATCTATCTATCTATCTATCTATCTATCTATCTATCTATCTATCTATCTATCTATCTATCTATCTAACTATCTATCTATCTATCTATCTATCTATCTATCTATCTATCTATCTATCTATATATCTATCTATCTATCTATATATCTATCTATCTATCTATCTATCTATCTATCTATCTATCTATCTATCTTTCTAACTATCTTACTAACTATCTATCTATATGAGTGTCTGTCGGTCTGTCTGTCTGTCTGCCTGTCCGCCTGTCTATCTATATATCTATCTATCTGTCTATCAATCTCACTTTATATCTATATAATTTTCTATCTATCTGTCTGTTTACTAATTTTCTATTTGTCTTTCTGTCTATCTGTCTGTCTGTCTGTATGTCTAAATGTCAATCTATCTGTGTGTCTCCCTCTTGACTGTATTTAACCTGTGTGTCTTTTTGTGTTTCTCTTTTTTTAGCCCTTATTCAAGATAGACGGCTGAAATTTCGTGTTCATGTTTCCTTTCTTATTGCACATATTTAAGTATAAAACATAAATGGCGGACCGACTGCTTTTAAGCAGCTTTTTTCGCTCTTTTTTAAACTGATGTCCACATATCTTTGGTATTCATGATCAGATTTTTATAGCAGAGATTTTCACTTTCTCGTCACAAAAATAAGACTAGCCAGAATTAACGCACAATGCCCGTGCATTGATTATTTACGTTCCTTTCATACACCTACATTTTATTACATAAACCTTTTTCCAGTATGGCTTAGAAACCGATTTATATCCGCTTGGTTAGAACCGGTTCTCAGCACTACTGAAAACTTATGTATAACATCGTATTACAGACAATTTTCCACGAATATTGAAATAAGAATCATAAAATCAAAACCAGTTTTATTAGCATGGACTGTTGGCCACTCGGGACTAAGAAGACTGGTTTAAATTTTATAATTTTTCATTTTGATATTCACATAATAAAAAAAGGTCGAGTGGTTCAAACTACCCACCTACCTTATTTAAAGGATCCCTGAATGATTACCTTCAATTACCTCGTACGGGCGGGATTGCAGTGAAGGACCTTATCGACTTGATGTACTGTCCAGGTCCTGGTCCAGCAATCCAGGAGAACTAAGGATGACTGTTACGCACCCTTCTCTGTCCAAACACCCAAGGATATTAGGTTAAGTAACATCCAACAGACAACCAACTATCTGTGATGCACGACCTTTGTCTGAGAAGTCCCAACTATGCATGGTAACGAGTTGCGCCTGTTTTTGGCCAAGGCATCCTCCTACTCTAACTATTTATGTCGCGCATCTGACATAGCAGCAGTAGGAACCATTTTTAACGTCTTTAGTTATGACGCGGTGTTGGTCCGAGATTCGAACCTATCACCTTCCCGACGACGAGCGCTGAATGATATTGCTCCTGTAAAAATTTGCTGAAATGCATAATAACCATAATTTTAAAAATTATTATATGTTTCAGGAAATGGAGGTGTAATAATGGCAAAATTATATCACCCTCCCACCCCCGTAATATAAAAAGTTACCAAAGGCATATTTTATTGAGCATTAATAAAGTAGAAGATTATTTTATCATCCAATGTTCTGTCCCTGAATCCCTGCGGTATTAAAAAAGAAATCAGCACACAGCGTATGTGTGTGTGAGTGAGTGAGTGTGTGTGTATGTTTTATCTGCAAGTCATGCCAAATTTTTCTTCACAATGACCGTCATTTTAAAACGCAACGAGATTTTTCAACGAGTTTATGATAAGTCTTTAAAGCTGTACGTTCACATGGCGACATAGATGGCTATGATTTAAATTTACGAATGTTAAAATTGCTCTATCAATTTGAACCTTGTCTGACGATGAAATAAGGTTTTTAAATAATTCTAGAAGAAGCAGCTTTATAAATATTATTGGACGTCTGGTAACAATTACAATTAAGAGGTGGGTTCTATAGTCGGAACTGTGATCACGGTTCTATCACATTGCTGTTCTATCACGGTATCTCACATTGCAGTACCTCGGGCGGCCATTTTTGTGTGTCTGTGCGTTCTATAAACATTACTGTGAGAGATAATACAGTAATATGGTACAGTGATAGAACTGCAATACTGCAGCTGTCATCAACAACAAAATCAACAGCAAAACTACAAAAAATTGGATGTTAAGCAAATGTCGTCTTTGAATTTTGGTCAATTCAGCCTATTTTTTCAAAGTACAGAAAATGTGAAGGGAGAGGGGAAAAGGAAATCTCCCCTCCCCCAACCCCCGGAAAATTTTTTTTTACTTACTTTTAGATTACCTAATTTTTTTTTCAATTCAATATTTTTTCTCCAAAAATTAAAAAAAAAATTTAATTACTATTACCTATCAAAAATTTTATCTAAAAAAAATTTTATTTTTATAATAAATATTTAAATTTTTTAAATTAAATTTTTCATTCCCTGCATAGAGATCGGTTGGGAATGCCCCGTTTTTTTCATCATAAATCATGCTTTCAATGCATGATTATTTGTTATGTTTACATTATTTTCATCTGCAAAAGCAGGAATTTTGACAGCTTTTGATAGCTTTTACTGTGAGATACTGCTCATCTCCCTGATCCATCTGTGAAATCTACAGCAATGTGAAATGACGTCATAACAGCGATATGTTACAGCGATTGCGTATACCGTGAGATAACTTCTGAACGTCTAGCGTCAGATTTTTGTTGTTGATACCGTATTTGCAGCTGTAGATATCGTAACAGTTTTGTTTATAGAACCCACCTAAGATCTAAACTTTAATGGCCATTAATTTGCAGGGACCTAAAGGGATAGGACAATGACCGATAAATTAGTGTAAATATCCAATAGAGATACACAAAAGTACCCCTTCTTCAGATTACAATTAATGGTTGAAACGATTAAACATTCAACTTAATGAATCAACAAATCAAAATTCAATAAGAAGCAAGTTGTTAAGCAAACGAATAAGAAAATGTTATTATAATACTTTGGGGACTAGTGTACTAAACAGCCCAATGTCCCCTCCCTCTCTGATTTATTTATTGACATAAATCATTGAAATCTTAAATAAACACAATGCTTTTATTTTTTACTGGGTATTGGGAGGGAGGGAGGAAACATTGGGCTGTTTATTACACTAGTCCCCAAAGTTTTATAAAAAACAATTTACTATTCATTGGCTCAATTACTTTGGGGATTTTTATTGATTTTTGATCGTTTTTTTATCAACTTTAGGATCCAATCGTTTCAACCATCAATTATAGTCTACAGGGTGGGTAATTTGAGTATTCGCATTAGGGATGTCGTCAATTTATCGGTCATTGTCTTGTCCCTTTAGATCCCTTTTCTCCCCACATGAGCTATGTATAATGGACAAATATATTTTTGTTGTTATATACGATGAAAACTTTCACCATTACCTTGCAAAATTACGTTGACCATTTTCAGTAAAACCTATTTTAAAAGCGAAGCTTTTCTATAATTAGGTTCGGTCCGTCCGTACGTCCGTCCGCCACAAACGAATAGCTTTTTTCCGTTAATTTAGGCATGTTAAAATTGTCCTATCGATTTCAAACTTTGCATGGTTATTCCTTTAGTATTTAGGTACGATTTAGAAAGCGTAGCAACTCTATAATAATTACAAGATTGTCCGTACGTCCATTTTAAACATGTAGATTTTTTTTACTTTTTTAATATCAAATTTTTATGTGATTCCTGGGACAACAAAGTATAATGTTTTAAGCGAAGCAACTCTATAATCAAGTCCTAAAAATATAAGTATGTCCAAATACATTATCCTGTATTAAGCAGTTTTTCAACAAATTTACTTATAATTTTGCTTCGATGCTTATTTATTTATATTCTGATTATTTAGTTCTGACACTATATAAGTGTTATTGTCCGTTTGTCCTACCGTTTCAGTTCTTCGCTTTTATGGATGTTGTCATCCTTGTTTTTAACTGGTTTTTATCCTTGACAGTTTTACGCGGATAGAGAAGTGAAAAACTAGAGGATTAGTTCCTTTTTTAGTGGCCGCTAGGACCGAAATTTCCAGGAAAACATAAAGGAATTGAAAACTGTCAATAATACGATACTATATGTATATTACTAGCGGCTTCGCCTCTTGGGGCTTTTTTTTGGCGAAATAAGTAAAGGGACTAAGGAAATCTTCTACAAAAAAAATGGAGGGGAGTTTGTTTTTTGGGGGGTTGGGGGTTGTCCCACCCCCCAAGAAAATAGCCTAAAAACACCACAGGACCAGTAGGTATATTCCCCGAAGAGTAGAATCCGATCGGTTCAGTGGTTACCGAGATCTTAAGGGACGGACAGACAGACATCGTTTTACTTTGTAGTATAAATATACATATTTTTCAGTCAGTTTTAATCCACTGCAGTGCAGTGGTAAGAATTGGATTTGAAAAGAGAAACTTTGGACTGTAAATTACACAAGTACCCAAAGATTTATAAGTATATTAAATCGATCTTGGGTTTAAAAAATTTGCAGTTTCCAAAATCATCGTTCATTGTCTTATCCATGGATTACTTATACAATTTTCCACATTGCCACCCCCCTAATTTTTGTTCATCTTGGTGAATACATATAGTGTATCTATTTAGATGGTCTAGATTCTAGCAGACAAACATCTTTGTTTATTTTTTTATTATATGTATATAATTCTTTCTAATAATACGAGCGACAAAATTTTTCATTTATATGATTTCCTGAAAGCTAACTTTATCCTGAGAATTTCAACTATTTATTAGCTGAATTTACATGAAATACTTTAACTAAGCAAAGTTGTCCAACCAAAATCTGTACACTTCTTATCCAATGATATGGCCGAGTTGTTCCTCCACTGTTTTCCTGTCGGCTGATTTGATAGTGGACAATTTACTGGCACGTCTCGCGGTCGTAGCGGTCATGCATCATATTTGAAGGGTGACGCAAATTTCAGATCTCGTTTTTCGCTGATTTTTCTTCATAAGATAAAAGTAATACTTGCAAGATTATTTAATTCGTTAAAATATAAAGATAAATTTTTCTCAAATCGCGAAATCATGGATCTGAAATTTGCGTCACTCCCACTCCCCCCCCCCTCCCCCTCCCAACCTGAAAGTGGAGAAGAGAATAAGGGAGGGGGTAGAACCGGTTATAATAATGTTTTGTATTCTTGACTTTAAATTAGGGTTGAGCCGGATATCCGGTTGGGCCGGATATCCGGCCATTTTCAATATCCGGCCGGATATCTGGCTCTATAATTTTTATACTTTACACCAAAAATCTCTGCTTTTTAAAATCTTAAATGGCTATAATTTTCTTATTATTGAAGCTAGAAGAACATTTTTTCTGAATAAGTTTAACTTTATGTAAATTTATATAAGATTTCTGAAGAAATTTTTTTTTTACTACTTTAATATCTGGTAATTTGGCCGGTTATCCGGCCGGATATCCGGTAATTTGGCCGGATAACCGGATATTTGCCGGATATCCGGCCGGTTACCGGATATCCGGCATTTGAAATCAGCCGGATATCCGGTATCCGGTATCCGGCCAAAAAAGTATCCGGCCCAACCCTACTTAAATTAAACTCTACCGCTGATTTAGAGATTGTGTTTATAGATAGATCATTTTTTGATGTTGCCCTTGTTTAACAAAAAGAAAAGTTAAAACATAAATATGTATTTCAATTATAAATATATCATTTTATTATATATATTCTAACTTTTTATATATATTTTATATAGAATTTTCTTACAGCACAAGAATTTAAGTCATTTTAGGTACTAAACTCACAATTTAGTCGTTTTTTTTATCATTTTATTATCAAATTAGTTATAAATCTTTAAAATAAAAATCTTAATCATAACGTAAAAATAAAAATTTATCACAATTTTTACCATAAATATTTTAGCTAAATTATATCAAACTTGCTGCTACGCCCCTAGAGACCTTTAGAAATACTTGAGTTTAGGAGGGGGGTGGAAGTTAAGTCGACCATCTCACCTCCACTTTTAATTTTATCTTTAAAAAAAGTAAGAAATATATTTTATGCGGGGAGGGGAGATGGGGAAATAATTTTCTAGGGGTGATTTTTCTGGAGAGGGTGGTGTTGCCCTCCTCCAAAATAGTTATAGAACTTCCCAATGAGAAGCTTAATTGTAAAGGAAAACTATATAGGCTCAGTAGCTCGCAAGATCCTTCGGTACAGACAGTTAACCATTGTGTTACTTCAGTATATAGATATTGAATTTTGAAAAACCAAATATATTTTTTGTATTAATATCTTAACTTGAAGTCATTTGTAATCTTTTTGCAAATTTTACATGTTAAATTTTACAAATATCATTGTTACAATATATTGAAACTAAAGCTAAAATATTTTACATTATATTTGTATAAAAATGAGTTCATGTTTCAAACATGAATATATTAGCAGTTTTTGAGTATTATTTGTCATATGTATCACTTTTTTAAAGAGAAAAAAAATCAACCCTTTGTAATTGTTCACTCTGTGTTTTTTGGACTCTTTGTAATATATTTTTATATTCAATATATTCAAACACTGAAATGAGCTCTTTGTAACTTTAATCATAAGTCTTTTATTTCATGTTTTGAAAAAACAAGTAAGTTCTTGTCCATAATTAAACTGGCGAAGCTTCTCCAACTCTCTGCATGGAGATGAAAATTGTGTCTCCACTTCCTCCAAACTTATTTCCTCCTGAAATCAAAATTGATTGATTACAAAATACCATCAATACTGTTTTTTTTCTAAATTAGCAGCTTTGCTCTTATATATCTATCAGTGTACAACGTATTCGTGTATGTGTGGTAGGGTGAAGCGGTTCAACCCTACTAAGCGAGTCCGGTCAAAAGAGCCCCTAGCCTTAAGGATTCTATCGATAAAGAACTACAAGTAGTTACAGTTTGAATGTTTTATTTGAACTGAATATACACAACAAATTAATGGCTTTATATACAAAAAGATTACAATAGTGAGTTAGGTAGAAAATGGGTGTGGAGAAGATGGGGGGCTACAGCCAGGTAAATATCAGATGGGTAGGCCCCGGTAGGGGGAAAGGTAGACGTCCCCCGGAAAAGGGTAGGTTACTGGAACATGCAGGGGGGGAGGGGCAACTCCCTCCCCATATCGGCGGGTGATAACTTTGACCGCTTTCTCTGACGGTCAAACAATGGAAGAATGGGTTGGCTAGAAATGTGATAAGTAGGGGATTAACATCTGGGTGTTATCGGCAGTCCCGGAGCATAGCGTGCTCTAGGAAGTGACAGGCTGTCTGTCCGACTACCACATATGTAATTGTATGTATATCAATGGATATAGAATATATGTGGGTATATTGATAATATCGTCAATTTAGGTTGCTTACAATTACATGTTTATTACTTATTTGTCATTTCGTTCATTCAGTAGGAGGGGAGGGGATTAGATAAAGGTGGTGGATGGGAGGATCGTTATTTTAGCCAGCTACAAGTTTCAATAAGTTTCTTTCTATCTTTATAAAGATTGTCAATCTAACGAACTTTCTGTCTATCTTTAAGTCTTTAACTCTTTTCCTGTATATCTATCTATGTGTCTGTCTATCTATAATCTATTTGTATATCTATCTGTCTACCTATCTGTCTATCTATCTGTTAATCTATCTGTTTATCTCTTCAATTATCTCTGTTTGTTACCCAGAGTTTCGAAGAGCATTTTTCTAAACTTCGTGTCCTTCCAGCAATAAATGAGAATATTGGTAGAAGAGTTCAGCACCAACAAGAGATGTGAGATGAGGGACAAGATCTCACACCAGTAGGGCCATTCTTCCATGTGGGACCCCGTATCACTGATTATGGCTTGGAACACCTGAAAAGAAAAGAAACATTAAAATTTTTTTTTTTACAGTTGTAGATGAGGTGATGGGTTCTTTTTACAGTTGTAGATGAGGTGATGGGTTCGAATCTCGGTCCAAGCAGCTTATGTAAAATACAGTAAAGCGTTTTAGCCAATTAATTCCATTTGAAATTGCCGAAAATTAAATATTTAGTTGGAGTAAAACTTGTTTTTTTTTGTTTGTAACTGAAAGAAAAGTGGGTAAGAAGGGGCGAAAAAAAGGGAAGGGGTTTGAGGGGAAATTTTCACCTAGAATTGTTTGTCAGAATCACATTCCTTTTTCCCTGCAGTGTAGACTTCAGAAAATTATAGTATATTCAAAACCTTGGTTGTTTGCAAAAATTGGAATAAAAATAGTGAAAAACATATTCATAAAGATATATCAAATAGGTAATAAAAAATCCATATCCTTTAGTTAATTATATTTCTTCTGACATTGAGACTAAAGAACACAGTAATAGTGTCTGACTGATTATGACGTAACAAAAAAAATTAGCCAATGAGAGGCCGTTATTGACCAATAGTAAAATTTATAGTGGCCTCTCATTGGCTATTTTTTTGTTACGTCATAATCAGTCAAACACTATTACTGTGTTCAGACTAAACTAAAATTTTAAAAATAGTTACTTAAATCTATTTAATTACACCAGATTAAAAAAAGATATTAAACAAAGAAAACTATGTCCATATAAAGCACATAATTGAAAATTTGACGCAATTAAATTTTAAAAAAAACAAAAGGAAATAGCTTAAGAAAAGCTTGTTTGTGTAACGTATAAGAAAGTAAACAGAGAATACGAGAATCAGTAAGACAAACGTAAGAGTATGTCCTAATTGGAGAATAGCTGCGCTACGAGAAAAGAAATTAATTAATTTTAGGTTTTATAACTCTTTAAATTAATAAGTACTTATACTGAGTTCTTTCATTTCTAAAAGTAAAAGAGTATAGTTTTTGCGGTAAAATTTTTAATTAAGTGTATCATAATAAAAGATTGAAAGTGGTTTTAAAAACATTATTAAACTATCATATGATGACGTGAGCCAATTTTTTTTAAAAACATCTTCATAATATTATAAAAATGGTTAAATAAAAAGGAAAAACTTTCCAAAAAATAAAGCTTTACTTATATAAAAAAAAGGGTTATTGGCATTTTTATTAATAAAAAAACCTAAAATAGCGATAAATTGAAATATTGGTTAATGCCAAATAATGTTGAATTTGCATGCCATAGGTAATTTTCCAGATATAAAAACGATATTGTTTAGAATTATCATGCAAAGTTTTAAATCGATAGGACAATTAAAACATGTCTAAATCAACGAAAGAGCTAACTGTTACGGACGGACAGACCAACCTTCATGAAGACTCTCTAATATGGAGAACAGGATCGAGATCTTAACGGATAAACAAACAAATAATTTTATCTATAATACAAAGTAGAATGATGTCTGTCCGTCCGTCCGTCTGAACCTTAAGATCTCGGTAACCACTGAACCAATTTGATTCTACTCTTCAGGGTATATACATACTGGTCCTGTGGTGGTTTTAGGCTATTTTCTTGAGGGGTGGGACACCCCCAACCCCCCCAAAAACAAAAAAATCCCCCCCCATTCTTTTTTTTTATTGCAGAAGATTTCATTGTTCCTTTTTTTTTTTGCAGGAGATTTCCTTGGTCCTTTTACGAATTTCACCTTAATTCTTTTTTATCACCTCTTGGGGCAAAGCCCCTAGAGGCTAGGGGCGAAGCCGCTAGTATCTTAAATAACAGAACAGGATAAAGGAAATAGGCCAAAAAGACATTAAAGTCATACTACATTTATTATTAAATAAATTTCTACTGCCTAATCTAATTTTGTGACAGTTTTGATCCTTTTAATCTTAGTAATGTCCGGTTTAATAACATTGAAATGACCATTTCACTCTGAAACAACATTTATTTTTTTACAAAAAAAAGTTTTTAAATTGAAGCTCTTTATAGTGCCTATGAATAAAATGACGCCATAAAACTTTTATATAAAATAAAAAATATCATTAAAATAATATCATTGTTCTGAATTCCTGTCAATTCAGTAACCAAACAGTAAGGTTTTCCTGTCTGAAGCTTAAGATCCCAGGAATGGGTGGTCTAAATAGCAAGAATATGCTACATTTTGCAACATTTAGCTATGTTTAGGACAGAAAAGCTGCATTTTGAAAGATTTAGCTATGTAAAGGACATAAATGCTATGTTTTGCAAGAATTTGCTATGTGAAGGACAAAAAAGCTAAGTTTTCCAATAATTTGCTATGTTTTGCAAGAATTTGCTATGTTTTGCAAGAATTTGCTATGTTTTGCAAGAATTTGCTATTTTTTGCAAGAATTTGCTATGTTTTGCAAGAATTTGCTATGTGAAGGACAGAAAAGCTAAGTTTTCCAAGAATTTGCTATGTTTTGCAAGAATTTGCTATGTTTTGCAAGAATTTGCTATGTTTTGCAAGAATTTGCTATGTTTTGCAAGAATTTGCTATGTTTTGCAAGAATTTGCTATGTTTTGCAAGAATTTGCTATGTTTTGCAAGAATTTGCTATGTTTTGCAAGAATTTGCTATGTTTTGCAAGAATTTGCTATGTTTTGCAAGAATTTGCTATGTTTTGCAAGAATTTGCTATGTTTTGCAAGAATTTGCTATGTTTTGCAAGAATTTGCTATGTTTTGCAAGAATTTGCTATGTTTTGCAAGAATTTGCTATGTTTTGCAAGAATTTGCTATGTGAAGGACAGAATAGCTAAGTTTTCCAAGAATTTGCTATGTTTTGCAAGATTTTGCTATGTTTTGCAAGAATTTGCTATGTGATGGACCAAAAAGCTATTTTATGCAAGATTTTGCTATGTGAAGGACCAAAAAGCTATGTTTTGCAATATTTTGCTATTTTAAGGACAGAAAAGCTAAGTTTTGCAATAATTTGCTATGTTTTGCAAGAATTTGCTATGTTTTGCAAGAATTTGCTATGTTTTGCAAGAATTTGCTATGTTTTGCAAGAATTTGCTATGTGAAGGACAGAATAGCTAAGTTTTCCAAGAATTTGCTATGTTTTGCAAGATTTTGCTATGTTTTGCAAGAATTTGCTATGTGAAGGACCAAAAACCAATTTTGTGCAAGATTTTGCTATGTGAAGGACCAAAAAGCTAGGTTTTGTAAGGTGAAGGGAGGCTACTTATGTCCTCAATCTTGCAAAATCTTTGTTAAGGGAGGCAATTTATGCCCATCATCTAACAAATTCTCACTTAAGGAAGGCTACTTATGTCCTTCCTAGGAAGGTGACTTCTGTCCTTATTAAGGAATGACTTTGTTTTCTTTCCATGATCCGATTTAAATAAAAATGGATTATTTTAATAAAAATTGCAATTAATCTAGATGCTTGAATATGAGAAATGTACACAGGAAAAAAATAAGACCTCACTCTTAATCAGGAAACGAGAAAATCTTTTTTTTATATATTTCTAAATTTCTGCCTTTTATTGCCTAACCAACCGACCAACATACAAAATATCATGGAACAGATTGGTTAGAAGCCTCTAGGGGCACTGGTAGGAGGGAAAAAAGTTGACCTTATTCCATTTTAAATTTGAGTTTCAAAAAAGTTTTAAAAAATATTTTTTTTGGGGGGGAGAAGGGTGTAGAATCCTCCCAAAAGATAGTTAAAAACCTTCCCAGGACCTATAAGAAGCTTCACTGTAAAAGAGAACAATATCGGTTCAGCGGTTAGCGAGATCCTTGGGGACAGACAAAAAACGTTTACTAATTAATATAATAGGATTGATATAAAATAGAACTCTTACCTTTAACAGTTAGGGAGTTGAATCCATTTTTATAGAAGCAGAAATATAATCTATGATTATGGTTTGGACCCTCTAAAACTGTAATCTACCTTTCCACTTTCCCCTCTCTTGGTGAAGATATCTTCAACGCCGATACGATTTTTGAAATGTAAGATTCTACTTTCCCCTCTCTTGGTGAAGATATCTTCAACAAGAGAGACAAAAGTGGAATCTTATATTTCAAAAATCGTATCGGCGTTGAAGATATCTTCACCAAGAGAGGGGAAAGTGGAAGGGTAGATTACAGTTTTAGAGGGTCCAAACCATAATCATAGATTATATTTCTGCTTCTATAAAAATGGATTCAACTCCCTAACTGTTTAAAGTTATAAAACCAATTGAAATTCACCAAAGTCCCCAAAGTTGTTTAAGCTAACTTCTTACCTCAACATTGTAAAACTTATATTCATGATTTGTCGTCGATTATGATCTCCTTTCGAAATTATGCAACAAGAGAAGGAAAAATGTTTTTAAAATTCATTTAACTCATTCTCTCATCACATTTACGAACGTAGTTCTATTATTAAGTAAATCTTATTCTTCACACAAATTAAATTACTCATAAATCATAAATTGTAATGTTTGTTTGCAGGGTTTAACTTTTACTAAATACTCATAATATTTATATGGGGATCATAGTTCAGAAAATTTTTTTGTCTTTTAATAAGAAAAATTTAACTTCAAAAATAAAAATAATAGATTTTTTGATTTCATTTTTATGTTACAAACTTTTAGTTTTTAAGAAGAAAAAAATATTTAAAAATATTTATGTCAGAATTTTTTCTGAACTCTTCCTTATTTCCTAAATTGTGTCTTGAAAATTATTTAATTAATCAAGATGACACATTACACAATAAGGACGTTTTGATTCTACATTATTTATTTTATTTACTACAGAATTAATATGTAATATGTAAGTAATATATTAATAAATTATTTAATTAATAAAGATGACTTATTACAAATTAAGGACGTTTTAATACCACATTATTTATTTCATTTACTGTCACATTAATATGTAATTCTACACATATATATTGATATGTGGAAAAAATACAAAATGACGCATTGAAACAACCATAATTTTTATATTTAATCAGGCATTAATTTGTAATTTCTTTTTTTAAGAAAAATAATGGCAAATAAAAAACAATTAAAGACATATTAATAAGTCATTTTCTTTAAATACGTCACAAAAAAGACGTATTGAAAATTAACGACATGTCAATGCAACATTTCTAAAGAAACAAAACCACTTTAGTAGATGCTGGGTGACACTGACTTTTTAAAGTAAAGAAATGTGGAAAAGTTAGTTTCTCTTTTTTATAAAAATTTGAGTAGAACATATAAGATACTAGAGTTGGCTCGATATAATTATCTCCCTATTGGCTAGTTTTCTATATGCATATCTATTTCTCAATAAATCTATTTTCCTCACCTGGCATTACTATCTTAAAGAAAGTAAATATTTAATAATCTAAATGATTTTAAAAAGATTTTTTAAATTATATTTTTTTCTTTACATTACCATCACCAAAGGGTTAATGATGATGATTACAATTTTAGTTTAATATTTAAACACACAAAGTGTCGCCACAATCGAATTCTTTTAAAACAGAGTTTTCTTAAATTTATTATATTATAAATTTAAATTTTCTTTTTTATGATTAGAAATTAAATACATTGATATAAGGTAAATAGCAACATGAAATTAAAAAAAGGAATTTATTTTTAATAAAGTAAAATAATGGGTCTAATCGTTCTGGGCAATGAGAGTTTATTATGGATTATTGGAGCACTATGAGTTTTAAACAAATATTCCGTGGAAAACTTGAGCTCGTTTATAGACATTTATTTCCTATATAGATCTGACATGGATCTTGAAGCAATTAAGCAGGCCGTTTTGTACATGTTAAAAATTGGAAGATTTCATTAAATAAAAGTTATTGCAAATATACTTAGTAAATGACATAGGGCTCGGCAGCCGTACAAAAAACGAAAAAATAAACACGAGGGGAATTCTTTAAAAAAAACTTTTGCCTCACTAAAATCAGTTTGCCTCACTAAAATTTTAGTGAGGCAAAATTATCCCCTCTAAATTTTTAGGGAGCCTCACTGATTTTAGTGAGGCCAGCCAATTTTTTAAAAGAATTCACCTCAGCTTAAGTTTCAATTGTAAATCGTCGACTAGACTTTGCGACATATAATAAATCTATAAATATATAGATGTTTAACCAGACAACTACCTGGATCCCCCTGTTGGGGACCTTTTTCGTCTGCTAGCAAATTACTTCCTGCTCTTTTATAGCAACTTGGATGTGTTAATACTTCCGACGCAATTGGTTGATGTTCATAGACCCAATCTAAAGTCTACACAGGGTCCTCGGGTTGGGGATATACCTCTTCCCCCTCTATTGTTTTACTTTAATATATGGATGGCTGCGGGCGGCCATGGGCGGCCATTGTGGCCATGGTGCGCGGCTGTTAAGCCCTGAGATATTATATTACATTTGTACTTACTTTATATGTTTTATCAAATTGAAATGTACTCCTATAATTTCTAGAAGCCTAGCTATTCTATATATATAAGGTAGGTCTGTCATTTGTCATGTGGTTACCAACACTTACTTGTTTTTTTGTCATTTAAACTTATATTTATATAAATATCACTGCTGTTTTCTAATTTCCATTTTTTAAATTATAGTTAAAGTGATTCTCTATCTAAAAAGTGTACTAAAAATGTTTTAAAGCTAAAAGTCATGCCTATAACATTTCATAAAATGTATTACCATTAACATTAAAGTATTTAAATGTGTTTTTGTCTGTTGATTAAGATCTCAATAACTGTCCAAATTATTTGTAGAATTTTAAATTACTAGAACTGTATAAAACTTTATTGTTCTTTTTCCCCAAAAAAATGTAAGAATGATAATGCCAAACTTCTTATGATCAAAATTCACAATTTTCTATCATATTGAATCTCCAATAGCCACTTAACAGTATAAATTTCTTTAAAATATGAGAAATATTGACTTTTTATTGATATATCAAATTTATTTTATTGATAGATTTAACTTCAAATTGTGAACATTTAAATAAGTTATTGGATTTTTTCAGCCCCTAGTGCTTCACATAAAATGTCATTAATAAAGAAATATTACAATCCTGATACTAAAGTAACAGGATGTTTGTGTGTCTGTATGTCTGTGTGTCTGTGTGTTTGTGTGTTTGTTTGTACCGAAGGATCTCGCTAACCACTGAACCGATCGGGTTTTCCTTAACAGGGTAGCTTCTCATAGGTCCCGGGAAGGTTTATAACTATTTTCTTGGGGGGTGGGACACCCCCAACCCCCTCCCCAAAAAAAAAAAATTAAAATTAAGGTGGGGCCATATTTTGTTGGAGCCGGAGCCGTAATTTTCGTTAAAAAACGGCTCCGTCTCCGGACTAGATAAATAAAAAGATTTTTTTAAGTTATAATTTGGTAACTCTGTTTTGTCATGTGCAAATGCCCCTATTAAGTTTTTCAAGTCCATTTTTATCAAAAATTAAACTTTTAAAACCTTCAACAGTCAAAAATAGACGTAGGAAAAAATATGTCGAGTTTTTTCTTGATTTTAGGTCGGAGCCGGAGCCGCGATCATCACAGACGGCTCCGCATAGCCGGAGCCGCACCAAAGTATACTTAAATATGTGACTATTAAATAGTATGAAATCACGAAACCTTCCTATTTTTTGTCTTTTGGAGCATGACCAACAGTCTATCATACATCAGTCTATCTTTATTAGCAGACGAGAAAATCATATTTCCCTGATGGACAGACTAAGTGATTTAAGACTAGCTTCAGTACTAAACATAATCAAAGAAATCTGGCAGTAAATTTAATTCTAAAGGCTTTAGAAGTTCAATTATGTAATCGTTTTCCTCAGCTTTAGAAATAAATCTAAGCTTAATCATTTTATTTTTAGTCAGCCGTTCAAAACACCCGCTGTCGCGATGTTGCTAAAATCACTCCATTTTTAATTCTCAATTTTCACTTTTTGCTTTCTTTTAATTAAATTGGATATTAGAATAATTTTGTAATACAAATATTAAGTAATTTTTAATTTCAATATGTACAATGTTTTCAATCTATAATACAAAGTAGAACGATGTCTGTCTGTCCGTCTGTCCGTCTGACCGTCTGTCCGTCCGTCTGTCTGTCTGTCCCTTAAGATCTCGGTAACCACTGAACCGATCGGATTCTACTCTTCAGGGTATCTACCTATTGGTCCTGTGGTGGTTTTAAGCTATTTTCTCGGGGGGTGGGACACCCCCAACCCCCCCAAAAACCAAAAAATCCCCCCCCCCCCATTTTTTTTTTTTTTTTTTTTTTTTTTTTTTTGAAGGAGTTTCCATGGTCCTTTATGGTCTCTCGCAATAATTTTTTTTTATCACCTCTTGGGCAAAGCCCCTAGAGGCTAGGGGCGAAGCCGCTAGTAGATTTATATAACAACAATTATTTTAATCAATTTCTTGCATTTCGTCTATTGTATTAAACAAAGAAACAAAAAGAGATTATTCAAAATGATTACAAAATTTAAAGGAAAAAAAACTAAACACGCCATAAAAATCTAAGTTTATTAAGATACTAAATATGTAATTTACATTAAGAAGTCTTTTACGGTTGACTGATTTTTATTGAAAAAAAAATATGTAAGCTTGTTCAAATTTGCTGAAAGAATAGTTTTTCTTTCCAGTACGTAAACTGCACTTTTTGATTAGAAAATTTCGTGCTTACAAAATCTTTCTTTTTTGCATATATTTTTATAATATATAATCAGTTTATTTAAGACTTTTTTCTTTCTCATAATTAATTCAAAGATTTTTATTGAAAAAAAATTGTAAGCTTGTTTAAATTTGTTAAAAGAATAATTATTCTTTCCAGTACATAAACTGCACTTTTAGATTAGAAAATCTTTCTTTTTTGCATATATTTCTATAATATTATAATCAGTTTATTAAAGACTTTTTTCTTTGTTATAATTAATTCTAAGATTTTTTTGTAATTTTAATAGAGATTTATTCTCTCCCCCCGTTTTTTAAATTTTTTTATAAAATATCCAGAGGTGTGGGATTTTGTGACCCAATCAGAGTATCCACTAAGTTATTTAACAAACTGACAGACGTTAGAACGTTTACTGTCATATAGTAATTACGGGGTAGAAGCGATACTAAAATAAATTTAATCATACTAATGTAAAAGAATAATAAATAACTAAAGGCAAATTCCATTAGAAAACTAAAATAGGGAATATAAAATTTTAGAAATTATTATTACTATCCCAATATTTTCTCGACTATCTAACTATCCTGTCATCAGTTAATAATATATAAACTTGATAAATAGACTTTCGTTGATATCAATTTGATTTAAAACATAAATAAAGTATAGTAGCTGACCTACTTAAAGGCCTGGCCCTAAGTGTCCTTTAATAAGTATTGTTGAAATAAAAACCCTCGGGGCTGACAAAAATGGTTTTAATGTAATAATTTTTCATTTTAATATCCGCGAAAAGCTGTCTATAAAACGATGGGATAAATAACTGTTCCTTACCTCATACATATTGAGAACCATTCTGACAGAATTACAGCACACAAAGACGACGACAATTAGAACCAGAATCATGGCGATGCTCTGGTCACGTTTCTGCCGCACAGTTGCTCGAGACACGGCTATATTGGCGCTGAAATACATAAATAGATTATAGATAGATTAAATCATGTACTAGATGTGCGCCCTTAGTTGCCTCTAGGGGCACTTCAGGGAAAGCGGGGGAGTGAGAGAAATCAAACTTCCACTTTCAATTGAAATTTAGAAGAAACAAAATTTTAAATGGGGGAGGTTGGCATAATTGAGAAGCTTCCCTGTAAAAGAGCAACCATATCAAATCAGCGGTTAGCGAGATCCTTCGCTTAACATAGACACACACACACACACACACACAATTTCTGTTTCGATGGAAAGATGTAGCTATAAATATAAATGGACAAGCATATGATTAAAGACATAGCTGTGTAAAATATCTTATAAGGAAACAGAGCGCCCCACAAGAAAAATAGAGAATCCGCTCCCAAAAAAATCTGTTGAACTTTGCTAATGTAATCAAACTTGATGAAATAAAAAAGCACTAAGTTTGGATATTCACACAAAGAAACAAATAAAATTTGGTACATTTTTTTTCTTTTTAGTGATTATTTTAAATTTTCTTTCTATAGATGCTTTTTTATATTTATAAGCCTTATCTCATTATTTTTTAACCATTAAATTTTATAAAATATGTTACTGTTCTTTTTGATTAGTTTGTTGGTTTGTAAAAACCTTTTTTTATTCACCTAACTTTTATAGTTTGTAGAGTTACTAAAGAGATGGTATTTTGCAAGGACTTTTTATCTAGGGACTAGGAATTAACGTTCTTATGATATTTAGGAAGATTTTTCATTTGAGGAATAGTTTACTAAACAAACGCAGACATCCTGTTACTTTAATAGAAGGATAAGTTAAATCTAAAATTCAATTCAACACTATTTGTATAAGGACCCTATAACATGATAGCATAAATAAAAAATTTTACAAATATCCCATAATTTCCAGTCTTGGTAACAATTACAGAAGTATAATTTTTGTGGGCCTTCTGAGGATAAGGAAAAATACTGGCTTGGGAAAGATCAACACACAAAGATAAATGCATATTTAGATAGATACATAAATAGGGTTCCTGGACAAACGCAGGAGTCCCAAACGTCGGAGTGGACAAACGCAGGAGTGTTAAAGTATTAATTGAATTAAGTATTTCTATGCAGATTAGGTTAGGTTAAGATATGAATGTACAAATAAGCCCACCGCAGGAGTTAGGCATTTAAAAGACCTATAAAATGGTCTAAAATAGGTTAGGTTAGGTTAAGTGTCCACTCCGACGATTGGGACTCCTGCGTTTGTCATAGGACCCTCTCCATCTATATCTATCCATCTATCTATTCATCTATCCATCAGTATATTCATCTATCTAGCTAACCATCTAAATATATATTTCTTTTTATCAATCTATCATATTATCCTTGTCTTTATTTTTCTATACCTGTTTATTTATCTATTATAAGTATACACCCACAAAGCTATCTGTACATCTATTTATGGTCCTATGACAAACGCAGGAGTCCCAAACGTCGGAGTGGACAAACGCAGGAGTGGACACTTAACCTAACCTAACCTATTTTAGACCTAACTATATTTAGATGGTTAGCTAGATAGATAAATACATTGATGGATAGATGAATAGATAGATGGCTGGATATATAGATGGAGTGATAGATGGATTGGTAGATGTATTGATAGGTGGATGTATAGAAAGTTACACAGATAAATAAACAGATAGATAGATAAATACATAAACAGATAGGTGGATGAATAGATCAATAGATCGGTTGATAGATAGATGATTAGATAGATAGATAGACAGATCGATAGATAGACAGATCGATAAATAAATATATGGATAGATAGATTTACTGCAGAGATAGATAGATATATACTATAAAGTAGATGGATAGATAGATACCTTGAAATAGTTCTGTATAGGAGCATGTTTGTAACAACCAATAGGAAGAGAGGAAGAGCGCACATCGTCACAAAATTGGCCAATAAGATGTAGTACCTTAATAATACATTTTTAATTCAGTACTTCTCTTGTTTGTTAACTTGCTCGCAAATTAGCACATAATTATTTTGCTTTTAGTAGATTTTGATATTTAAAATTGCTTTCTTCTTTATAAATGAGTGGACAGTAATATCCTTGCTTAAGAAAATAGATAATTTATATTTTTTTTATATTTTCTGTAAAATAGTTGATATTTACTGAGTGAGTATTTCTGAAAAATTAGTTTAATATCCCCCACTTCTCTCTTGAATTACTTTCAAGATATTCAAGTAATTCCTGGTTTTCTAGCCTCTCTATTATTTTACTTAAGATCCAAAAAATTAATTGATAAATTGGAATAGGCTTCTAAGATTAACTTTAATACTAAGTGTTAGGCTATTTAATAAGTTGATAGATAATTTGATGAAAGAGATCAAGAGATATTTAATGAAAGAGATGGAAAGCAAAAAATGCATTTAGCCCTACAAAAATTTTACATAAAAAGAAGCCTTTTATAGATCTAAAGTGATAGGGCTATTGCAGATAAAATGCTGTGTTTCCCAAATGGTAATAAACAAAATTACTCCTATTTTGGATTACAATTTGTGGTTAAAACATTTGGGCACCACACTTAATGAACCAACTATTCAAAATTCAATAAAGTCCATAAAGTTGTTAAGCTAATAAATAAGAAAACGTTATTACAAAACTTTAAGAATTAGTGTTATAAACAGCCTAATATTCCCTCACTCCTGCTTTTAAACACAAAAATTAATGAAAATAGTCAATAATTTCATTGTCTCTTTTCTATGTTATTAATTTACATTCCTTGAACCTTTTCCATGTTTCTTTTCCAATTCATAATTATTTCTAGTGCGTATATGGTTTTACGTAAATGTAATTCAAGCTAGGAGTGACCCTAGCCAACCTAACCCGTCATGAAATTTATAGAAATTGTCAAATTCAATTTTCTTTTGTGGGGGAAAATATTTCTATTTCCACTGAAATAATATTTTTGCCGGAATAAAAAGTATCAAATGCAACATAGGGATTACACAAGGTTAAAATTGTCCACATTTATGACATGTCCAGTAAATGTGATGTTTGAACGATATAAAAGTGTGTTGACAATTGAACAGATAAAATTAGAAGGTAAAATTTATGATTTTACATACAATAGTAGCAAAGCAAAATAAATAAAAATCAGACAAATTAAAAGATAACAGTAAAAACCGATTGGAAGAAAAATTACGTACTTACAATTATAGAGTAGTTGCACAACTGAAAATGAAATAGCTACCTTATGTATTCTGGATTCGCCCTGAGCTCTGTTGGACACACAATAGGGATCCTGAAACAAAAGGTTATGCAATCAATAGGTATGCCATGTATCCTTATAATAAAGTAAAGGGATCTTTGTGTCTATCTGAGTATACCGAAGGATCTCGCTAACAACTGAAAGATATGGTTCTCCATTACAGGAAAGCTTCTAATAGGTCCTGGGAATGTTTATAACTATTTGTGGGAAGGTACCACCAGGCTCCCAAGGAAAAAATTGCCCCTAGAAAAAAAACCTCCCCTAAAAATTTTTGTTTATTTTTCTTTTAAACAAACTTCACCTCCCTCAATTTCCCCCTCGAAGCCTATAGAGGCGTAGCTGCTAGTTTAAAAAATAAAATAGCACTTATACTATCAAAAAATTTATAACTGAATAAGCTCAAGACAAAAGCTTAAGTCCAAAACTTCTATGAAAGGCATAGCCTAATCAATAACGTACTTAATGAGATCTTTTAAAAGACAGACAAACAAAAAGACAGACATCAAGACACTTCAATTTTTCAACAGCTAATATCCAGAACATGATTTATTAGAAGGATAAGCAGAAATTTTTCATCAATTGCAATATCCATGCTCGCAGTACCTAAATTTCCACGTAAATCTTTTTCTCGTATTCATTCGAATCCGGTGGATAGGAACCGGTTCTCATCCATACGAAAAAACTATGTCTAGCATCGTATTATATCCAGCTTTCTACGAATATAGAAATGTACAATCATAAGATTAAAACTAGTTTTTTTTAGCCGGTGCCTCCGGCACCTCGGGCTAAAAAAACTAGTTTTAATCTCATAATTGTACTTTCTATATCCGCGGAAAGCCGTTTATAATACGATGCGAGAAATAACTATTCTCAAAGTTTTCTGTTTTCCCGTAAAAATGAGCCAGTGTCTTTTTCACAAAAGTCAGGATTTTAATTTTGTGTTAAAAAATCAGTTTTAGATTTTTTTTTCTGGTGCTATAGCGACGGCAAAGGGCTTACCTTAATAAAACTTAAAAGTTTTATTTCATTTTGTTCTTTAAATATTAATAATACGCGCCAATTTAAACCAACTATGTATAATTGTAGTTGAATGAAAAGTTTTCCGACTGTAAAATTGATTGTATATACAGTTAGGGAGTTGAATCCATTTTTATAGAAGCAGAAATATAATCTATGATTATGGTTTGGACCCTCTAAAACTGTAATCTACCTTTCCACTTTCCCCTCTCTTGGTGAAGATATCTTCAACGCCGATACGATTTTTGAAATGTAAGATTCTACTTTCCCTTCTCTTGGTGAAGATATCTTCAACGCCGATACGATTTTTGAAATGTAAGATTCCACTTTCCCCTCTCTTGGTGAAGATATCTTCAACACCGATACGATTTTTGAAATATAAGATTCCACTTTTGCCTCTCTTGGTGAAGATATCTTCAACAAGAGAGACAAAAGTGGAATCTTATATTTCAAAAATCGTATCGGCGTTGAAGATATCTTCACCAAGAGAGGGGAAAGTGGAAGGGTAGATTACAGTTTTAGAGGGTCCAAACCATAATCATAGATTATATTTCTGCTTCTATAAAAATGGATTCAACTCCCTAACTGATATATATGTCAGTCTTGTTATGCATGCAGACATACACACACACACACATTCACACACACACACACACACACACACACAAACACAGAGATACTAGACTACACTAGACAAATAGAATTATGAGACAAGAAGAATATTGTATAGTAAAACAATTTGTCGCAATTAAAAAAGAACTTTTAGATAGTTTTAAAAAAGAATTTATCATCGTTTATTCAGTATTAACTAAAACTATTTTATGAGATTTTTTTTGTAATTTGAATATTTTTAAAACATTTTGCACGTTACTTTATTATTATTATTTTTACTTTATATGAGAAAATTAAGACTACAATATTATCTTTAAAAAAGATACCAAATAATTGTTTTTTAAAACTGGTATAGCATATGTTAACTACCTGAGTATAAACTGTATTCCTTTAGTTTACAGAAGATACTTCTAAAAAATTAAATAGATTGTGCGTGGTATGTACTTTAAGATCTCGTCAACATTTAGAACAATTAATGCCTAATATTCGGATACAGGGTTTTGATTTTATTAGAGGCTATTATTGCTTCAACACCTTAAAAAATATGAACCGACGAAATAAAAAAAAAAAAAAAAAATGCATCGTATTCGTGACAATTAATTTCAAAATAAAAATTGCACTCATAAAAATGGAAAGGGAATATACTCGTATTTTATTAAATAAGTTTAATAGTATTTTTCCTATTTTTTCTATTTTTTAAATGTATATGAATCTATAAAAAGTTAAGGAGTATTGTTAGTAGCACCCGTCCGAACGAAATTTGAAAGCTATGGAAACTAATTGATCTATGGGTTGTATTTAAGAAATTCGACCGTTTATAGCCGACTTTTTTATTGGGAAGAAATAAAAAAAATAAGGCCTTTCATACCAAAATGTGTACAGTTTCTACCCAATAGCAGGTCTGCCGAGTTCTCCAAGGATATTTTTATTGGTGGAGCCTGATTACCTCTCTTTCTTAGTACCTTTATTACTAGACATTATACCAAGGACTTGGACCTAAGTACATTTAGAGGTATGAAACAGCTTATACCAACAAAGAAATTAATTCGGAAGAAAATCACGAAACTTATACGTGTTTTTCAGCTGTCGTTGGGGGGCAACACATCGTAAAATTGACGACCTCTCCATTAAGAGATATAAGTTTTCCGGAATTGTAATGTAGGGAGTAGATTTGAAATCTGCATCAAATTTTAAGGATTTTTTATAAAATTCGTTTTTTGTATAATTCTTTATCTAAAAGCGGAAATACAAATTAAGTTAATTAATTTTGGCATCCGTGATTGGTGGATTTAAAAAATCTGCGCTCTGATTGGATGTCGTACATCATTCAACCAATTAGAGCGCAGGTAGTTTAAAATCCACCTATCCTATTGGTCAAAATTAATTAACTTAAAATGTATTTCCGCTTTTAGATAAAGAATTTTACAAAAAACGAATTTTATAAAAAATCCTTAAAATTTGATGCAGATTTCAAATCTACTCCCTACATTAAAATTCCGGAAAACTTATATCCCTTACTCTCCATTTGACCCACAAATATTATTTTAGATTTATTTCATTTGTTGGTTATGCCTTATACCTGGGTATGAAATAAGTTTCAAATCATATTCTTTACATGGGGTTTATTCAATGTTTAACCTCGGAAAATATCCTAAAATCTTGACAGAAGAGCTTCCTCAAATAGCTTAAGAATAATTCATAACAAGAAAATTTCGTTAAAAAAAACTATGGCCTTCTAAATTAGTGACAGATTTTAAGAATATATAAATAACATTAGCAAATCTTTTTTGGACATCATTGTCATAAAAAATTTAGGTGGGTCCCAAGTTGCCTGGCATGGGATATTGTGACACTTTTGTAAATTGAATACTGAGATATCTTCTTTGGATAACATCCAAATTGAAACCTTTTGTCACAGATAATGTAGTTATATTCCTAGGCTTATACCAGGGATACACGGATAGAACAACTAAGGATAAATTAATCTTCTTTCCAATACACAATGTTCTAGTCTTATATCAGGGATAAAGTTATAGTGCTATAAATTAATGAAATTAACGCATACTTTGTCTTTAATGCAAATATGAAAAATAGAAAAATTTTCTAAAATAAATGAATAAATTTATATTACATTAGTCTATCCCTATATCCTTCGCTTAAACAGACATTCTTTAATCTTACTACTTTCTTACTCTTATGTAATACATAAGATCTTTCATTTGCTTCTGCACTCATTTTTAGAGTCGTTTTTTTAGCCAGTAGTAACGGTAATAAAACAAGGATGACAGCATCCATAAGTAGCGAAGCTCAGAAACTATGAATGTATATTATGAATATATTTACAATATACCAGTGTCATCCTATATATTTGATGAAATAGGAAAATGACGAAAACTTCAAAATCACGCAACCTTTAAATCACGAAAAATTAAAAATCTAGGAATCGATCTAGCACCACAATTTATAAACAAATCTTAATGAAACTTAATGGAAATATGTAGAATATGAGAATATTCAATCCCTGATAATTTCAGCCGAAAATCCTGAATAGGAATTGAGAAAACAATAGAAAACCTAAAAATCTAGGAATCGATCTAGCACCCCTATTAATATAAAAATTTAAGGAAAATATGTAAAATGTAAATTTAAGCAATCCCTGAAAATTTCAGTCCATTAACTTAAAAAGGAGTTGAGAAAATCAGAAAAACATGAAAATGTAGGAATCGATCTAGCACCCCAAATAACAGACGTATGGAAAAACAATGTATAGATTAGATGGGCATATGTTATAAGAATCTTCACTAAAAATTTCAGCTGTCTATCTTTTATAGGAGCCGAGAAAATCACGTTTCCCCCTATTTGTCTCAGACGGACAGACGGACGGACTTTTCGAATTATAGAGTAGCTACTAAAAATAACTGGCATATTTAGAATAAATATCTGAAAGCCTGCCCTATACTACGCATAACTGAAAATTTTACACAAATCGGTCATGTTGTTTCTAAGATCTTACTGTACATGTATATATCCAGACAGACATCCAGATACTTTTGTACTTTCATTGCATACTGATACAATCCTTGTGCAATCTATTACAAAAATAGGAGCTGGGTCAGATATTCAACAATTTGAAATATGTAATTTTTGTGCTTATTGGTTATATGTATTTAATCAAAATATTCAATAATAATATCATTTTTTACTGCATATCTATAGTTAATTTTATTAAAAACATTCCAGACTTCCAAAGATTCTTCTTATTCCCCCTAGCTAAACAATTTATATTTCTAAATTATGAAAATAGGTTAAAATTTCACAAACATTAAGTGATTAAAATGTTGCATAACTCTCCCTCTCCTTTATAATTTCTAGACACCATTATAGAAAAAAACAATACTTTTGGCACCATAACAAAGCATTTTCTAATTAATGACAGTTTTTTCTTTCATACTAATGATTAATCATTTATTCATTTTGTTATCCAACTACAGGAGCCATATTTTTTACATTTCCCAACAGGCTTCTATCAATTACTTATGAATACATGGAAATATTTCAATTTCCCCATTTATTACTTAGGGAGTCAAATAGATCCCACAAATGAAACCAAGGAGGGAGGAGACATTGAGCTGTTTATTACACTGGTCCACAAAGTTTTAAAGTAACGTTTTCTTATACGTTGGCTCAACAACTTTGGGAACTATATGGAAATTTTATGGATTGGTTCATTAAGTAGAGTGTTCAAACGTTTTAACCACTAACTATAATCTAGAAAAAGGGTTATTTTGTGTATCATCATTGGGGATATAAATCAATTTATCAGCCACTGTCTTCTCCCCTTTAGATCTCTGAATAAACCACTTTTGGACTGTCTGTAGGTAAGGCACACGCTGCAAAACTTGTTGCGTTATTTGTTTCATAAACAAAATTTAGCACTCATAAAATCAATAAGTCAAATGTTTTTTGAAGTTTGTTTCAAATTAACTCTTTATAGAAATTTATGATACAATCAGAAAACTACAATTTGCAAAAGAAAAATAGGTTAAAATAAAATTTAAGGTTATACTTATCTTAAACACTGTCGGATAAATATATGAGGAAATTCTGATGCCAAATAAAACTAAAGTGTTTCTTCTCGAGAGAAATTAATTTTTAATTTAATCAATTGGAGGGAGGGGTGCCGGGGGGGGGGTCTGGTTAAGGGACAAGTTGATCTAAAAGAGAAATTACCAAGTAATACTTTCAATGGATTATGTTACACAAAATAGAGCTGTGTCATCAATCCCGCAGAGAAATGTAAAAAATGAATATAAAAAACGCAAAAGCTAAACAGCATGAGGTTAAATGAGCCAAATTGAGCCAAAAAATCAAGATAAAAAATTACTTTTGGTATGGTAAAAGAAAGATGGATCTAAATACTAATATGAAAAAAATACTTAAAAGTACTTAAAAATACTTGGGAAAACTATCAAAATATCCAAGGATAAGACAATGAATTAAAAATTGATATAATCTAAAAATTATGATAAACAAAATTAGACTTAAATGTTTGGTGGAAAAGTCAAAACACTGCTATAGTCTGAAAGACCCAATAAAGATTGAATAAAAGGCAACAAAGATTTATAACAACGAATGAGAGAATGTTTTTATTAAACCTTAGGGCACCAGTATATTATAATACTATGGAATCATGAAAGTGATATTTAAGCGGCTGTGCTGACATACCAAGGATAATTAATATATTATGTTTATGTGCCAGCTTTATTCAGAGATAATGACTCCTAATACATATTTTTGGAAGTGCCCCAAAATTTATATTTTGTCTAGACTTGCGTCATTAATTCATTATCAGAAAAGCGTTTGAACTGTACTTTATATTTAATTTTCATATCTGACCTGGTACGGGTTAAGGCTATTTTAGTTATCTCTAAAAAGATGTACCTATATTTTTCCTTCTTACTATTTATTTGTATTTTCGTAGCCCCTGCTCAACAGGTTTTTTGTAAGAATGGCTAAGCCAACAAAAGATAATAATATTATATTATGTCATAAAGACCATTTATCTATACGTTGAGTATTATACAACAAGGTTGAATACATGAATGGTAAAATGTGTTTTGGACTGTAAAGTACTTTTTTTCCATAGATTTTATATTTAAAAGGTTGGAAACATGGAAATTGTGTAGATTTTAGAGGATTAATTAAAACATAAAATTTATACTTTTCTACAAATATTAGGTAATAGTGATAGTACATAAACTTTTCCAATTCACTGCAATCTATATAGGAATCTAACAGTAGATCATATTATCTTTTTAAGTAGCGAAACTACCTGCAATTAACTATTGGGAAAAAACGTTATTTTCGTGGAGCTATTTAAGATAAAAGTCACAAAACCTTTAATTATGAGGTTTTATTCAAAGTTGATAAATTGATTGTTTTGGCCAGGCCATTTTATATAAGAATGGCTTCTTAATTTGCATAGAAAATTTTCCCGATAACAAGCCTAACAAACTTGGTTTTATTTTTGTGCTTTGCTACTTATAGATGGGTGATCCTTGTTTTTTTCTAATATGCTTATCTATTATACTCTTTAAGTGCAAGGTAGGGTATAGTGTACATAATTTTTTTATACTGACAAAAAATACTAACAAGGATTATTATGTTTATATGTAACGAAACAAATACCATATAACCACTTGCAATACCAAATGAAAAGAATATGGATGAGGACAGTTTTGCTTCTCCAACGAATGGAGGGACGTGAATTTGTCTGTGTAACTAATAATATCATAAAACTGATATGACAACATTAGGCTTTATTTTAATGTCTTTAGTGTGATTGGACCAAACATACTCTTCAAAAGCGGATAGATCAAAGCAGGGATATTACCTTAATGTTAAATTTTCCCCATATTCATCAGTGACAAGGTTAAAGTCGTCTTTTCTCGTTGAGTTGACAAGTTCTTCGGGAACCAATTCTGCCGGTATCTCGTAACATGTGTACAACTCAAAAAACCTAAACAAAAGTTAGTCTGTTTAAATTTGTAATTTTTGCCTAACCAATGCTAAACACATAGATTTTATTGTTCAAAAATATCTTGAAATAGATTTGAAGAGATATTTGCCAGAATTTTAGAATTGATCAATTAGAAAAGATTTCTGACAAATTCATGGAAATAAATCTCAACCTTTAACCCCCTTGATTAAATATGCATCTTATATCTTTATATTTTCTTTTATGTATAATCATTATGCTACAGAATTGATACCTTTACTAACATTTATTATTATTAAATAAGATAAAATATTTTTGTCAAATATAATATCTTGATAAATTCTTATCATTAAAATAAATTGATTAAAGGCCTAACAGGAAAATTTTAAACACGTGTAACTTTGTCTTTACTTGCGTATTTTAAAAGCATAATAAAAATTCTTTTAAATGTTATATGTTTGTATCTATTGATTTTATTTTAAACAAAAAAGACAATTAGATCAATAAAAATATCAATTCTATCAACAAAGCAGAGGTGAATTCTTAAAATTTTTGAATCACTAAAATTTTAGTGAAGCAAAAGTATCCCCTAAATTTTTACTGAGCCTCATTGATTTTAGTGAGGCAAATTTTTTTTAAGAATTCATCATTTAAGAGTTTTAAAAAGATATTTTAAGAGTGAAAAGCTTTTGATAATCTCAATAGAAGAGCTGCAAAACTAAAAGCATTTACAATAGGTTATCTTTTTTTTGCTTTCAGTCAACACAAAAGCTAAGATATTTCCATTAGCATACCTCTTTGTCCTACTTTTAAGTAAACCATAGGGAGTTATAAGAATTTTGATAACATTTATTGAAATAAGATTGTTAAATTATATCATGGTTGATAAAATGTAAAAAGATAAAAACAAAAAGTTTAAGGTTTAATTTCTTTTTGTTGTGTTTTGTAAAATAGTAGAAACAAATTCTAAACATGATAAATGCATGATTTCTAACAAAATAGTTTTACCTTGGAATATTCCAGAGAACAGAAAGGGTTATCACAGGAATAACATACATCTTACTTGATAAATGGGATAACCTAAATATATATAAATAATAATTATCTTTCTTTTCAATAAGATCCTATTGGAGAATATCTAATTAGTAATAGTGTATGGAATAACATTTTGATTTTCAGAAAATAAAAAACTCATGTTATGTTTAGAGGATTAGTAATACTAATTAGTTTGTTTTTATTGAGTACTCTCAACAAAATATGTCAAATAAAGAAAAATAAATAAATTAATTTTAAAAATTCAACAAAGTATCTATTAGAAAAAATATTTCTCAATGTAAACAATTTTTTTGACTGAACTATTAATCATACATTGTTTATGTAGTACCTAAGTTAGACACACAGAAAACTGTCCCGAATTTGTATTAATTTTGAGGAACAAGACTCCAGTTACGTCATATTTTTCTTTCCCGAAAAAGGGAAGGGGGGAAGAAAAAAGAGATGGGAGAAAAGGGTGTTTTCCCCATCTCTTTTGAAGAGATTTTCTTCCCCCGTTCCCTTTTTCGGGAAAGAAAAATATGACGTCACTAGAGTCTTGTTCCTCAAAATTAATACAAATTCGGGACAATTTTCTGTGTGTCCCTAAGTTACATATTAATGACAAAACTTCCCTCTCGTCATAACCCTATAGCGTGTGTACTTAACCTATTGGCCACAGAAGTCAAGATGTCTTGCAATGTATCCGAATTACAAATTTATTGGAATTCGATATTTGTAGCACTTGTAGCATGCCATGGATAGATAAAGTATATCTCTGCAATTTTTCCTATTTTACCAGTGGACCATCCCAAACCACCCAAGGCTTTCCATTGCGGTTAGAGACAAGTTCTGGATAATTTCGGAGGCTTTTGTGGGGAGTTTAAAAATGAATTCCAACATTGAATATTTTATTATTGATATAAAAAGGAAAGTTAGATTGAATCAAAATGACTAAACTTATTTTTTTTATCAAACGCTATTTTAATGTCAAACTGATGATAATAGCCGATAAAACTCTACAGTCAAACTTCTTTTTAATGAAACATAATTAAATAAAAGACATTTATGATATCAATTTAAAGTTCCTAAAAGGAATACTAATGATTGAATGACTCTTAGTATAGATTTCTATTAATAATCATGATATTAATAAATTATTCAAAAATTTAATTAATATTTCATGAATTTATAATTTTAGGAAAAAAAGGTGAATTAAATTAGTGCGAGCAAAGCTGTTATAAATACAGTTTTATTAATTTATTTGATTTTTTCTTTTTTTAATTTTAGTAATATTATTTTTAAATATTTTCTAATAACTTATATGTTTATAATCAATAATTGAATCAAAGGATTGCTTAGCTCTTAATTTCTTATTTATGGTCTAAATAAGTTTGTATTTTATTCATATTTAATTATAAGAAATAATTTTGAAAAATTTGAAAAAATAACATTTTGATTAATTAGTATCATTTAATAAATCGTTATGTGTAATTTTAGCTACTACTATTTCTCACTTCTGTCTAAGAAATCCGGGGGAAAAAGTATCCCATTAAACTATTTTAAGGCTATATTTGCTATTAAACTATCAGTTATTATTGTTTTTTATAATATTACTAGCGGCTTCGCCCCTAGCCTCTAGAGGTGATAAAAAAAGTTAAGGTGAAATTTTAAAAAAAGGACCAAGGAAATCTTCTACAAAAAAAATAGCCTAAAACCACTAAAGGACCAGTAGGTATATTCCCTGAAGAGTAGAATCCGATCGGTTCAGTGGTTACCAAGATCTTAAGCTTCAGACGGACGGACGGACGGACAGACAGACGGACGGACAGACGGACAGACATCATGCTACTTTGTATTATAGATGTATCGATTAAACAAATAGAAGCATGAAATTTCAAATTATATTTCAAAATTAAAATTTGAATGATTTTCCCTGTCCTTGTGAAACCTACATGACATATGTCAAACGTGTTTCTAGATTTTCATAGAAACAAATCACGAAAATTTTACATAAATACTGAAAATGAAACACAATACGAATTTAGCAAAATTTAAGAATAATTATGACAGTTGCGCAGCAATAATATGCGAATCATTTTCAATAATTGATAAATCAATTTTTAAAAACAACAATTTCACAACAAAAAAACTGTCATAAACATGTTTGAAATTGTCACAAGTTTCTTCATGCAAAGTTGATAATCTAAAGGAACATTCTAACATGACTAAATTTAATGACTTTCCAAACGGAAACAGATTGCTTTAATTAAATTACCTTGTACCACTATGAACAACAGAAAGATACCGTTCTACTGCAACAGACACTGTAGACCAAATTGACCCTAAACAAAACATATGTCTTAAGTTTGATTATTTTAAAAAGGGAAAGGAAAATTTCAAAGCATAAATAAATTTTTGTTGAAAAAATAGAGATTTATTTTATTTTCACAAACACATGTATAAGATTCCATACAAAAAATATACATGTTTTTACCTATCAGGAATATTGTAGTAATAAAATTTTAGAGTGACTTTGCTCCATATTACAAGGAAATGAGAGAAGTAAAATACCCATTTACCAAATAAATAATTCACAAACCAATAAATGGTCCTAATTGTAAACAAGATATAAATTATAAGAGCCAAAATAGCCTCTCATTTATTATTTATTTATTTGTCTATCCTTTTAAGAATAAATATATTAAGCATAGATGTATAACCCAGACTACTACCTGGCCCCTGTCTATGGACCTTTTTTTCTGCTAGCAAATTGTTTTTTGTTCTTTTGTAGCGAATTGGATGTGTTAATATTTATGATGATATTCAAAGACCCAATTGAAAGTCGGCATAGGGTCCACGGGGTGAAGGCATACAGTTATTCAATCCTTTCTCCCTCTATTTCTCTAATCTTTTAAGAATCAAAGCTACATGACAAGAATGATGTCAGGTGGTTGGTTGGTAGCTTGTAACCTTCCTTTAAAATTTACTCTAAACATTTTTTATTGCTGAATAAAAGTTTTTCTTCTTTTTTGATCTTTAAATATAATTGTTTTCAAGTTATTCCTAAGTCAAAACCTATCTTAGAAATAGAAGGAAAACAAGGATGTCAAAGTCTAAAAGTATCAAAGCTCAACTATAAAATTTTAGGAGAAACAAGCACAGACGGACAGAATTCTAGAGCTTTAATAGTAGCCTTACAGACCACGAATGAATATTCATACATACAGACGGACAAAGTGAGTTACAAAGTAGATCCACTACTAAAAATCCGAAGAAAGAAAAGTTTTAATGAAATATTATGAACGAGAGAAAAGTTTAACCAAGGATTCGGATTAATTTAATTTTTATAAAAGAAGCGGCGTCACCCCTAGCCTTTTGAGAAGTCAGTATTCCCCCACAGGATAATTGTTTTGTTCAATATAAAAACAATATATTTTTTTCTTTAGAGGCGGCTAATAGTTTTTGTTGCATCATATATTTTCCTTTTTTATCTCTGCGGGCCCCAAACCGTATTTATAACCTAACCCCTCGAGAATAAAATTGTATAATTACCTGTTAATGCTATTTGAATAAAAGGCAGCATTTTTGGAAAAACTATCGCTTGATAATGCATCTGGAAAAAAAATTAAATAATTATACTTTTCCAGTTTCAATGCTAATAAAAAATATCAATCTTAATATATGCTATCTTTTATTTATTTACCTAGTTGCCTTTCTATCCATATGTATGTCTAGATATCTATTTATCTCTCTATTCATCTAGACTAGATATCTTTCTATCATTATATCCATTTTTATTCTTTTATCTAAATATCTGTCCGCCTCTCTAACCTCTACCAATCCATTAGATTCTTTTTTTAACCCTTATTCTATTCTATCTATCTTCTTCCACTATTGCCTCCTTTTTATCTACTATCTATCCCTCTATCTATCTATCATTTATCCCTCTATCTATCTATCCTTTATCCTTCTATCTATCCATCCATATTTTATCTATCTATTACCTTCCAATCTGGAGAAATTTGTTCAAAAGTAAAAGAAACTGTGGTGACGATTATGAACATGCTGTCGAACAGGGCTAACATCATCAATATATGCCTAGATATAAACAATAAATCATGAAACATATTTAATTGTTGAAATAAAATAAATATTAAATAACAAAGACAAATATGTCCATAAGTAACAAAGCATAAGAAGATGAAATAATAACAGTAAACTATTATTCAAAAAAAAACAAAAAGATGGTAAAATAAATTTTAGTAAACAAGACACAAAAAAATCACGAAACCTTAAATACTTTTATGTTGTGTAATACGAACATATAGACATAAGGACAAACTAACAGTTAAAACCTAGTATTATATAGCTGTGCTACTTAAATCTAATTTTCAAAATCACAAAACTCTGTTGCATTTGCTTCAAACTCTTGGAAAACAAGGAAGGGAAAATACGTTTGCGATGAAAATTAATTTAAACTTTTAAATTAAAGTAATATTTTTTGTCCTTTTTTAGCAAAATATTGATGTTTGAATTATTTCATAATAAATAGTTTAGTTGATAACTTTTGAAGATATCGTTCTTGTTTAAAATTTGGAAAAGTTACATAAATTTTGAAAGGTCAGGCAATTTTCTTTTATTTTAATCATTCAACAATTCTTGATGTTTGGTTGTGTAACCAACAATTTGACGTAGAATGTGCGGTGAAAATTCACTTCCGCAATTGCCATTCAGAATAGCAAGGCAATGGATATAGGATATACGTAGAAATAATAATAGGGGAAAATTTGTCATCATTTATTGGTTAGTTCGTTCATCCAGTCGTTGGATGTAAGTAAATAATCGAAATGGGAGGAGGTGTAAGTTTGATCTTTTAAGTTATTAATTTTAATATTTTAAAATGCAATAAGTAGGAAGAGGATTGAAAAACTATAGCAGGGATAAGAAAATTGACGATAATTGTCCATCCCAATTGATGATAAACACTATAACCCTATTTGTAAATTTAAACTATTGATTGAAAAATTTAGACACTTATTATAAAACTAATAAATCAGAAAGTACCGAAATATTTTAAAGCAACGAATAAGATAATGTGGTTAAGCAACTTTGTGTAGTAGTGTATGTAATATACAGTCCAACTTCCCCATCCTCTATGAGTTTAAAGTATATAATTAATCTCATAATTAAAAGTTTTTATATCCTATAATTATAATGTCCTGCCTTTCTTTATTCCTTTTTTTCATTGTACTGAGTTACTTTAAAATATGGGAGTAATATAAATGATACAGTTTAACCAGGGAAGGAGGGGACATTGGGCTGTTTATTACACTAGTTCCAAAAGTTTTATTTATTCGTTTGCTTAACAACTTTGGGTACTTCAAGTGAATTTTGATTGGTTAGTTCTTTAAGTTGAACCTACAAACGTTTCAAACCCCTAATTGTAAACTACAGAAGTGGTTTTACAGGCCATTGTCTTATCCCTTTATATCCCTGAATATAAATGATACAGTTTAACAATATTCAGTTTTAAGCAAAGACAAATATTGAGAAAAATAAATTGTAGAAATGTGAAAAAAAAATATTGAAAGAATAGTTATTTAGGGAGAAGTCGAAATAGTTATTTAAATTATAACATCGTTTCATAGACATCTTTTCGCGGATAGAAAATAAAAAAGTGGGGATAAAGTCAGTGTGCCTTAGAGCCTGTTCTAATCCAGTGAATATGAATGGGATACGAAGCAAGAAGAAATTACAAGATTCCAATCTATTTAAATAACTGAATGACTATCTATATTCCTTGGTTTTATAAACTGCTAAAATAAATGTTGCCGCATTTATTTTCATCTTTTATTTCAACTTTTTAGTTTTTATACACTAGACTATGTACAATATAATGTACTATTTATAACTTTTTTAGGGTTTTGGTGCTTTTGTGCGTTTTCTTCTAATTGTCTTGTTAAGCACAAAACAACCCTTCCCCCCTCCCCCGTATTTTTAAAAATAGATGGTAAATAGGGAAGAGGGTCTTAAGTAGGGGTTAGAGATATGGGAAAACACTAACAAACCCTTTTTTAATTGGGAGGGTTTTTAGTGCTCGAGAGGCCACTGTTAAATGTTGCTTGAATCAAAACCTTTTCTAAAGACTTATATCAGCAAAATATAACCCAAAATTCTACCAAAAACGGTGATGGGGGGAGGATTAATTTATCAAAAATGTGCCATTACTGTATCCCTAACACTTACTGACATTACAAACTATAAAACCGCAGTGCTACTTAAAAGATTTTTTTTTTACCTGAAGCTAACTTTCATATCTAGCTTTGGTGACCGCAGAACAGCGACCGACGCCATATTCCCAACCAGACCAAAACCTGAAAATAATTAACAAATTATATCAAACTGCCATCACTCATAGCTGCAGCCATCTCACCTAAGCCGCTGCCACGCGCGGATAATATACAAATGCGCAGCTGCAGATTCCTGTTTAGAAACGTTTCATGTAAGATTAAAAACAAAATTTGTACTTAATTTTCTAAAATATCTAATTCATAATTTTTAGAAATTTTATCTTTTGGTTTGTGTGATGTAATGTTTTAAAATTGAAAATATTGTTCAATTTCAATATTAGCCAAATCATTTTTAATTACATAAATTTTATTATAGAATATATACCTTTTAACAATGCCTTTTATAGAAGGAAAAATATCAAGCTAAATGGAGCTCCATGGAGCAAAGCGAAAAAAATCCAATAATAGACTGAAAATTACAAGAACAGACGAACAGATGGAAGGAGATAGTGAGTTGTAAAAGGCTTGACCTTGCAAAAAATTGTAAACGTAGAAAAGATTTCCTACAAAAAAAATACTAAATCAAAAATGCACACAAAAACCAGAGATAAGTCCTAATTATTAAAAACATTTCCCATTAAAAAGATGTGAGAGCTTTCCAAACAAACATAAAAAGATCCACTTAACTCATCCTCCTATGGTTATCTTATTTAAATGAAAAAGTGGGGAATCAAGGACATACAAGCCTTTTTTTGGGGGGGATGACGATGGTAAAAATTCCTCAACTGGCGGAAAGGTAGACTTTATATTCAAAAACAATTTAGGCATCTCAACATTTTTGGTAGAAATATTATCACCAAAGCTGTTTACAATGCCTATAAAAAATGACGTCATAGAATATAATACAGGCCAGTATACATTTTAATTGACCAAAGTTAGGAGTTCTTTATTTACCCCTTTTTTGACAATTTTGTCAAAGTGCCTACTGGTTAAAGAAGAAAGTGATGAACCAAAGTTGTTAATATTTACCTAACTCGCCGCCGAGATTTTATTGTGTTATCTACCTAAATTAACCTAACCCAACACAGGATAAGCAACTGGTATAATTATTTTTACTCCCCATCCCGCAATTCCCTCAAACTCTTAAAAGTTAGGCTATATGGAGGGTTGTCTGCCAAACAAGGCATTTTATTGGATATTATCAGAACTGTTACATCAGACATCAGTTTTTGTAAATTTATTTAATTAGACAGGATTTTGTATTTGATTAAATTTTGGATTATCACAGAATTTCAAGAGAATTATATGTATTAGTTACAGAGCATATCATTTCGGTGTTCAAAAATATTTTTTTGCGGTAAAACTACACCACATGTTATTCTTATTCGTCTGTTAGTCTTTAATTATATGTATTAACTAGGAAATAGAAAAATTATTCTGGTGCCCAAAGTTTATAAAAAAAACTACGATATCTCATTACAAACTTTGGGTACTTTTGTCAAATTATGAGTTGTTGTTAAAATCTAGCAGCGTCTAAACTTTTCCACCAACAATTTTAACTACATAAGGAGTTTTTTTTGTTTATTATAATTAGGGATGTATTAAAATAAAAATTTTTGGAGGTGCCTACTGTTTGGGGTCTCCCCCCTTTACCCTCCGTCCCCCCCCCCTTTGAACGTCCCTGCATGTAGGCAAGTTGTAAGCACAATTTGAAATTCCACTTTTGGGAGACACCCTCTGATTTCATTATACATATTATATACATTTCAATAAAATGAAGATCTATTCATTTTCCTTTTAATCTACTAGCGACTTCGCCCCTAGCCTTTTTTCCCTTTTTTTGGGGGGGAAGGGTATTTTTTCACGGGGGCTTTGTCCCAGGGGTGGGGTGAAGGTTTCCCCACTCTGCTTATTTGTTTTAGTTTACAATAAGAAAACAAAAATTTGGGGAGGGATTGTTTTGGAGGGGTTTGAAGGTGTCCATCCCCCCGAGAAATAGCCAAATAATGTTTTTCATGTGCTACACTTGGATATAATTGTCCTTGTTTATTACTAATCAAATTTGTTATTGAATGATAATTTGATTAATCACCAAAAACTTCACATCTTATAAATTCATATAAACTTATATAAATGAATATTAAACAAGTAATATTAAATACATAAACGAAAACACATTAACTTTATGTCTTAATAGAATCATCCTTTAAGCTTAAAATTCACTAAAAACAAACTCTTTGGCTTAATTCACGAATTCATACTTAAACAAGGACAAGTATAACCATAAGAAGCGCAGCAATAACAAGCTAATGCAATACCTGTTATACAGGGAACCATTATTCCCTCCACCACAAAATTCATAGTGAACTAACTGCTGTTACAACAACTGAAACAATATTATAATTAACAGATAGGTAGATTGATAGATAGATAGATAGATAGATAGATAGATAGATAGATAGATAGATAGATAGATAGATAGATAGATAGATAGATAGATAGATAGATAGATAGATAGATAGATAGATAGATAGATAGATATATAGATAGATAGATAGATAGATAGATAGATAGATAGATAGATAGATAGATAGATAGATAGATAGATAGATAGATAGATAGATAGATAGATAGATAGATAGATAGATAGATAGATAGATAGATAGATAGATAGATAGATAGATATATAGATAGATAGATAGATAGATAGATAGATAGATAGATAGATAGATATATAGATAGATAGATAGATAGATAGATAGATAGATAGATAGATAGATAGATAGATAGATAGATAGATAGATAGATAGATAAATAGATAGATAGATAGATAGATAGATAGATAGATAGATAGATAGATAGATAGATAGATAGATAGATAAATAGATAGATAGATAGATAGATAAATAGATAGATAGATAGATAGATAGATAGATAGATAGATAGATAGATAGATAGATAGATAGATAGATAGATAGATAGATAGATAGATAGATAGATAGATAGATAGATAGATAGATAGATAGATAGATAGATAGATAGATAGATAGATAGAAAGATATATAGCTAGATAAATGAATATATATATATCTATTCAGATAGCTAGATAGATACATAGTTAGATAAATGGATCGACGGATAGATAGATAGACATTTCTCTTTGAAAAGGGGTTCAGGTTGATCTAGCCTCTGACCTGCCTTGGAACAACATTAAGCTTTCCTTAAAATAATATAGAGATTGGTTTAACCATTTACGAAATCTTAATAGAGAAAAACACACATTTTTTTGTTTTATAAGTAAGAAGGAAAATGTATGAAAATTTTTTGACACTTCTATCCCAATTTCTAGAGATTATACGGACATATGCTAATTTTTTTTAGAAAATAGATACACAACACATTTCCTCATACTGGACAATCGGACAAAGAGAGTTACAGGGCAGATGTTCAAAAACAGAATATGCGGTGAATCATAGATAATTACAAGACCTTTATAAAAAAAACGCAAAAAGACACATGATATCTTTACCATAAAAATCAGCTGTCCAGTTTTAATAGCAGCATAGATAATCACACTTCCCCATAGCCGTACGGACGGACAGTGAAAGTGAGTTATGTAGTAGCTTTGCTTGTAGATAGAACAGTGATAAACTATAAATTGATCTTCCTTCAAAACTAAGTAACTATCTGCGCTATTGATTTTAAGAAAAAGATTCTTTTAGAGGGTTTTTAAAAGGCCAAACAAAAAGGCATAAAAAGTGCGTTAAATATTTATTTGCAGTATGCTAATTTTTGTTTATTAACATACTTACCTACCAAGTTATTTATTTACACGTAATAAGATGATTGTATACATAAGTAGCAAAGCTTTGTTTATCTATTTACATCTATTAGCTAATAATATTATCTTTGGCTTTACCTAGATTATATTCGGATCATGGAAAGAAAACGAAGTAGCGGGTTTCGTCGTATTTTCACAGTAGCGTTTCTCCTATTTATAGCCCTTGCGTGGGGCTCTAACCCTGCGGGGAAATGATTAACTTTTACCTAGCCTAGTCTAACCTAACCTAACTTAAAATAACCTATCAAAATTTACTGTGAAAAAAGTACGAAACCCACTACTACGTTTTCTTTCCATGATCCTTTTTTTCCCCCTCCGAAGGAATAAATGTGTATACAGGTAAATTTCCAACAGACAGTCCTACTGACACATACGAAAGAAGTACAGATTTGCAACTAAAAATATTTATGATTTGTTTATATTTTTCTTATCGTAGCTTTTAATGTACAGCATATTTACAATTTCTTGTAGTAGAAAAGTGTTAATTTTCAATGTTACACTTCATGTTACTAACCAGAAATTCAAGGTGAAAATGTGGAACACAGTAAAAGTGTCTGACTGATTATGACGTAAGAAAAAAAATTAGCCAATGAGAGGCCACTATAAATTTTACCATTGGTCAATAATATCCTCTCATTGGCTAATTATTTTTTGTTACGTCATAATCAGTCAGACACTTTTACTGTGTTCGAAAATGTGATTTATTTTCTATTGTTTAGATAACCATAATCATTTGGTATATTTTAGCTGCTTTTTATACTTTATGAAATGTACAAAATAAAAGCAACTTTTTGTATAAAGAAATAAATGAGTTATTTAAGCAAACAAAATTTAGCATAAATGGATATTTAAATCCCAAGGTATTAAATGATCGAGCGTCAGCTCATCATTTAATACCGAGGGATTTAAATATCCATTTATGCTAAATTTTGTTTGCTTAAATAACATTCTATTGCAACAAAAAGGTGATGTTAGCAAATAATTTCTAGAATAAAATCATAAAACGTTTTTTCATTTAATTTGCATTTTTTTCACTGCTGTGTTTTTATTTGACATTAAAAATAAAAATCATAAAAAATCTTCCAAATCAAAGAGAAAAAATCTTTGAATTATTGGTCAATTTAAGTTCAAAGATTTTTTTATTGTAAAAAGTTATTTTTTTAAAAATATTCTAGAAAAAAAATCTTCTAACAAAAAAAAATATCATAATCCAAGATGGCGGCAATACATGTAAAATAATATTTTCAAAACAAAAAATTTAAACTTTAATATCTTTTTTCACAGATTGAATTTCAAAAATCGGTCTGACAGTTTTTCCAAAGTCAGTATGATCTATCGAATGAAAAAGGTTTGAAACTGATAGAACATTTCTTTATACTAAAACATATTTTTTCTCCCGTGTTTTCCCACACTTCCAAAAAATGAAATTCAATGAAAATTAAATGGTTCTCACGTTAAAAAAAAGTTCCCACGGGTCCTAAAAATGAAATTAAATGAAAATCATATGTACCATTTAAATGAAAATTAAATGGTTCCCACATTCTAAAAATTTTCCCACGCTTGACATTCTTGAAAAAACCTAATTAATTGAATATTTAAACAAACTGAATATCGCGTTTTTTGCAATGGAATGACAGTTTTTTTAAAACAAATTTTAAGCAACACGAGTTGAATGTCTTAAGGGATTTACTAAAAGCGATAAATTTATGTACTTCCCCATTGATGATACACAAAATTAACCCTTCTATAGATTATAATTAGTGGTTGAAATATTTAAACACTCAATCAAAGTTCAATAAAAGTCCTCAAAGTTGATAAGCCAACAAATAAGAACACGTTATTATAAAACTTTGAAGACTAGGGTAATAAACGGCAATGTCCCCTCCCTCCCTGCCCTAATATACATTGACCCAATCCTTATCTTACCCTCCTTTTACGAAGGGATAAGTGTGGTCCATTATCAGAAAAAAGGGATTCAACTTGAAGTATTTGATTGATCTAGTTAGATTGCTCCTGCTGGTAATCATGTAAACAGTGACTTGGAAATCATCATGCCAGCAAGGGTAAAAATAATCATATTGTATTGTTATGTAATTAACCGTGTAGTTTTGTACAATATGGAGCCGCTACAGCTTCAGCTTGCAAGAAGCAAAGCAGATTAATAACAAAAAGACAGGATGCTGTGAGTATTGGTGCAAAAAATGGGGACAAATTTCAAATTGATTTGACGGGGCTGATTATTTACGTCACAAGTGAAGGGAAAGAAAAGGGAAGGAGTAAAAAAGAAAAGTTTTTAAATGTAATTTTAAAGATTGAAAAGTTTTTTTTTCGTTTGCAATATTCATGTTACTTAAAAGAGTAATGGACATTTTAATTTATAGAGTAGCGTCGCTACTAAAATAAACCCACAAAAATTTAACTTGCTATCAATATAAACATTTGCAAATATATTAGATAAAAAATGAGAAGTTATAGACTTGTAATATAAACAAACAGTAGTTATTATTTTTCTTCATATGATAATGCTAAAAATTCTTAAATAGGCAATTTTGTTGCATTTAAACTAAGCTATGAAAAAAAATATCTCTGTTAATTTTAAATAGAGAAGCTTCTTCATAATGTCCTTTTGAACTTCCTACGTATCTAACCTTATAGCTAGCAAAATTTTTATTTAATAAATTAATATTTGGGTAAAGTGGCTTTTGATAGGTTATTTTAGGTTAGGTTAGGTTATATTGGGTTAAATGATTGCCCCGCAGGGTTAGATCCCCCACAGGTGTTAGAAATAGGAGAAAAGCTAATGTGAAAATACGAAGAAGCGCCCCTTAAGGAGCGTTGCCACGAAAGGGACTATACCGCAATATTTTTATTGGAAAATAAATTTCTTTACAAATGTTTTAACTTTTTTGGCAATTAACTCCCTTGCCTATAAAAAAAACTAATTCAGATAGTTTTTAAAATTTAGTTTAAACTTCAATGTTAGATAAAAACATAAATTTAATACAAGATTCATATGCATCTCTTACAAGGTCAGATAAGTGATTAAAACCTCACAAAATGCTTTTTATTGCATAATAAAAATTTTGAAATAAAATACATAATATTTTTTTCTAATTTATTTAAACTTCAAAAAAGGACTATTAAACTGAATGATTTTGATTCCAAAGTCTTATTCCTGAATAATAACGCCAACTTGTATTGGAAATATTATCCGATAGTATCGGAAAATTTACAACAATTAAATTCCGGTATTTTTGCACTCCAGTTTTGGCAAAGTATCTTAATTTGCAAGCTGAGCAACCATAAAAGAAAAGCATTTTTCCACTTCCCTGCCCCTAAAATTGAAAGTCCCTGAAGTTATTGTTAGGTTGTAGAAAAAAAATGTAAATATTAATAGCATTAAAAACTATAATAAAACTCTGTAACTATAATAATATATCTCTTTATAAGTGTTATGATTAATGTTTATAAGTGAAGTTTTAAATTATAACCTTCCTAATAAACATGATAAAATCCAGTGAGGGGAGGGAAAATCTTTCATTTTCATAAAATCAACTACTAAATTACAAATTAAACATAATACTTTCAGTGTAATCTAACTCTTCACCCATTGACCTATATCTGTATCCAGGAATCTAAAGGGTTAAGACAATAGCCGATAACAAATTGATGTACATACTCAATGTGATTCACAAAATTACCCCTTCTGTAGATTACATTTAGTGTTGAAACTTTTGGACACTCTACTTAATAAACCAACCAATCAAAATGTAGTAAAAGTCCCTAAGGTTGTTAAGTCAACGAATAAAAAACGATATTATAAAACTTTAAGGACTAGTGTAATAAACAGCGCAATAACCCCTCCATCCCTGATATTAGCAGACTGGCCAAAGAAAAGGTGTTTAATAATATTTGATTTATATACACCCAGCCAAAACTTTTGATTTATTTATGTGAAAAAAATTATTAAGCATTATCCAATCCATGTTGTATTTTTAGACCCATCTAGACGCTAAGTTAAAAAAACTCAAATTGACTAAAGTTTTCAAAAAGCAAGAAAAAAGGATAATAATGACAATTAATAACGCAACAAATGTACAACAATTAATACGATATTATTAGGTAAAGAAATTTTTCAATACATTTATTTTGCTTTAAAGAATAACAAGACAAAAGTCACGAAACCTTTTTTATATACCTAACTTAATATTTTTCAAATGCCGAAATGTAAAATATAGATTTTCTACAAGCCATAGCAAAAAGCTGGCAAAGACACAAAAAAGGCACCTGACCCGTCAACTATGGGACACTGCTGCATAATCCAGGTCTCGACGTCGTTGTTTAAAATCAAACCATAATTCTTAAACCAATTTGATACTTCAATGATATTCAAAAATTTCAGACTTTTAATTTTAATATTTAAGTAGATCAGTTATATCTTCTCTATGACCCCGAGCAAATATGACACAGAGTTTTTTTTCGGCCATTTAGGGCTAACAAAACTGGTTTTAATCATTTTAATATCCTCGGAAAGCTGTCTATAATACGATACTATACATTATTTTAGTATGGATGAGAACCGGTTCTAATCCGGATATTAATTGGTTTCGAAGCCATACTGGAAAATAAATTGTTTTTTTGTATAAATTTTTCCGTATGATATAATGTGATTATTTCACATATTACACATTCTTTTTTAATATTTGAAATTTTGAAATTTTAGTATAAAAGAACTATATTAGTAAATTATTTGGTTAATTTAAGTTTTGAAACTATACTTGATGTCTTATATCATAAAAATAAAGCGTACATAATATTTAATTAAAAAGTATTATTTTTTAAAAGACAGTCATCTTATTAAAAGAAAAATATTTATACCTCAATCTTTTTATAAAGCTGTTTCATAGAATTCGTTCATAAGAATTACATTATATACATAGATTAAGACATTCTGTGTTAATCATGAATATGTTTGATTTTTTAATAAGACCATAGAAAAAAATTCCTTTCAGCATTCCATTTAGTTTATTAAAAAAGACAGACAGACATACAGACAGAGTTTAAAAAAAGTTACAAATGCTTGAGGGGAAAGAATAAAAGTTAACAATGCCCAATAAAATGAGATTACCCTCTGGAGGCCTCCCCAGAAAGGCTGGGATCCCGAGGGGCTAGGTGGGGGACAATTTTGTCAGAGAATATCATCCTGTTATTACATTTCCAGTGAACATACAAATGCGCAAATTAAATTAGCGCCAAAAACTAAAAGGTACCTATAATCGAAACTTGTATATTTCTCGCAGAATTCAAGATTCGAGTTTTCTTTAATGACTTCCTAAAAAAGAGCCTATTGTATTTCATTTTTATTTCTGAACTATCTCAATATACCCTTAAGAAAACTTTATTGTAAACAATGACAGCATGCTTGTGTACAAAATAATGCATAAATATGGTGTATAATAGTTACTTCGGGAGTGATATTTATGCATGTAAATTCTGTAAATTTTTGCTATTTTTTTATATTTTTTGTTGTGAAAACGTGCATATGATATTTTGTAACATCTATTCTGATTTCTTTTTATTTCCTTTCATCGATATGTAACTATCATACCTAGTGCACTGCGGTACGAGACAGGGATAGGGTTTAGCAACATAAATTAGGAATAAGCAAGTTAATTATATTCATATTTAGGGCATGAATATTATAAGTTATCAACATATTTCACTGTTAAGGAATAGAAAAGTATCATTTTGAAATATTAGATTGTTAAAAGTAATTTTTCTAAATAAAAGAAAAAGAATACTTTTTTTCAGCTAGAATTTATACTTGCCTTATTCGTACCGACATACTTAAATATAGTGTAGCTGCTTTATTTTGAAAAGTAATAACAAAAAAAATACCTTTAAATCTTATTTGAGAATAATTATCCTTTTTTTGGATTACATGTTCTTTTACCATTCCCGCAAATATGGACAATTTTTCGTTTGTAATGCTATAACCCCAATTCCATATTTTTATAAGTGCAGCATTTCTTAGATTTTTATGTTCGCTCGTCACTAGGTTGCTAAATTATGGTATCTTATTTTCAGCCCAATGTTCCCTCCCTCACTAAGAATTATATGGAACTTCTAGTTGTGTGTCAAATGTGTTTATAAAGTATAAACAACATTAATTGTCAGGAATATAATTAACTGATAAGCTTGAATTTGTATTTTACAATCAGCGGATTTAAAACTTTTAACAATGTATTATTTGTTATAATTATTGCTACTTTTTTATTCCTTTTAAACAAAAGTATACATTTTTAAGGTTAATGTTAAGAAAATCAAAGAAAGAGTCTCTTGTTGCAGGTAATCATTATTCTATCAAAACTACTTCTAAAGGAAACCGTACTAATAGACTAAGTTATGACATTTCGAAAATCAGTTTGGGACGTCCAAGCTTATTATGTTGATAGGGGTAAAATGAGTGATTTCAAAGGTTTTGGGGGAAAATCTAATGTATTTTTAAAAAAATTTTAGGGTAGTTATTGAGGGGTTTCAAAGTATGAGGGGGGGTAAACGCCCTTTTACTCCCACCCATGGACGAGAAAATGTACAGTTTCAGGTCACGTACTAAGAAAATGTACAGTTTCAGGTCACGTATTAAGGAAATCCCCGATGATCGACGATACATCAATAAGAAACAATACCATATTTTTTCTACATTTTTCCTTTACTACAACTACAAGTGGACCCCCCCCCCCCCCCCCCCCCGATTAAACTTTGGTGTGAGGGATGTTATTTTTAAGTTCAGGATTTTTATCTCTACACATACCCCCTCCAAAAAAAAATATATATATATATAAATAACAACGCCCTTTCAGACTTTGTGGGGCGATGGCAATAATTCCAAATCTAATCATAAGTTCCTGTGGTCTGTATTTCTAAACTTTTCTTTTCTTTGCAGTGCTCCAATGAATATTTATAATCTTATTTTTGTTACAATTATATAAGTAAATTGCATTGTGAAGACAGGATCATATTTTTTTCAAGTTTAATTGTTTTCTTCTTTTTTAAAAAACTTTTAATCTTCTAAAGAGTTGTATTAGAAAGAAATACATACACAATATTGTATTGTAAAAATAAAGAAAAAAAATTGAGATTTCCCTCATATGAATATGGACCAAAAACGTAGTTTTCATGAGTTAGGTAAAGGCTTGAAAAGCACCGCATGGATATTTCCCCTTAGAGAAAGGCCCTATATTTACTCAAAATTGAAAAATGGGCGGGACGGTTAAAAAGGATTTGAGGGAAACCTTAAAAATTGAATACATTAAATAAAAAAAGCACCTCTATACTTTAGGCATAATTCTAAGTAGAAGTTATTAAAAGGAAACAATGTATACAATTTGTAAACATTAAAAAACAAGGATTACAACGTCCATAAAAGTGAAGCTCTAAAATCGGAAGGTAGGACAAATGTACAATAACTCTTGTAGGGTGTCAATCATTATTCCAAAAATCAGATAAGAATAATATAATTGTATCATACAAAAAAATTGTTGTCAATAAAGTAAAAAATAAGCATATTTAAAACGAACTTTCTGGTAATGATTATTAAGTTCTACTCTTCCTAAATCGTGCCTAACTGTTATTGAAATCATCATGACAAGTTTGAAATCGACAGGACAAAAAAAAGAGCAAACCGTTACTTACGGACAGGCGGACGGACTGACTTTAATTATTGTGGACTAATTTTAACAGATGTTCTTGATAATTCGATATGTAATCCTATATTGTAATCTTGTGCACATAAAATATTCTAGAGACTTATACTAATCAAGCTAATATATTTATTACTGGAATATGTGTTTTATATCCTAACTTTTAAAAGCGAAGCTTTTCTATAATTAGGGTCCGTCCGTCCGTCCGTAACGGATAGCTTTTTTCGTTAACTTAGGCATGTTAGAATTGTCCTATCGATTTCAAATTTTGCACGATGATTCATGTAGTAGTTAGGTACGATTTAGAAACCGTAGCAACTCTATAATCATTACCAGAATGTCCGTACGGCCTTTTTAAACATGTTGATTTTTCTACTTTTTTAACAACAAATTTTTATGTGATCTAATTATCCGTTTGATCTGATTTTTGGTATATTTATTCCTGGGACAACAAAGAACAATAGTATAAGCGAATCAACTCTATAATCAAGTCCTAAAAATGTAAGTATGTCCATAAACATTATCCTGTATCAAGCAGTTTTTTAACAAATTTACTCACAATTTTGCTTTGACTCTTATACATTTATATTAGGATTATTCAGTTCTGAAACTATACAAGTGTTAACGTCCGTTTGTCCTACCGTTTCAGTGCTTCGCTTTTATGGATGTTGTCATCCTTGTTACAGTAGAGATATATATATAGATATTGTCTCAGTTTTTATATTATTTGGCTTACCTCATTAAATATTAAAAAGAACAATTGTACATTACATAAACTCATTAAAAATTAAGAAACCATTTTATGCTGAAAACCAATTCAATGTTTAATAATATTTTATTTTGATTTAGGAGCACAGCTACTCTACAGTTGCTCTTCAGTATAAATGAGTAGCAACAAATTCTAAGATGGCGAGTTTGCCTTCCCCCTTTCTTCACTCCTCATGGTTCACCCCCCCCCCCCCCTCCCCCCCCGGTAAAGTTTTTGTGAATGGATAAACTTATCCTTGTTGAAGTACATATCTTTAATGAGAAATATTTCCTACATTATATACCCCAACCTTTGGTAGCCTCGGTGTAAAATTATTTCCAGTATGGCCTAGAAACCAATTAATATCTGCTGGATTAGGATAGGTCCTCAGCCATACGAAAAATCATGTATACTATTGTATTACAGACAATTATCCAGAATTATAAAAATCATAAAATTAAAATTCGGGGCTAACAAACTGGTTTTAATTTCTTTTTTTTATTTTTCAATGTACTCGGAAAGCTGTCTATAATACGATGCGCTAGATAACTCATATTGTTTAAGTACAAAATAATAATTAATACTTTCAGACAGTAAACAAACAGAAACCAATTAAAACACAAGAATGGTCAAATACATTGTAATAAAGCATGAATGCAAATAAGAATGGCCAAATACATAGCTTCTTTCGCCCTTTTTTTAAAGGGCTGTATTTTCTTTAACTTTAAAACTTATTAAAAACTTTTATTACTGCGCTACATAATTATCAGTGTTAATTTTGTTTTTGAAAGACTTTATTCTATGAATTCTATGACGTTAATTACTGATGAATAGATTGCTTTGTTATTCTTTCTAAAGTAAATAAATTACATTAATGTTATAATGTACTTATTCAAAACAAGTGGCTACGCCATTAAGCGGCCTCTATGGGCACTTGAATTAAGAGAGGGGATATTCAACGCTTCACTTTCAGTTTTAGTTTTAAATGGAAGAAAAACTTTTTCTGGAGGTATTTATTTCTAGATTCAATTTTCTCGGGAGGGTGTAATTACCTGGTACCCTCCCCCTAAACATCTTCTCAGCACCCATAAGAAACTTCATTTTTAAGCGGTAAAAGATTTACTACAGACGCAAACAGACATCCTCTTTCTTGAGTTAAATGATTGTTATATGCTTTTATTAAAACTGTAAGGCTTTTTGTCCAAGATTAATATCTCAATTACTACAGCACCGATTGGAATTGTTTTTAATCTATTTAAAGCCCCACGATTACAGAATCCCTAGATACTAGGGGCCTAGACGCTAGTATTAATGTCTGTATTCAAAATAAAATTTCATGAACAAAATTAATATGTCGATAACTTTCATACAAAGACCTAAACATAAATAATATTCATATTATAAATATCAAGCTTCAAGTTTAAATACATATAATTTATAAAACTGAATTTCAATAATAAAATATTTGAATTAAAACTAATTAATACTACTTTATTCAATAGGATTATTTGAATGTCTATACGGCTGCCTCATAATTTCACGTTTTATGCAGATTTTAAAAAAATATTAAATTGCTTTAAATTAACAATCTAGCCATCTTTATTTAATACTTTAGGATGAGAATTCCATTTAATGATAGGATAGTTATCATTTGCAGTGATTTTTTAACAGAAATTATTATGCTTTATAATATCAAAAGTAACATTTTACTGTATAACACATTTTCTTTGATAAAAAAATAAAAATAAGTTTTTTTATAGGTACATAAAGCATACAAAATACTATTTTGACATGATTATAAAAAAAAATTAAAGGAAAAAAGTAATTGTTATCCGAAAGTGATTTTTTCTAGTCAAATAAAAACTATTACATGATAAAAAATAAGATAGAAAAAAATTACCTTATCCAAAGTAGATTTATTAGAAGCACATTCAATAACTTTTTCCAATATTCACCAAAAGCACAATGTTAATAGAACGATATTTCAACCCAAAGAAAGTTAGCTCGCAACTAACTATTGGCTTCAAAAATTATTTCAACCAATTTTTTTCTCTCGGAGCTAATGCAAAGGGTTCGACGGAGTCACAGAGAGCGGGAGAAAGAGGGAGATAGGTGCGAGAGAGCGCCGATAAAGTGACAGAAATGGAAAAAGGGAGAGAGAGAGAGAGAAGGAGGGGGGGGGGGGAGAGAGAAATTTATTCTGTAGAACGACAACACTCGGTTTATTTACTCCGTCAAGGAACGAAGAAAAAATGAGGCAACGAAAAAAAAGAAAAAACGCGGGAATCTAAAAAGTTTTTGAGAGGACCTTTTTCGGATGTACTGTAATGAAGAAGATTGGACGTATAATCAGAAGATATTTACAGTTATGTCCTTTATTCACTTGATTTGTAAAAAGATGATTCCTAGGAAGATTTTTTTTCATGAGCGTAGCATCCATACAATTACAAAAGAACATTCATATTCAGTCTTTGATAAAATTCAATCTCGATTTAACATTTAATTTTTATTCTAACTTTACATATTACACAATCGTGTTCGTTTTTCTAGTCTGAGCTTTGCTTCTATGTATGTTTCTCAGGGAGTAAGGGAGGGGACAATGGGCAATTAATTCAATTTAAGAGTTTTCAAAGAAAGGCCATGAAATCCACACTAATCCATAAAATTTAGAGGAAATTGTAAATGGTTTGTTCATTAAATGTAGAAAATTATAAACTAAGAAAAAAGTCATGCAAAGCGAAATCACATCTTGTTTTTGATGAAATACATTGAGGTTTTATGGTGCGATTTTTATATTACAAGATTATTGGACCCAGCCAACTGCTGGCTGGCTGGGCAAAAATATGAACCAATACGCCAGCCTGCCCCTTTTTATCCAGTTTATTTCCCTTGCCCCATGCCCCCACCTCCCTTTTCCTATCGTGTGCTTAGAAAAGGGAGATGGGAGGAGAGGGGAGTGAAATAGAGTATGGGAGAAGGGCCGTGTATTCTCAACTCTCTGTCTGCTAGATTCAAAACTAACACAACGAGTAGCGGCATTTTATGCGCCAGTACCCAAACTCAGTCAGAAACTGCTAAAATCTTACACATTCCCTTTAAGCCAGTACCCAAAGTCTGAGACTACTAAAAATTGAATATTTGATCCATTGTCCCCTCCCTTACTCCCTGATGTTTCTTTAGAAATGCTGTCCCTAGAGCTAGTATGCTGTACTGTGTATATTAAATCAGGGATCTTAAGGGATCAGATAAAAGGTGATAAAATTTATGTTCATCACCATTTTAATGATACAAAAAGTAGAACCATTTTAGTGGTTGAATGTTTGGACACTCAACTTAATGAACCAACTAATCAAAGTTCAATAAAAGTCCCCAAAGATGTTATGCCATCTAATAAGAAAAATTTATTATAAAACGTTGTGGACTAGTTAATAAACAGCCTAATGTTGCCTCTCTCCCTGATATTAAATGGTTAGTTAGGTGGTGGGTTGATTTGATAATGTAATATTTCCATAACAAGGACAATAATATTACTATGTAGTAAAATTAATCTAGAATATACGTGGAATCTTAAAGAAAAATATTGGGTTATTGAATTCAAATCGCCTCTTCTCTAGTGCCCTTAAAGGCCTCTGGGGGCGTAACCTCTTGTAAAGAAAATAAAGAAATGGTGTTTAAAATATGGAAGAATATCATAGATTAACGAAATATGTGTATAATACCTTTTCCATGTAGCAACTTATAGGAATAGACAGACAGACTGATAAACCAACACGGCTGGCTTATAGAGATGCTACTTATCTAAAAAATACAGTCATTGTAATATGAATAAATAGGATGAATATTAGAAATATCTACAATACACGTTACCTTTACCAGCAATGAACAATACATATGCATGAATATTTATTTTTATACTTTCCCTCAAAGCACCTTTTGAGCATTGAAACCCCTCCCCTTTTTTAAAAAATAAATTGAACACAAAAAAGTTAGTAGACTTTTAAAAAAAAATAACCTCTGCAAGGGCCCTAACCTTACCTAAATTAGTAAACAATTAAACCATAAACTAAGACCCCCACCCCTAGTTTTCAATTTAATCAACGTAAAAACAAAAATTTAAATCGTTTTTAACCTTAAATGGAATAATAGATATAAAAGAAGTTGTATCAACTTTTTTTTTATAGCTAGCCGGTCCTTTTAGTAAGTAGTAGATGTAAAATTTTCTATAGAATTCAGATATGCAATCGGTTTTTTTGTAGACCTCTTATTTTTTAAGTAATTTAAGTTTTAAAAAAAAAAATTAAGTCGATTTTAAGGTACTAAAATGCAACAAAAAAAAGAAAGAAAATGGCCATTATGAACAAAAATAGTAAGATCTTTAATTTGACACCTTACTTTTTCAATTCTGTCAGGTAATTATTGAAAAAATCGATTATTTTAAACCCACGAGAATAAAAACTTTGAACTCAATTTTATCATTTCACAAGTAAAAAAATATGGGTTCATATATACCTTTAGAATCAGAAAAATATTACGAATCCATTGTAAGCAAAATTGAAAAAAAAAAGTTTACAATATAGTATATAAACTACAATAAAAGGAATTATATGAAAATATCATATTATATTGTACAGGCAACGTCTTAACTCTTCAATTGAGTATAAAAATGGGAAGGGGGTATAGAGGGGGTAAAGAGGGGGTAAAAAAGGGAAGACAATAGTGTTGCCAGAACAAAAAATACAATTGGCCATTTTTATATTTTTATATTTTTTTACTTTTTTTCAATTTTGCTTACAATGGATTCGTAATATTTTTCTGATTCTAAAGGTATATATGAACCCATGTTTTTTATGTCTGTTTGAGAAAATATTTAGGTCTAAAGTTTTTATTAAACCGAGGTTAAAAAAATAGATTTTTTCAATAATTACTCAACAGAATTTTAAAAGTGAGGTGTCAAATTAAAGATCTTACTATTTTTGTTCTTACTGGCCATTTTCTTCTTTTATTTTGTTGCGTTTTAGTACCTTAAAACCGACTTAATTATTTTTTTAAAAAACTTAAATTACTTAAAAAATAAGAGGTCTACAAAAAAACCGATTGCATATCTGAATTCTATGAAAAATTTTACATCTACTACTTACTAAATGAACCGGCTAGCTATAAAAAAAAGTTGATACACCTTCTTTAAAAAATTTAAGAAAAACTATTCTTTTCTTTATAATTACAATTGTATTATTTATATTATTATAGTATGATAATTTTGAAGGGGTTTGATATGTAATTTTTAGTAAATAATCTTTCTTTAAAAATATTTTTAAAAAAAACAAAGAAAATGTATGAATAAGTGCTAATCAGCCCCTGAATTAGCCCCCATCTATTAAAGCATGGTTACAAATCCTTCAGGGCAGGTTGAGTAAATAACATTCAGCATAGAATTTCAATGTCACTTACAGAATGACCGACAGACTGTTGGACCAATTGAGTTGTATACTGAATGCATATTGGTAAAGGTAAAATTATACAGTATAAGGTGAAAGTACGTCTAAACCAATTTAGGGATTACAAGCTTAATCAATTAACTTTTTTAAAGGCAAAGATTTTCTATAATTAGGGTTAGTCCGTTCGTAATTTGAGCATGTTAGAATTGCCCTATCAATATAAAACTTTTATGATGATTCCTGTATTAGTTAGGTACGTTTTAGAAAGCGTAGCAACTCTATAATCTATTCTAGAAAGTCGGTACGTTAATTTTAATATTCTGCTAATTAAGTTTCGACGCTCTACACGTTTCATATTCGTTTGTCATACCGTCTGTTTTTAGAGCTTTATTTTTATAGTTGTTGTCTTTCGCCCTCCCATAACCTTTCTTACATCCTTATTAATGTGCAAATTTACTGAAAATCAAAAATTAAGTATCTAATCTACTTAAAAATTTCAAATTTTCATCTTTTTGCACAAAAAAACTGCAAAGAATAAAATGAAACATATGGACCATAAAGATTAGCATGGAGATAATCCCTTAACTTAAAAATGAACCACTATATATCCCCCCTAGCATACCTTTCTCTACAATATAATTGGGAAATGGCCGATAAATTGATATACATCCCCGTGGTGATTCACAAAATTACCCTTTCTGTAGATTTCAATTAGGAATTGAAACGTTTGGACACTTAACTTAATAAACCTACAAATCAGAATTCAATAAAAGTTCCCAAAGTTTTTAAGCCAACAAATATTATTATAAATCTTTGGGGACTAGTGTAATAAACAGCCCAATGTCCCCTCCCTCCCTCTTAGTCAATATCAGAACTATATACAATATACATACATTCGACACCTCTTAATAAAATGGGGGTAAATAAGGCCCCTAATCAAATTGCAAAGTAAAAGGGATTTTACAGAGATTAGCAGATACTTGAATTGTCCTCTCAACCATTCAGTTAAATCTTCACTATGAATATTAAACAGAGTCATACTAGAGGAATCTTCTTCTTTGCTAGTAAGATAAGGGGGAATGCCTTGGTTCATAATTTAACAATTTTATATGTAACAGTTTATTGTTATAGTTCTTTTCCTGTTTGTTTTGTTTGTTGTTTTAAATGTTATTTTTCTTGGTAGCGTAAATACTTTATAATTCCAAATGTCCGTCTGTCTGTCTGAATATACATCCATCCGTCTGAAACTATGTTGGAAAATGGTGATTGCTCGGCTGCTATTTTTGTGAAGATTCTTCTAACTAATGATTTTTAAACATCCTTGTTTTAAAAAATAAAGTTTGTTTCCCTTGCAAACAAAAAATATTTTGCTTGTTGTTAAGATATGCAAAAATTATTTTATTTGTTGAAATAAGTTTTTACAACACGGTGAAACTTTAACAAATGTAATTGTAAACTTTTTATATTTGTAACCATCTACTCTATAAGTGGGTTGTGCTGGTTGGTTTTGAAGGAGACTATTTTACAACTTATGTTAATTATACATCCCCTTTAAATGAAATATTACATACTGCTACACCAAAAAAAACTTAACTCTATCCCAAAACTCAAGTTACGACTTACGAGTAAACGAATAATATAACGTGGCTTTAAAACTTTTAGTACCAGTGTAATATACAGTACAATGTCCCCATCCTCTCTGGGAAAGGATACTTGAAGACAGAAATAATGGGGTATATAATCGATACATTATTACTTGGATGTTGCACCAGATTTTCATGTTCGATAATAAAGTGACACTTACAGCTGGCTAAAATAACTAAATCCCTCAACCACCCTTTACAACATCCTCTCAACTCCTACTAGATGAAGGAACTGACCAAATTAAGGTTCAAATTAGCAATCATTATTGTCGCCAATTTTCCCCGTCAATATTTCCACGTATTCTATAACCATTGAATGTTGTCATTCTTGTTTTATTTTGTAAAAGTTTGTGACCAGGAAGGTGAAAAGAATTTGATTTGAAGGGAATGTACTTTTTAGTTTTCTTTTTTAAAGCCAAACTTTTCTTCATACAGGGTCAATCCGTCCATTCGTCCGTTAGTTCGTAACGAATAGCTCAGTTCTTTAATTCATGAAATTAGAATCGTATTATTGATTATAGGTACAGCTTAGAAAACGTAGCAACTCTTTAATCATTACCAGATAGTCCGGAGTTACCGTATAATTTAATTTATTAAAAGAATTAGTAGCATATGCCATATTGAGGTAATTTTAAAACATACTGGCGGCTACGCCCCTAGAGGCCTCTGGGGGAGACTTGAGGAGAGAGTCGAAATTAATAATTAAATTTCTAATTTTAAATTTTAAAAGTATAAAAAAAAATTCGGTACAAACACACAGACATCCTGTTACTTTAGTATAAGGATACATATTTACTAAATTTTGTTAAGATTTCTAAATCAATATTCAAGTATTAATGTTCATTTGCCTCAATGTCCAATTTTTAGAATTTACGTTTATGTATATTATCAACCTTATTTATTTATATTATGAAAAGTTTCTCTAAATTCTTACTTTAAACTTTTATTACTTTTAGTACATAGTGGCAACTGTAATTTTTATAGTTATGTAAAGAGAAGTTAATAATGAATAATATAAAATTACGTGAATGCGAAAATTTTTAGATTAAAATATATTTTCTTCTTAATGATTTTACAAATCTTAGTTAAAATATTTGGTTAACCCATTTTATTTAAATTTTATATTAAAATTTAATATTTGTAAAAATATAATTTTGGGCCATTGAAGTGTTTTTTTTAAAAACAAAGGATTGGGTTAGGTATATTTTTTAAGGCGCTTTCTTGTTTCATATGTATGTGTCAAGGATCTAAAGGGATAAGACCATGGCCGATAAATTGATGTTCATCTCCAATGATGTTTCACAAAATTGCCCTTTCTGTAAATTAATATTAGTGGTTTAAACGTTTGAACACTCAACTTTATAGTACAATCAAAATTCATACAGTCCCCAAAGTTGTTAGGCCAACGAATAAGAAAACGATATTGTAAAACTTTGGGGGCTAGTGTAATAAACAGGAAATTGTGCCTCCCTCCCTGGTGATTACCCCATATTTAAAAATAAGATTATTTTTTTCAGAAAATAATTCCTGTACATAAGAGAATATTGAACTGTTATCTAAATGTCCAAATTTTTATACAGACAGGACCTTTGTAATACCTGTCTGTTATATTGTAAGCGAAGCTACTCTACAACCAGTCCAACTGTTCCGTCCATGTAAGTTAAGGAAATGAACATTTTTACATGAAGCACTGTAAAGATTAGCGTCAACATTGTTGGATGTTTTCGTCGGAGGATTTTTTTCAGTTCCAATATTTTTTTCGGTTTAACATTATCAATGTTTTTTGTTAGTGGTGGAACCTCAATGTCCACTTTGCTTAGTAATGGATTTTTTCATCTTTCAGAATGCTTGAATTTGATAATCTTTTGGTAGTGACTATTCAAATTACCTTTTAAAAGTAAAAAAAAATCACTCTAATAATCCTAAAAATGTTTATAAAATGCTTATTAGCTATACTTTATTTTTCTTAATTCCTCTAAATTATTGTAGCTACTCTACTTATGGGAATATTATTCCTTGCTTTTTTAGCATTAAACGATTGGTGTTAATAACTAAGGTATTTAAAATTTATTTTTCAATAAGGCTTAGTACGGTTTTTAAAAGCGAAGTTTTTCTACTATAAGATTGTGGGCAAAACCTTATGTCTGTCTATACGAACAAAACAAAAAATAGTATTTCTACAAACAAAGCAAATCTATAATCAACATAGGTTCATCTAAAGATTAATGATTCTATTGCTTAGTGACTTGTTAAATGTGAATGATTTAACATAGATTCCTGGGACAATGCATTATGATGTTAAAAGCATTATGAAGTTAGGTTTGGTTAGGTTATATTGGGTACTGGGTGACCCCGTAGTGTAAGGAACTACAGGTTCGTTGAGGGAAAGCACCGTTTTTTCCCTTTGTTTGATTTAATTAGCTATACTTCAATTGGATAATACAATTTATGTATTTGATATTTTCTAAAGGGTGATAAAACATTGTAATACAGGAGGATGTGAAGAAAATGAATTTTAGCATAGGGTGTAATGGACGAATTATATTCTCTAAATGTGTTTAGATCAACGCACATTTTAACGGATTATCCAGTTATTTATATTTGTTTAATTTTAATTGTTTTTAGTCTTTATTAACCTAAATATTTGTATGTTTTAATCTACTGACCGATTTTTAGAAATTTTCTTTTTGTTTGTCTATTTGGCAGTGTAACAACTTAATAACAAGGATGACAACATCCATAATAGCTTATAAGCTTCAAATCATAGGAGGGAAATTAACGAATGTTTATCGTAAATGAGAAGCACAGATTTAAACAAAAATTTATACTGTCTTCCTGAGCTCCCTAGATTATACCTCATTGTAACAGGAATCCTCCCACAGGAAGGGGGGTCAAAATACTTTTATAACACGCATATATTACAGTTACAGCTATTACAATCGGGACAGACAGACATAACCTAAGTATAGAAAAGTATTTCTATCAATAACTGTCTAAGAGATTGTTGGCACAATTTAGGATTGATCACTACTACGAAAATCAATGTTAATCAACAAATTAACAAGGAAGATTACATCCACAAATAATAAACTACTTGGATCTTGCACCAGATTTTTATGTACACTTATAAAGTGGTACTCCCAGCTGGCGAAATTAAAGATTCCCCTCATACATCACCTCCAATTATACTGAGCTGGATCTTTAACTCATTTTAGTGGTGAGCCAGATCGGAGTGAGCCAACTTTCCACCAATGAGATCACAGCATTTTATGAAATGCCGCGCTGTGATTGGCTGAAATTCGGCGCACCCCGATCTGGCTCACCACTAAAATGATTTAAAGATCCAGCTCTGGATGAACGAACCCCTGTTCCCCTGTCAATATATCCACGAATTCTATACCTATTTATACAATTAGAAAGTTTTATTTAACAAAGTTCATCAGTCTTTGTAAGTCCGTAACGCTATGGTGTAAATGTAAGTGTATCGGTTGCTATTAAAGAAAGACTGATGTTTTTTTTTATCAAAGAGCATTCAGTATTCATCTTACTCAATCTGTCGTTCTAACTTTCATGATATATGTATTTATGTTTCGAGATTTCTATCCTTCTCATCATTCTTTTATAACAACTGAACATCTGCTTTTTAATACACTTTGTCCGTTTGTCCAACCGGGATTTTTTATGCATCGCTGCTTATGGATATTGTTATCCTTGTTTATATATATGTATTGCATTAAAGTTTGTCACATACAAAGAAGCAATGGGGAAAAAGAGTGACTCAAATTGTCAGAAAGTCAAACAAAGAAAGTTAAGGAGTAGGTACCCATAATTTTCTTTCAGCCTGGACAGATTGCAGACAATTATAGAATAGCTACTCTGCAAAAATATTTTCTTTTTTACAGTTTTATGCATACAATTCTATTTACCTTTTAAGATTATAGTACATAAATGTAACTTTTAAAATTCACATACATATTTTGATGGATATATATACATAATTGATAGGTGTGCTTTTTCATTTAAGTCTAGACGGATACTAAGAGATAAATTCTTAGATTAAGAAATTTTGTATCAGTTCTTTAGGATGCTAAATTTATAATTATTTTTATCTAATTATTAGCGAGATCTTATTTGCAAACATACAGATATCCTCACTAGTTTATATCAGAACTAGTAGTAACACTCCTAACATCTAGCGGCTTTGTATCTAAAAAATAAAATAGCCTGGAACCATCTCAAGACCTATGTAAAGCCTTCTTAAAAAGGTGAACCTAATCGGTACAGTAGTTCTACAAATCTTAAGCTACAGACAAACAAAAACTTTATATACAGGATATATGAAAAAAAGATGAAACACTTGAAAATTTTAGTGTCTCTCGTCCCAATAGACCTGTAGAATAGTTATTTCTCGCATCGTATTATAAACAGCTTTCCGCGGATATAGAATGTACAATTATAAGATTAAAACTATTTTTTTTTAGCCCCGAGATGCCGAAGGCACGGGCTGAAAAAACTAGTTTAATCTTATGATTGTACATTTTTATATTCGTAGAAAGCTGGATATAATACGATGCTAGACATAGTTTTTTTTGTATGGATGAGAACCGGTTCTTATCCACCGGATTCGAATGAATACGAGAAAGTAAATTTCTTGAATTTTGCTGATCTTTTAAAAGTATCATGTTTGACAATCTGAAAAAAGGAAATCCAAGAATGATATTATGATTAGGGTTGACAATTATTTTCTCTCTCAATTTTCCTCAGCAGTTCAAAGGATTTTCTATAATTTGAGTCTGTATGTCAATGTGTATGTTAGTCTGTATGTCTGTTTGTATGTCAGTCTGTATGTTAGTCTGTATGTCAGTCTGTATGTCATTCTGTATGTCAGTCTGTATGTCCGTCTGTATTTCAGTCTGTATTTCAGTCTGTATGTCAGTCTGTATGTCAGTCTGTATGTCAGTCTGTATGTCAGTCTGTATGTCAGTCTGTATGTCAGTCTGTATGTCAGTCTGTATGTCAGTCTGTATGTCAGTCTGTATGTCAGTCTGTATGTCGGTCTGTATGTCAGTCTGTATGTCAGTCTGTATATCAGACTGTATGTCAGTCTGTATGTCAGTCTGTATGTCAGCCTGCATGTCAGTCTGTATGTCGGTCTGTATGTCAGTCTGTATGTCACTCTGTATGTCAGTCTGTATGTCAGTCTGTATGTTAGTCTGTATGTCAGTCTGTATATCAGTCTGTATGTCAGTCTGTATGTCAGTCTATATGTCAGTCTGTACATCAGTACAAAAATCTAATTCTGAAGCATCATATTTTTATGGATTTAAATAGTCTTGTTAAATTTTATAGTACATCTCAAATTATAGTTTATTAAACGTTATGATAATGTCAAAGTACATCAAGTAATTTTAAAAAACATATGCATTTCTAGTAGAGCAACTACTCTATAGCTAGGGTCTGAACTCACGTCTTTAAGTTAATACGTACATTATTTTCACTTATACTTACACAAAATGGACATGTTGTCTGACTGTCTGCTTAATATCTCCTAACCGCTGGACCGATATGGATCACTTTGCTGCTAATGGACATAGTTGTACTTGTTTTGAAACAATATTTTTTTAAAAATTTATTCTTCTTTTAGATTAAAAAATTGATTTTTAGACAAAATATTTTAAAGTAGATATGTTTTTGATAACATTTTAAATTTAAAAAAAAATAATGTATCTTAATTTCTAAGTACATAGTGTAGCATCTCCAAAGTTCTTACCCTGACATGTTTTCTATCTGTGATTATAGTGCAATATTTAATAAACCAATCTTAATTTTTATTTTTGATTTATTGGTTGAGGAATTGTTTTAGTATTATGCATTTCTTATTAAAGGAATCTTATTTTTAAGGAGTAGACGAAGGAAAGGACGATAAATTGATTTATTTCCCAAATGATTGTAAACAAAATCACCCCCTCTGTAGATTATAAATATCATTTGGAAAGTTTGGACTCCGCTAGTTTAAACCAACCAATCATAATTTAATAAAGTTATCCAAAGTTTATAAGTCAACGAATGACACGACGTGGTTATAAAACTTTGGGTACCGATATAATTTACAGTCTAATATTATTGACATGATACAAATTAGAGTATCCCCGATTTTTAAAAGCGAAGCTTTTCTATATTAAAAGCGAAGCTTTTCTATAATTAGGATCGGTCCGTCCGTCCGTACGTCCGAAACGGATAGCTTTTTTCGTTAATTTAGGCATGTTAGAATTGTCCTATTGATTTCAAACTTTCCATGGTGATTCCTGTAGTAGTTAGGTACGATTTAGAAAGCGTAACAACTCTATAATCTTTACCAGAATGTCCGTACGTCCATTTTAAACATGTTGATTTGTTTTACTTTTTTAACAACTAATTTTTATGTGATCTAATAATCCGATTGATCTGATTTTTGGTATACTGATTCCTGGGACAACAAAGTACATTTTTATAAGCGAAGCAACTCTATAATCAAGTCCTAAAGTTGTAAGTATGTCCATAAACATTATTTTGTATCAAGCAGTTTTTCAACAATTTTACTTACAATTTTGCTTCGATTATTATACATTTATATTCTGATTATTCAGTTCTGACACTATACAAGTGTTTAATGTCCGTTTGTCCTACCGTTTCAGCGCTTCGCTTTTATGGATGTTGTCATCCTTGTTTTCGATTAATTTACTTCAAGATAGTGTCGTAGCTACTCTTTAAGTTTGTTCATATATGTATACACCTTGCTATTATTCTTTACCTTACCATGGCTCTCTTCCTTTCTAACCGTATAATACTTTCCATAATAAAATCATGCTTAAAGTTTTTCTTTAATAAAAACTGTGCATTACTCTACTGTTCTTTTCTCAATAGTTTATTAGTTCTTGCTGCTCTAATTATTGATCTTAATTGTACTTGTTGAAATATCAAAATTGCCACTAAATTAAAGTTTATTTCACAAAAGATGATAACAGTGTCAAATTTTTAAGGTAATATTTTAATTAATTATTCATAAAGATAAAATTAGAATTTTTATACAAAAACTTACAAATTTCTAGGAACACGTCATGTTTATGAATTAAACAAAAACAATTTCATTCATTATAAGCGCAGCTTACAATAACGCTTGCTTAACACGGAATACTACGTCTAATAAATGTTTTAGTAAAAAAGTGATAATCCTATAATATACACTAGTAAGTTTTTAATAGTCTGAAGCTTAAGATCTCAATATAAATTTGAAAAATGAACAGTTAATGCTGGAAGCATTTTATTCAAAAGGAGGATGGGGGCAGAAAAACAACAAAAAAAACACCCAAAGACTCCTCTATTTGAAGCTTCTGTAGTTAGAGATCTAAACGGGCAAAACTTACTCTACACAATATCAGCGGCTACGCCCCTAATATATAGGATCGCTTTATTCGGTTTGGGTAAGAGGAAGCAGAACAATAGCCCAAAGTCATCCAGAGATTTAAACATTTTAAATAGTCTAAAACCATGTTAAACATTCATCTTACATAAAACATGTCTCGGAAGGACGAACTTACATATCCTAGAAATATGTAGAGTAACTGCACTACTGAAAAAATTGCGTACACTCCCCTATTTATCTTCATAAATCATGCAGATGCTATTAAACATTTTATAAACAAACTTTTTTTTTTCTTAAGAGCAAAAGGTAATTAAACATGTTCGCAACTTGTAAACACAAAGTCTTATTCTGTTTTTATGATTAAGCAAAATTTAGTATTATTTTGATTAGCGAAGCTGTTGTGCAATCTTTGAAATACAAGGCATTCATTTTGCCAAAAAAAGTGTTGCATTTTCATGCTATTATTTGAATACATAAAAACAAAATTTGGGCTGAAACTCATCACAAATACATAAATAACAATGAAAAAAAATTTGGGGGTGAAAGGAGGGGGGTGGGGGTTGTCGAAATCTACAACACTCCTCTCCGAAAAAAAACTATAGCCATTCCTCGTAAATTGTTTACCAAATAAAAAAAATGAGGGAAAAAACCAAAACTTATCACCTTTAGGGCCGGGCAAAGCCTCTAGTGTTTTAAATATAATTAACTTTATTGTATGAACACTAAAATCAAGGGCAGACATCAATTTTTATCAGAGACGGAGAAAGGCGGGGGGGGGGGAGAATATTTAACTTTTAATTAAAAACATGATACTCAACAAGATCAAGTAGGTCCATAAATGCAATAAATGAAATATATTCCACATAATATATAGAAAATACTAAAAGATGGGCAAACTGAAGATACAGAAATAACAAGATGTCTGTTTTTATGTATGTAAGATCTCGTAAACGGCGTGACCGTTCATCTTACAATTTTTAGATTAATTTTACAGGGAAGGTTTAAATATATTCGTCGGAGAGGATGGAGTTGCGTCTCCCCCCCCCATGAAATTAAAAATGTATTTAAAATTTATTTGAAAGAAAATGGCCCAAAGGTGTAATGATAAATAGATTATATTAAAAGATTATCAATGAATCTTAAAATACTTCTGCTAATAAAAAAATTAGACAAGTCAGTCTAGCGTCTAGTAATACTTTAAGTGATGCTATGCATCTTATTACTTTAAAAATCTGTACTACTGTCTGTTTTTACTTAATTATTACTTTACAAGGACAATAAGAACCAAAATTATCCAGCTAAAATAATTAAATCTCGTGTCTTACCTAAAATTAATACATTGATGGTATAGCATGGACAATTGTCCATGACAAAGAAATTAAAAACCTTTGGATCAAACTCCATTTTTGATTAAATGAGGGCCGGGCAAAGCCTCTAGTGTTTTAAATATAATTAACTTTATTGTATGAACACTAAAATCAAGGGCAGACATCAATTTTTATCAGAGACGGAGAAAGGCGGGGGGGGGGGGGAGAATATTTAACTTTTAATTAAAAACATGATACTCAACAAGATCAAGTAGGTCCATAAATGCAATAAATGAAATATATTCCACATAATATATAGAAAATACTAAAAGATGGGCAAACTGAAGATACAGAAATAACAAGATGTCTGTTTTTATGTATGTAAGATCTCGTAAACGGCGTGACCGTTCATCTTACAATTTTTAGATTAATTTTACAGGGAAGGTTTAAATATATTCGTCGGAGAGGATGGAGTTGCGTCTCCCCCCCCCATGAAATTAAAAATGTATTTAAAATTTATTTGAAAGAAAATGGCCCAAAGGTGTAATGATAAATAGATTATATTAAAAGATTATCAATGAATCTTAAAATACTTCTGCTAATAAAAAAATTAGACAAGTCAGTCTAGCGTCTAGTAATACTTTAAGTGATGCTATGCATCTTATTACTTTAAAAATCTGTACTACTGTCTGTTTTTACTTAATTATTACTTTACAAGGACAATAAGAACCAAAATTATCCAGCTAAAATAATTAAATCTCGTGTCTTACCTAAAATTAATACATTGATGGTATAGCATGGACAATTGTCCATGACAAAGAAATTAAAAACCTTTGGATCAAACTCCATTTTTGATTAAATGAGCTAACAAAAACGAATTAAACTAATATTTTTATGTTTTCATGACCATGGAAATTTGAAAACTGTCTATAATACAATGTAATATAATTTAAAATATATTTAGGTGAAAATAAAAGATCTAAAAAAGTAAAAGTAAAGAAAGGCAAAGATTACATAATCGGTTGCTTCGCTTATAACGTGTACTTATTTATTATAGGAATCATCAATAACATTCCAAAATCAGATTAACAGAATAATTATATCACATAAATATTATTGTCAAAATGGTTAAAAGTCATTATCTTTTAAATGTACATTTTAAATGGACATTCTGGTAACGATTATAGAGTTGCTAAGCTTTCTATAAATCGCATCTAACTACCACATGAATCACCATGCAAAGTTTGAAAACGATAGGACAATACTAAGATGACTAAATTAATGATAAGCGCTATCCGTTACGGGATGACGGACATACGAACAGGAATAAGGACGGACAGACCGTCCTAAATTATAAAAAAGCTTTGCTTTTAAAAAATATAAAATTTTATTGGCTTGTACATTAGAGTAAAACACTAAAGGGAGAATGGGTTAAATAACTGTATCTCCCATTGCATCCACCGTGTGCAACCTTTGTATTGGGTCATTTAAATTCAACCAATGCAATGGTGTCGCTTTTATTATTACAGCCAAGTAGCAGACGAAAGATGTCTTTGAAAAAGTAAGGGAGATAGTTGTCTGCATATACATTTATACTATAGATCTGTTGTACAAACCTTCAGTATCTGCCATTTTATCGTCCACTGTCAATTATCTCTCAAGTTCCCTGGATATAAAGAAATCAATTGATAAAATTAAAACTTAGATTAGATAAGAAATTGAAAAGGTTTCGACACTAGCTCGATGTATTCGAAGGATAAGGAATGGGGCAGAAAAATAGCCTGAAACTATATAGCATGGCGCATATTGACTTCCCTAAAATGCAAAACTCATTCTGTTCAGTTGATAGCGAGATCTCAACGGAAAAATGAAACTATCTTATAATTTTATAACTGAGGATTGGATACGGAAATAATAATAATAATAATGGGATAAGGAAATAAAGTTGAAATGTATAAAATGTACCGCGGCAAACTCGCTTCTACCCTGCCACACCAAACCTTCCTTCACACCCCAGAATATCTGTATTTTTTCTACTTTGACATTTTTCCCCACATATCGACATCAGCTTATCCTTAATTTCTCTAGGTTTCAATGCTTTTACTTTGAATTATGTAATAAATATCTGTAATTACATGTTTGAAAATAGGAGTTAAATAATTTAAAATATGTAACGCAAATTTTGTATTTAGCAGTCAAGGAAAAAATATACAGGAAAAAATAGTTATATTTCTCCATCTTTCCCCCTCCCTCTGAATAGGATAAACAAATATACCGTAATTACACAGGCCCAAATAATTTCACTTAAGTTTTTTTCCCACCAATTTTTTATATGGATTATTTTATATTTATCAAGGTAAAATAGTTATTATTGTGATTATTACGTAAAAATATAATTTTCTTTGTTAAATGTGAAAATTTTAGATCAAAAAGTGAAACTTTTGAGATCAGGTTTTGTGATAAATTTAAAAGTTTCATTTGTTGTGTAATTTTTATATTTACAAGATCTTGCGTGTCAAAATAAACAGTTTTTGTTGTTTTTATTATTTTCATAATTACTCATCGGAAGGATATAAAGTAGATGAATTTGTTTCATATTGGTCCAAAATTATTGGAAATTTACGATCACCTTTATTAATTTATAATTAACTAGGTAGTGGCGCTGTGTTCTTAGCATTTAAGGTTTTGTGTAACGATGGAGAAGTCAGAAAATTAGCCTGAAACTATATTGCTAAACATACCTAATTAAAACTTTCATATGTAACTAGCTAGAAATCTTGTTATGATGATTTTTATTTCTTTACCCCTAATTTTCAACCTACAGTGACGACAAAGATGCAGTGAGTTTGGTTTGTTGTTAAAATATTGTATTGCGGTTTTGTCGATATACTATACTATCAAAAGTAAATCGTTAGTTTGTCCATTAAGATATCTCTAATGAGTCTTGAATTAAGTCTCGGAATGGTAAATATTAAGCTATATTTAATAAATTTAAAGTTTAGGGATTGATTTAGGCTATTTAATTCCTGTCACTCCTAAATACAAAACCTCGATCGAGATGTATTTGTGAAATAACCTATCTTCTCACTCCAATGACAAAGCCTTAATCATTGTTTACGCAAAAGTGTCAAAATCCCCTCCCCCCCCCCCCCCCCCCCACTGTAAGTGGAAATGAATATTGTAGGTGTTTTATTGAACAAAGCGGATTTTTACTAAAACTCAAAATGTTGATAGAAAAATCAATTCTTTATTGTCTTTGGTATTATTTTATATACATTATACCAGGGATAGGGGATAGGACTATTTTATTAATCAATCCCATATCCCCCCCCCCCCACTTAATTCTTTTATGGAAAATAGTGCCTCTTAAGGGAAAATTAAGGATTGTATGTAGAATAATAAAAGTATAGATGTCCCTCCTTCCTGTTTAGTTACTCATTTTTAAATTAAATAAAGGATTGTATTACCCAAATAGGTCGAATTTTAGATTAGTCATATTCAGGGTTTCGGATCCGGATCCGGATCCGGATCCGCAAGGATCCGCATATTTTGAGTCCAAGGATCCGGATCCGGATCCGCAAAAAAAATGCGGATCCGGATCCGGATCCTTAGACTCCAAAAAATGCGGAAAAAATGGAAAAATCTACCTAAATTTATATAAAATCTCAGACATTCTCTTGATGAGAGCCAATCTTTAAGGTTTAGGTTCAGACTTGAAAATTAAAAGTATTTTTGACTTCGAATTGAAGAATAAATTTTTTTGAAAAATTTGGTGATTTTATTTTTATTGTCAAAGATCCGGATCCGGATCCGGATCCGCACTGACCAAATTTTGAGGATCCGGATCCGGATCCGCATAAAATCAATGCGGATCCGAAACCCTGGTCATATTTAATTCTTTGTCGGCACTAAAAGTCATATTTTTTTAGTTAAATAGTTTTATTAGGTATGCACATATTTTCTATTTAAACTACCTATTGAATTAAACGTAAACTTAAAATCAAAGTAAATTATAAAGTTTTGTAAAATATTTAAAAAGTTAAACTGAAAAAGATTTAGAGTTGTCATATGTTTCATTTCATCCTTCGAACGTCTGTTTTCATCCATAGAACATTGTCTGTCTTTTTCTCATGGTTTTTCATAAAAAAATCCCTAGGTATGCTGTATTTTAATACTACATATACAGGGCGACCATTGCATACTATATATACTATTTATACTATATAGGATGAATTTGGATACTATATCATACTATATGACCAAAATTTACTATATATGCTATATATTTTAACCTTTACTTGACCAAAATTTACTATATATACTATATAATATTACATTTATATAACAAAAAACTAATATTGTCAGTTTTGTGACAACGCCTCTTAAGGAGCGTTTTGTCTTATTTTCTCTGTAGGTTTTCTCCTATTTCTAGCCCCTGCGGGGGGCTCAAAAGATACTGTGATACGACTAAAATGCATAAAGATGAAGAAAATCCTTTAAAATATATTATGATATAAATATCAGTTATTTTTCATAGAGATAACTTAAGGATGAGGGGTAAGTTTTACCACTTTCGCTTACTCAGTGATTATTAGGCTAGGTATTAATGTGAGACTATAGGGTATTTGGGACATGAATTTACTTTTGGGTAGTAGTTCACTTATATTCAATATTTTTTTGGGTAAGTTCAGGTAGGAAAAAGGTGGTTTCTGGAAAGGTAAAAAAATTGTAAAATTTAGAGATCAACTTATTAAACAAAATATGCATCTTTCAGGATGTTATTAACATATCTGAAGAAAAAATTATTTTTTTTGGTAGAAAAAATTGACCTATCTTAATAAAAAAATTTTGTGCATACTCTTTATTACATTTAGCAACTTTTACCTTTTGGGCATGCTTTAATAAAATCAATACGTCATCGATTTTTCGAAGCTTGAAAATGCCCTACCGACTTCGCCTCAAGGCGGGGCGAAGTCGGTGCCGTTTTAGAGATCAATTTTGACAAACTTCCCAAAGTCCTAGGTTTACGTCCTTTTAGGACCTGATCGACTTTTCCGAGATCTTTCTACTGGTCTTGGTCCCATTTTAAAAAAATAATACGATTTGCAGGTTCAAAAAACCGAAAAAAAAACACCGAGTTCGCCCCGCTTTACCCTATTCTTTTTTATAAGTTGACCTTTAATTCTTCAAATAAGAAATTTTAATTTTTTACCCTTCCAGAGTGGACATGGAGGCCTACAGGACCAGAACTTGGAGGCCGATTTTATTTTTTTCTTCAGATATGTTAATAGCATTCAAAAAGATGCATATTATGTTTTATTAGTTGGCCTTTAACTCTTCAAATAAAAAATATCTATAACCTGTCCAGAGTGGACCTGGAGGCCTGCAAGACCAGAACTTGGAGGACTATTTTAATTTTTTCTTCATTTATGTTAATAACATCCAAAAAGATGCATATTTTGTTTTATAAGTTGATCTCTAACTCTTCAAACAGAAATCTAAATTTTTTTACCTTTCCAGATAGCCTGCAGCACCTGAACCTGAGACATATCCAAAAAATGTTTAAATATATGTGAAATACTCACCAAAAGTAAACTTTTATCCTAAATAACCTATAATCTCACATTGATACCTTGCCTAATAATTACAGAGTAAACCCCTTATATGTGAAATTGCTTTGATAGCAGCTATGCTTTGAGTTATTATTGATGATGTATGTATATTGTATATACTATGTATTACTAAATAATTCTAAGTCCGATACTATATCATACTATATGAGTTTAAAAAAATATACTATATATACTATATGGATTAAAAAAATATACTATAAAAATACTATATTTTTTTTGTTTCGGAGTGGTCGCCCTGCATATATGTGTGAGGAAACCTACTTTAGGTTTAGTTTTAAAGTTAGGTAGGTATCTTAATATTACTGATATGAATTCGAAGTATATTGCATATGATTTTTGTTCTTGTAGATATTACTAACTACTGTTATACTCTGCGAAGAGATGTCTGCCAATGAACAGAAGAATGTTTTGGGTACAGAGTTAAAGCCATGCTGTTATGATCCTATGACTGGTTGGTACAGGTAAGAAAATGAAAGACCAATGACTGTTGCTTTACTTGTCACGGCGAGTTAAATCAAAACTAATTGGATTTCTGCTATGTAAGAAATTTATCCAATAAAAATCAGGGTTGCCACATTTTGTCGATATATTTTCCCAAAGTTTATAGTGATTTTTTACATGTAATAAAACAATTTTTGAAGTTAAATTATAGCTTAAGATAAAGAAAACTAGTTTATTTATTTATATTAATTCTTAAATTAACTGCTTTATACATAAAATTTCTCAAAAATGACGACTAAAGTTTAAGAATTTTAAAGTCTGATAATCTTTAAAATAGAGCTTTTACACTCATTATTTTGAAAATATTTAAAAGAAAATACATTTTTAAATATACCCTAGCAATTTCTTTTCATTCTGATAACTAAAACCAACTATCTTAACACTTTTTAAAAAAGGGGGTCATTTATGTAATTATTTTCCATAAGGTATGTGTTCTTCTTGAATAGAACACTAAAACTTGGCATGGAAGTTGCTCTAATATGGTAAAATGTTGAACTGTGAAGAAATTTTATTGAAACCATCCCTTATATCAAATTTTCATATCGAAATTTGCCAGGGGATTGATATACCTTCCTACACCCTGTTTTGCACACTTTCGTTTTTGACCCCAACTCCCTACAAAAAGTATTGAAATTGTGAAGAAATGGCTGCAAAACTGCTGTTGCCGCCGAAAACTGTTTATCCCCCAAAAAAATTTTGCTTGTTCTTACTTAATCAGACAATTTTGTAAAACTTTAAGGCTAAACAAGTAAAATCAATGTCCTAGTTGGACCCAAGTATAACTGAGATACCTAAGCAAGCCTAAAGTAGAAACCAATCCTTTGCTTTGAGCTAAGAAGGAAGGCTGAAATTATGGGTAAGACGGTACTAACCACTACCGCACGTAGTATAGCTTGATATCTTATGGTCAAATGTAATTGTAAAGGAAAACGGGGGCGGGCGGCGGGAGCGGCGGTCCCGCCGCCGTTTTTTTTAAAGATACCAGTAGTTGAGGTAATTAGTGACACAGCTCAAAAGATTTCATCCAATTATCTCTAAAACTAAGGGAGTAGCACCCAAAATAAAATTGCTGGTATGTCGTGGCACGAGTAACCACATTTCCCCCCCCCCCTTTTTCACAATCATATTTAAAGTTTTAATTTGTTCTTTAGAAGATATAAAAATGTATTTCCTAAATTTTAAGGAATATTATTTTTAAAGGGTAAAAAGTTCCCAAATTGGCAACCATGTTACTATATTACGGTCTGTACTATGTACAGCTGATAATCAAAACAGCTGATCCTAAACATTTCAAATGTTCAGAAGTTACAATAGGATTAGGAAAAATATGTTCTTTAACGTACTGTGATTATTTGGTGTACAGTGACTCTAGAAATGCAAAATGATTAACATTAACTAAAATTTTATAGTAAAGAAGAAGTGCCTGGCTAGGGCGCAGTGTTGTAGTGCATCCGCCTGTTGTCAGGTAGATGGTAGATTCGAATCTCGGCCTAATACCGTGGCATTTATAGTTAGATAGAGTAGCCATGTATATACGTACGCAAATTCGTACCATGTTCAATTGGGAATTTTAGGCAAAAGTCGTGCAATTAAAGGGTTGGTCGTATGTAGGATTGTTGGCCGCATAATCATCCACTTTAGCCATTTTTGGTTCATAGATACAACAAAATAAGACCTAATGGTCATTGCTTATTGGTATTATAGAAAGAGAAATATTTTTTTAGATTAACACCTACGCCCAAAATAGATTGCCTTCCTAGGAATTATAAGACTCCTTTTGTATAAACAAAACACAAAATGACTCACACGCCCTTTTCTTTTATACGAATAATATGGCCGAAATATACCTATCAATGTCATATATTCTACCTATATGGTTTATATAGCCCAAATTTATCATGAACCTATCCCCCCCCCCCCACTCCTCCACAAAATCACCACCTAACCTGGATTTCTTGCATTTCTGATAATTAAGGCTAGTTCGGGTATTTTGGAAGTTCTATAACTTACTTTGGCGGATTGACTTACGTACTGCAGCCAAATGGACATAAAATAGTTACATAATAGCTTTTAAACTGTAAATGAGAAGTTTTATTTAAATACATTATCTTCGTACCTAGCCATATTTCATCAAAACATATTTAATATTTTTCTTTCAAGATAAAATCTTGTTTTCTTAGATTTTTGAAGTTCCGTTAAGATTCCCATTGTTGTTTTGAGATTTTATTTTCAATCCCCCCCCCCCCCCCCCCCATTTATTTAGATTCGCCTTCAACTGAGTGTATCATACCTTTTTGCTCTAAGAGAGAAAAATGGCATCTTTAGGGAGTTAAGGAAAATATTAATTTCTCAATAACTTATTTATCAGCCCTATAGGAAAAATACCTGACTTGGACTTTCACAAAGTTTTCACAAAAAGGAGAACACAATCACCATAATTCTAATACCTACCAATTTTAAATCGAATTATTTTTCTCGTTTTAAACTCTTTTTCTGCAGGGTTTGATTTGTGGTTCAAATGAAGCAAAATAAATAATGCTAAAATTTTTCTAATTTTAGGATTAAGCTTGGAAAATACGTTTATTTAACAATATGCTTACATAAATTTAGAAATGTAAAATGAATTTATGAATTTGACAGTGTCATTAGGTACATTATTATCAAATGCGAAGCTTTTCTCAATTGGGAAATCTTAGTGGATGTTTTGCATAATCTTTTTTTGTTTTGATTATCCTGTCAAACTGTTGTAAACTATGCATTCCTACCCAAAAATTATTTATTACACATAAAGACATTTTTCCATTTAACAAACATCTTTTAAAGAACTTATCTTTTTAATTTAATATTAAGTCGAAACTTAAAATAGCACGAACTATTTAGGTTAGTTAATAAAAACTGTAGTGTGTATTTTTATGGATATTATCATCCGTGCTGTTTAATTAGGAGTCAACAATGAAACGAGATAAATTAATAGGAATAGGATGCTCGAGAAGGTAGAGTTTGTTGCAAATAGAGTTAATTATTAATATCATTAGAGCTCTCATTTATTTTTATAGCCATAATATTACGCCCTAATTTTGTATAATTTTCTGAAAAGGTAATTTTTTTTACCTTTAATATTCTTAATTGATGAAAATTGTTTTTCTTTCATTTTACTAAAATGATTTTAGAGAGCTTATTTCTACTCGGGGTTTTTATTGTTGTTAAATTTAATGAATTAAGAGATTTTACCTAAGAAAGTAGGAAAAATTATTTTAAAATTCTTACCTCTAATGTTTTGATTATACAATCTTTAATTATTATTATATAATAATTTCACTTAGAAACACGTAGTTGATGATTTATAATAGGGTTGGCAATTCGTATCCGAATCCGGAATCCGCCCAATTTTTAGCCAATTTTTGAATCCGAATCTGGAATCCGCTTTTTAATAGCTGATTCTGATTCTTAATTGGTAGGCTAAAATTAGCATCTTGAGTTTTTTCTTTCAACTTTGCCTTTTTGAAGGCAAATATTATCATCATTATATATAATATCTTTTAAAATTAGGTTCTATTCCCGGAAGTGAATTATAGAGAAAACCAAGAACATTAATTTTTAGGACATATGTAGCACTTAAATTTTAAAGTTTAAAAAAAAGCCTTTAAAAATATTGCTAGAATCAGGAATTCGAAACCGTAATCCGTCAAAAATAAGAATCTGGAATCTGCGGGAATCCGCCTTTTTTTGATGGATTCTTGTAAGAATCAGGATCCGGTCCAAAAATTTGACGGATTGCCATCCCTAATTTATATTCATGGTTATTAAAGGGTGAGCAAAAAAATGCGTAGATTTTTAAAATTCAAATTGCGCGGCTTGTGTTAATAGTAGAAAAATGTTACGCATACCACTAGAACCGCTATGAAGTCTATTTTTTGGAAATATAAGAACGATTCCTCTGCTACGTATAGTTAGGGAGCTACGTGTTAAAATGTCCCAACTGACTTAAAACTTGACTTACGTGTATATTAGTAAATATTAGACAATAATTCTTGCAAAAAGACAAGCGTACATTTTTAAAATTCAAATTGCGCGGCTTGTGTTATGGTAGAAAAATGTTACGCATACCATAAGAACCGCTATGAATTGTATTTATTGGAAATATAAGAACGGTTCCTGTGCTACAAATAATCTAGGAGCTAGGTGGTAAAATGTCCCAAAATTTAATCGCAAGTCAAGTTTTAAGTCAGTTGGGACATTTTAACATGTAGCTCCCTAACTATACGTAGCAGAGGAATTGTTCTTATATTTCCAAAAAATAGACCTCTTATCGGTTCTAATGGTATGCGTAACATTTTTGTACTATTAACACAAGCCACGCAATTTGAATTTTAAAACTCTACGCATTTTTTTTGCTCACCCTTTAATTTACATAAAGTGTGAAAGATTAAAGTACATAATGAAGATAACAAGTTGATGTAATGACAGAAAGAAATATAAGTATAGAATAGGAATCACAATAATTTCTCTAGATGCTGTTCCACTCGCATATTTTGGATCTATATTCAAAAAGGGGAGTTTTGGGAAATATCTCGTGATAACACCTAACTAAATGATATCAATTGTTTGATTATTACCTTCGTAATGAAAATTAGATGCAATTAAAAACTATTTAGAAAATTTTATTGGGTAGGTACTTACCTAGACAAAACTAAATGTGCAGAAATATTTAGAGGAACAGAGGAACTAAAATCGTAAGAGACATTTCATGGAAGTGCCTTCTTTGAATCCTCTTATTTTTCACTTCACACTCTTCATGAGATACCTTTTCTTCTGTTTAGTATTTTAGTCTATGTAACTAAACTCATAAGAAACATTATTAGGGACAGCTCCCTTTGTTTGCTCTTATCTTTCACTTGACACCCTTCATGGGATATATCTTCTTCTGTTAAATACTTTAGTCTAAATAACTAAACTCGTAAGAAACGTTTCTTGGAACTGCCAACTTTGCATCCTCTGATTTTTCACTTGTCGCCCTTCTTCTGTTCAATATTACCACACTCGTGAGAAATATTTCCTGGAACTGTCTACTTTGTGATATTTCACTTTACACTCTTCATGTACCATTCTCTTTTCTGTTTAGGGATGGATATTGTAAGACAGATGGGCGTGACCACGGAGTTCATACTCAGGGCGACCACTGCATACTATATATACTATTTATACTATATAGGATGAATTTGGATACTATATCATACTATATGACCAAAATTTACTATATATACTATATATTTTAACCTTTACTTGACCAAAATTTACTATATATACTATATAATATTACACTTATATAACAAAAAACTAATATTGGCAGTTTTGGACAACGCCTCTTAAGGAGCGTTTTGTCTTATTTTCACAGTAGGTTTTCTCCTATTTCTAGCCCCTGCAGGGGCTCAAAAGATACTGTGATACGACTAAAATGCATAAAGATGAAGAAAATCCTTTAAAATATATTTTTGTTTGTGATTATGATATAAATATCAGTTATTTTTCATAGAGTTAACTTAAGGGTGAGGGGTAAGTTTTACCACTTTCGCTTACTCAGTGATTATTAGGCTAGGTATTAATGTGAGACTATAGGGTATTTGGGACAAAAATTTACTTTTGGGTAGTAGTTCACTTATATTCAATATTTTTTTGGGTAAGTTACCAGGTTCAGGTAGGAAAAAGGTGGTTTCTGGACAGGTAAAAAAATTGTAAAATTTAGAGATCAACTTATTAAACAAAATATGCATCTTTCAGGATGTTATTAACATAGCTGAAGAAAAAAATTAAAATTGGCCTCAAAGTTCTGGTCCTGCAGGCCACCAGGTCAACTCTGGACTGGTAAAAATTCAAATTTTTTTGTTTGATGAGTTATAGGTCAACCAATCAAACAGAATATGCATCTTTTTGGATGTTATTAACATATCTGAAAAAAATTGAAAATTAGCCCTTAGGGTCAAGCCCTGCAGGCCTCCAGGTCCATTCTGGACAAGTAAAAAATCAAATTTCTTTTTTTAAGAGTTAGAGGTCAACAGAATATGTATTTTTTTTGGATCATATTAACATATCTGAAGAAAATGTATAAATCGGCCTCCTAGTTCAGGTCCTGCAGGCCTTTAGGTCCACTCTGAACACTCTGAATAGGTAAACAATCAAATTTCTTATATGAAGAGTTGGAGGTCTATTTATATAACATAATATGCATTTATTTGGATAATATTAACATTCCAAGTTCAGGTTCATTCAGGACAGGTAAAAGACTCAAATTTTTTATTTGAAGAGTTCAAGTTCAGGACTCTAGGTTTTCTCTGGACAGAGTCTACATGGAAGCCTGATGCACCTTGACCTGGAGGTCAAGGGGGGGGGGGAGTTCTGACACATTTGCGTAAACCTGGTATATAGGCTTTATCTTTGGACTGAGAGGATAGGTTATTAAAGATAAAATCATTCTTATATGATGAATTTTCCCAAGTTTTAAGATTTTTTGGATAGGCCTCCAGGATCCGGAGCTCCAGGCCTCCAGGTGGTCTCTGTACAGGTAAAAATGAAAGAGTTAGAGGTCAATAAAACAAAATATGCTTCTTTTTTAATGTTATTCACGTATTTGATGAAAAAAAAACATGCAATTTTTTTTTCATATGCTGACCTCTAACTCTTCAAAAAAATTTTTTTTTCATTTTTACCTGTACAGAGACCACCTGGAGGCCTGGAGCTCCGGAACCTGGAGGCCTATCCAAAAAATCTTAACACTTGGGAAAATTCATCATATAAGAATGATTTTATCTGTAATAACCTATCCTCTCAGTCCAAAGATAAAGCTAAAATACCAGGTTTACGCAAATGTGTCAGAACTCCCCCCCCCTCCCCCCCTTGTATTTTTTCTTCAGATATGTAAATAACATCTAAAAAGATGCTTATGGTGTTTTATAAACTAACCTCTAACTACATAAATAAGAAATTTTGATTTTTTCCTGTCCAGAGTCCACCTGGAGGCCTGCAGCATCAAACCTGGAGGTCGATTGTCATTTTTTGTTTAAACATATAAATAGCATCTATAGAAATGCTTATGTTGTTTAATAAACCTCTAACTCCTTAAATTTAAAATTTTTATTTTATTCATGTCCAGAGTCCACCTGGAGGCCTGCAGCTCCTAAACCTGAAGGCCAATTTTATTTTTTTCTTTCAAATATATAAAGAACATCCAAATATAAGCTCATTTTGTTTAATAAATATACCATTAACTGTTCAATTAGGGAAGTTTTATTTTTTTTCTGTCCAGAGTCTGCAGGACCAGAACTTAGAGGTCGATTTTAATTTTTTTCTTCAGTTATGTTAATAACATCCAAAAAGATGCATATTCTTTTTTATAAGTTGACCTCTAATTCTTCAAATAAGAAATTTTAATTTTTACCCGTCCAGAGTGGACATGGAGGCCTACAGGACCAGAACTTGGAGGCCGACTTTAATTTTTTCTTCAGATATGTTAATAGCATTCTAAAAGATGCATATTCTGTTTTATTAGTTGGCCTCTAACTCTTCAAATATAAAAATATCTATAACCTGTCCAGAGTGGACCTGGAGGCCTGCAAGACCAGAACTTGGAGGACTATTTTAATTTTTTCTTCATTTATGTTAATAACATCCAAAAAGATGCATATTTTGTTTTATAAGTTGATCTCTAACTCTTCAAACAGAAATCTAAATTTTTTTACCTTTCCAGATAGCCTGCAGCACCTGAACCTGAGAACTATCCAAAAAATGATTAAATATATTTGAAATACTAACCAAAAGTAAACTTTTATCCTAAATAACCTATAATCTCACATTGATACCTTGCCTAAAAATCACAAGGTAAGCCCCTTATATGTGAAATTGCTTTGATAACAGCTATGCTTTGAGTTATTATTGATGATGTATATTGTATATACTATGTATTACTAAATAATTCTAAGTCCGATACTATATCATACTATATGAGTTTTAAAAAATATACTATATATACTATATGGATTTTAAAAATATACTATAAAAATACTATATTTTTTTGGTTTCGGAGTGGTCGCCCTGCATACTGTTTGTGCACAGGAAATAAACCTTAGAATTTTGAAATCAATTTGTTCAACCCCAAGTTCCATTTACACAAGTAACCCAGAAATAGGTATAACCAACAAGCAAAATAAATCTAAAATAATATTTGGGGGGCAAATGGAGATGTCGTCAATTTTACGATGTGTTGCCTCCCAACGACAGCGGAAAAACACGTATAGGTTTCGTGATTTTTTCCCGAATTAATTTCGTTATTGGTAGAAGCTGCAAGTAACCCTTTTTCTTTTAATCAAAATTATTGATGAAAAAGTTTGGAGCTAGTTGTTTGAACCATTCGTTAAAGATTCAAGCCAAGCAATAAATAAACTTTGGGTACCAACTGCAACTTTTATATATTCTCTTCCTCCCTGCTGTACCGTGTTGTTGTTGCATCTCAATATTTTACAGGGATATGGCACCTGATGTTATATTAGTTGTTTCTAACTTATTTTTTTTATCAGACAATAAATGGTATTAAAACTGGGCGGATGAATAAATAATGTTAAGTCCAGTTTTGCCAATAAGGTGTTGGGTTCTAGTTTCCTATCATTACTGTATCAAACAAAAAGATTTTTACTTACTGTCACTGGATCAGACGTGAAAGTGGAAACACTAGTTTAAGGTTTGATTCAAATGCTTTTTAAGTTCAGACTTCAAGACAAATATCGTGCAATCAAAGAAAGAAAACTTTTTTGTCTGAAACTAAGGTTTACAATTAGATGACAGAACAATTTTTGAATTACACAAAGATGCGGGGAAATGACCTCACCACCCCACATTTACCTCATTTTCCAGGTAAATTAACAATAGGGAAGGGGGGCGGGGTGTTGGAGTAGCCCCCACCATCCGCATCTTCATATCTAAAGTTCAAGACGATCGCTGTAAATTGACTTGGTGATAATCTATGTTGAGAAATAGATTTTTTGTTCTCTACCTAAAGTTCTCTTAAACGTTTATAATTTTAAACTCTCAATGCAAATTCAAAAAGTAACCATTCTATAGTTCCAGTGTCTATGTCATATGAATATATGTTAATATTTTTGTTGGTTTCAGAACTGGTTTTTATTACGTTAAACATTCCTACCTTTCAATGCGAAAAATAAGCTCCTCTTTAAATTGTTTTTAGTATATTGTAAAAAGCAGTCACCAAAACCATAGGCTCGCCTACGCTTTCGGTGGCTCCTACAATAGCCAGTGGACTATCTTATTAATATGCAAGATTGTATTCTTTATGAATTCCGAAATAAATATTATTATTGTTATTAAGGTAATCCTTTTTCTTTTAGGTCTTATGCCTGGCGATAAGTGGTGCTTGTGTGTTTCTAGGAATATTTCACTTTAAATTAAAACTTTACCATCCTCTTCACCCCCTTTTCTCACAAATATTACATGATTCAAAATTAATTGAAATCTTTGCTTGTGTTTTTCTTAGTTAGGTGTGTTACTTATGTTAAAACAATTTAGATACTTTAAATTTTAAGGGGTTTAAGTAGAAAAATGTTAGATACAAAGGGGGGGGGGGGGCGAAAGTGACACTTTTTGAAACCAAAACTAAAAGTCAACAAAGGAACTCAACTAAAAAAAGAGTTACAGGTCTGAGATTTTGCATGACAGTTGCTTTATAGGGGTAAAATATGGAACTGTGAAGAAACTGCGGCGCAACCGCCCAAAACCGCCGTTTCCCGCCGAATTTTTTTTGCCTTTTCTCGGCGGTTTTTGGCAGTTGCGACGCCGTTTCTTCACAGTTCCATATTGTACCCCTATAAAGCAACTGCCATGCAAAATGTTAGACCTGTAACTCTTTTTTTAGTTGAGTTCCTTTGACTTTTAGTTTTGGTTTCAAAAAGTGTCACTTTCGCCCCCCCCCCCTTTAAAATATTAACGTCTTGACATTTTTAAGGTTGAGAATCGAACCCATAACCTTTGCAAGAACCATATAGTTAAATTAAAGCAACATAGATTTTAGTAAGCAATTTTTTTAAATGGAGGACAAATAATTTTTTTTAATCTTGCCCGATACGCAGAACTTCGTGGTATTATGAAAGTTTTGGTGAAGAATTTGTTTAATTTCAACCATATACACACCTTCACACACACACACACACACACACACACACACACACACACACACACACACACACACACACACACACACATCTTCACACACATACACATCCTCAAACACCAACTCTCAAATATACCCACATACTAATTTAATTAAGTCAGGGAAAAGCAAAGTTTAACAGAGAGGTATAGGGCATTGTTACCTAAATTATTGTTCCTCCAATATTCTCTCTAATTAAGCTATCAAAATCAAATAATACCCACTAAGTTTATTCCATTGGCCTATCCTCTGTAACCCTGAAAGTTTGGTAAGATTGGATGCATAGATGACGAGATATATGTACCTTTTAATTAATACATCCTTTCATAATAATCATGGCAAATCAAATCAAACTTGTGGTTCCACCAGGAAGGGAGGGGACATTCGACTGTAAATTGTACTGGTACCCATAGTTTAAAAAACACGTTGTCTCAATCCTCTGAAATACATTTCTTAAATCTTGATTGCTTGTTAAAAATATCAGTGTTAAAACTCTCAAACCAAATATTATTTGTAGAAGGGGTAATTATGTTTATTAGAATTAGGGATGTAATTAAATATATCGACATTGTCTTATCAAGTTCGATCCCTAAGTTCAACGAATATAATTTAAAGATGGGGGAGGGAGGGTATATCTTACCAACTTTATCCATTTTACACTTGTGATAATATGTTTAAGAATTAAAGGGGGGAGGCGGATGTGCCACTTTTTGAAACCAAAACTAAAAGTCAACAAAGGAACTCAACTAAAAAAAGAGTTAAAGGTCTGAGATTTTGCATGGTAGTTGCTTTATAGAGGTACAATATGGAACTGTGAAGAAACGGCGGCGCAACCGCCGAAAACTGCCGTTTCCTGCCGATTTTTTTTGCAATTTCTCGGCGATTTCGGCGGTTGCGCCGCCGTTTCTTCACTGTTCCATATTGTAACCCTATAAAGCAATTGTCATGCAAAATCTCAGACCTGTAACTCTTTTTTTTAGTTGAGTTCCTTTGACTTTTAGTTTTGGTTTCAAAAAGTGGCACATCCGCCTCCCCCCTTTAAAACGAAACAAATCCTTACTTAAGTACTACTCTGGATGTGTTTTAATTGTGATAAATGACGATAATTTATTTTGCCTCTATTGACACGAAATATCTTGGAACCCAGTGTTCCGGAGCCGGGAGCCGGGAGCAGCAACATTTTTGGTGGAGCCGGAGCCGGATACGGAGCCGTATTTTTCGTTAAAAACGGCTCCGGCTCCAGATTAGCTAAAAATGATTTTTTAAAGTAATATTATAATTTGGCAACGGTCTATTTCCATATAATAAACTGAAAAACTATTGTTACTTACCAAATAGACACACATCCTTCTACTTTTATATATCTTTAATCAAATAAAAGAAAATATTTTATATTATTTATTTTATTTTATCAAATTCAATAATGAAAAAAAATTGATATATTAATTTTAAGGTAGGAGCCGGAGCTGGAGCCGAAGCCGGAGCCGAAGCCGGAGCCGCATCAAAATTATACGGCTCCGGCACCCTGTTGGAACCTATTTATTTTGATTGCCCACTGAATGTAGATAGTCGGACGGATTCTTACCAGAATACGAACTCACTGCAAACATTTTTTTATCAAAGGTCTTTATTAACTTAGTAATGTTAAGGGTGGGGTGTGTAACCAAGCCAAATTAACGCTCAGAGCTATCCGTTATTGACAGACGGACAGACCGAAAATAAAAGAAGAAAAGCTTCATTTTTTTATAAAAGAATTACCATAAATCTTAAAGTTAAATGTAAAATGAAGTTGAAAACTGAATTAAACTAAATTCATTCATACAATTTTTGCACATATGTTTCAAACTTAAATTACAGCTATTATATTGTACAATTATTTTTAAAAACATTAAAGCCGAATGAAATCGGTAATCATTATTTGGCGCATCGTAAAATAGACAGCTTTCTGCGGATATTAAAATGAAAAGGTTAAAGATTGAAACCAGTTTTGTTAGCCCTGATGGGCCGAATGCCCGGGATATCAGAAATTTTTGTATTTTTTAAAATTATTCTTTGAATATTGTCTGTATACGATCGGAATGCTGTACATGATTTTTTAGTATGACTGAGGATAATCGATCCAGCAGATATTTATCGATTTCGAAGCCATAAAGGAAAGAAAGTTCACTTTACATTTAAAAATAATATAGAACACTTGCGGCTAATAGGAAGCAAATTGCGAAAAAGAATACCACCTAAAGATAGCTTAAAACCACCCTTGGGCATTTGTATTTAGCTAATCATATAAGAACTATTGAATCAATGATCTTATTTTAGAGATTTTTTTTGGCTTCAGACAGTAAAATCTTACCTATTTTTTCAGACTTCAAACTTTATAATTCTTTTTATGATACAGTACATGTAGGAAATCCATTTACCAGTCACCACGCAAAGTTAGATTAAATACGACTGGTTTGCTTGCCTCGAGCTGTTAAGTTAGGTGTGCATATCATTTCAGTGTATTCAAATCTAAATAAACTATTCTACTCCCCCCCTCCCCCCCCCCCCCCCAATCCCAAACTTTTTTATTTACTTTACTATTCATTAAAACTACATTGAAATGTACCCTAGCAGACAAAGATAGTTATTAGCGAGATCTTTACGGACAGACTGTCATATTAGGATATTGGCTTCGCCCATATAAACTACCCAGCAAACAGAATAGCTCTAGATCAAAAAGGACCAATACTGGCCCAGTTGACTATATTATCTCAATGGACAGATAGATATCCTTATAATATCAGAAAATGTGATCCTCAAATATAAAGTAGTAAGTTTTTTTTTGTCTAAAGCTAAAGATATCTGATTTAGTGTTCCGAATGAGTTGTACTTTTCAGGGAAGCTTTATAAATGTATTGGGGTGGTTTTAGGCTACTTTTCTGAAATCCCCGCTCTTCCCTGGGGGTTAGAGGTGAAGCAACAAGTATCAATGTTTTAACAATATATACCAGATACCTATCAGAAAAAAGAAAATTATAAAATATTTGTAGTGCATGAGAAAGAGAGAGAATTTGGGAAAGTTAATTTAGATATTTTCTTTTTCTTCCTTACATACATATCTACATTAATATACATTGAGGTATATTTTGATTCAATGTTTTGTTTGGCTAATTCTTAATTCAGTCTTAACTTAGGGATAGTTTGATGAGATGTATTTAACGAGTGTAGTTACTGAAAATGGTTCTTTTTACATTAGAAGCTACTAAAAAATAGTATTTAACTTTTACTACCTATTCAGGAACCTTTTTCATTTTACAACTTTTATTTTGTGGAATTAGGAATAAACTGTTGTACCATACCTAAAAATTGCAGTCTGGGGGTTGTGTGTAGTGATTTCATATTTTTATTCTCTCACTTCTTATTGGCATATAGACCAACGTCACTAATAGTTACAGCCAAACCCAATAATAAGCCAAGCTCCCCAGCTTAAAGTGAAATTATTTGACAATAAACAGATGGAAAGAAGCTTTTGATACTGGATTTGGACCTAAAGTTGTTTTGGAGTCCACACATTCCAAGTCGCTACAGGTTGAGATATATAAGTTGTTATTAACAAGCTTCCAGTAAAATTTCCACGATTTTTTAAATTTCACATGTACACCCATGCATCTAGATTATGCGGAAATGGCAATTTAGCAGCGGATTTAGCAGTTGATTTACCAAAGGGAGAGGTCATTTTCTAGTAAATTCCGTAAAAGTGTGTAAAGGTGTGTGTGTTATAAGGCCTAAAAATAGTAGTAGAACGATAAGGTGCTCCCTATTGTTCTATTCAATAGGGAATACAAATATATAGAGCACCTTATCGTTCTACTACTATTTTTAGGCCTTATAACACACACACCTTTACGGAATTTACTAGAAAATGACCTCCCCCTTTTTATTGGTAGATGCGGCTAAGGATGCGAACTTAACGTAAATTTTCATTAAAATCCTTTAAAATATCAACTTATATATCTTTAATGTTAAAGGTTACTACATTAGCTGAGCTCAGAACGGTTGCAGTACCTTTTAACAAGGATGAACTATAATACTATTGTGATAAACTTTTAATTTTACATGTATTTTTTTTACAAGAAAAAATCCGCGAGTCAAATTCTAAAAAATCCTCCAAGTTACAAATTTGATTTTTGACGGTCATATTATTTTCTTAGTTTGTAAAATGTTTAGCTGCAGTTTAAGTTTAAGTGTAAAGAGGCTACTCTTCTAAAGTACAGAATTTATTGCAAGCCTTTCATTAAAAATCATATCATTATCTATATCAAATAGAACCTTAAGAGAAAGGAATAAAATTGAATTATATACCATATTTTTGTGCAGAACCCAAGTTCAACAGTGAAGTAATATGCAAATGGTTTCTTAATTTGTAAGTACTGTACAGTCTCTAAAGGTAGATTTCGTTTAAAATGGCTGTAATAGTTAGGTATGCTTTATAAGTCACCCAAAAGTTTTATAATAACGTTATTTCATTCGTTGGCTTAATAACTTTGTTGACTTATTTTAAATTTTGATTTGTTGGTTCATTAAGTTGAGTGTTCAAACGTTTCAATCACTAATTGTATCTACAGAAAGGGTAATTTTGTGTACCATCATTGGAGATGATTGTACTGTACATCAATTGGGCCTTGTCTTATCCATTTAGATCCCCTTTTTGGTTGGTGATTTAGTTTTCGTACATTCTAAAAACTGAAACCATCTCCACACTACCCAACCAGATGCATTTATTCTTTTGCAGTCAATGATTTCAAGTCAAGGTTCATCAAAGTTTTGAGAGAGAAACTTTTTAGTTTTCAAAACATTGCCATACCTCTCTGGGACTACAGGGAGAGATTAATTAGATAGTAGAACATGCAACATGTTATAAAGATATTAGAACGGACTCTATTATATTTTTATTAGATAGAAATCACTTTTGATACCACTTACATTATCTACCCAGTGAGTGATGCTTCATTCTAAAACTAACCAAATTTTTTTTACTGTACACTAGTATGAAATGTTTTCTTTACATAGAATATTTATTTATCGCATTTTATTATAAACACCTTTCCGCGGATATAAAAATGGACAATTATAGGATTATAACTAGTTTTGTTGGCCCCGAGGCACTGGTTTACAAAACTGGTTTTAATATTATGATGATACATTTTATGTTTGTAGAAAAGATATAATACGATACAATACATTTTTCAGTTTGACTTAGAATCGGTTCTAATCCAGCGGATATTAATAGGTTTCGAAGCCATTCAGTCTGGAAAATAAATATCAAAATTAAACAAAAAGCATCTTCTTGTAACAATTTAGAGTAGCTTCGCATCTAACAACATTGCTATTGCCCAAATATTATTTCAATTTTGTATCTCTGGAAGGAAGCACATCAATGTTGAATTATGTCTGGTCATTAAGACCAGCTTTAGTTCCTATATATCTCTTTTTGTACAGTTTTATATAATAAAATAACAGGATGTCTAAATGTTAATATAAATGGGTGGGTGAAGGTGCCCCAACCCCCACGCTCAACCTTTTTTTCACAAGATATGCATTTTCAAATTTTCTTGCAGTTTTAGCAGGAAGGAAGAGGACAATGGAGTGTTTATTACACTAGTCCCCAAAGTTTTATGATAACGCTATCTTATTAGTTGGCTTAACAACTTTGGGGGTTCTAATTTGATTTTGTTTCAAACATTAATTGAAATCTACAGATGGGATAATATTGTGTATCACCATTTAAAATCTATATTAGTTTATCGGCCATAGTCTTATTCCTTTAGATCCCTTAGTTTTGGTTTGTTTCCCATTGTTCATTTATTTCTGTACTATTCAATTTAAAAAAAAGATATTTGAACTGTTATTTTTATTTTCAGACCTAACGTAAAAATGAGGTAGCCGTTGATATAATAATTTGAAAATGTCTGGACATAAGCGAAGGTCCAGCAGCTTAGAGAATAATGAACAGCCACAAGAGGTAATGGTATAATTCATTGGTTTATTAAATTAAACTTATAAAAGAGGATACCTATATGTTATTAGGTATTATTTTTTTCTTTTACTAAAAGTTTGCTTATTTTGCTGACGTTAAGAAAACAATGAATATCTAGTCGGAAAAGTAATATAGGTTTTCATTTAGGTTCCCTTTCCTTGATAAAGATATAATAATACAGTCCTCAAACTTAATTTTTTTCTGGATTATGCAAAATGTCAAAAGCTTAGTAACTATTCATATGACATTTTGTGAACTTTTGTCTCACAAAATAGACCATAAGTAATATTAATCGTTTTCATATAAAACACCACACTTGTTAAATTTATATACTAGCGGCTACGTCCCTAGAGGCCTCTAGGGGCACTTTAGTTGGTCCGCCCCATTTTTTAGTTGTAGAAGAAAGAGTAAAAATGATTTTTTTTGAAGGGGACTTTTTTGGGAGGAGGGGGGGGGGGGTTTGTAGGGGCGATTTTTCTTTGAGGGGTGGTGGTAACCAACCCTAAAATAGTTTTAAACCTTCTGAGGACTTATGAGAAGCTACACTGCCATAGCACAGCGAGATCCTTTGGTCCAGACACACACACAGAGATCCTGCAACTTCATTGTCAGGATACCTAACGTTATTTCAATTACTCTAAGGCGGGCGTGGCTAAACGAGAGACTCCAGGAAGGCGGGGACGGCCGGTCAGCCTGGTGAGAAGTATGGCTGGAAACATTGATAATCAACTAGCAGGTAGGATAAAGGATAGCCAGTGACTTTAGCCTAAGGAGAAGCGCAGCCGCTCTACAATGAATAGGTAATAGGTTCGAACAAAGCTGTTTCAATACTTAAAACGTTAAAACTTGTACCTATTCTTGTTTTGACAGATGCTTGACAAGAGTATGTAGGAATGCCTTGATCCAATACAGGCGCATTAGTTACCATGCACGTTTTGTTATGCCTTTTAGACAAGTGTCGTGTAATCAAAGGCATGGTTGTCTTCTACATTGGGATGTTTGTGTGTAGCTAAATACTTATCTAGTATTTATATTAACTACGAAAATGTAAGATGATATAATCCAGTTTTCAGAAATGTATTAATGATAGGTATATTTCTTTGATAATTAATACTTCAAAATATTAATCATTTTTAGAGTAGGTAGATGTAAGCTTATATTTCCATTTTAAAGTTTAATTAAGTAACTGACTAGAAATCTCTAGTACCTTACCACTTAAACGTATATATTAAACCCTCCAGGAAATATACCTAGTTTACTTAAGATGCCGTAATAGGTAGCTTGTTTTTACCCGGTTAGGCTGATCAAAATTTATAGATTAAAGCCTATATTATTTTAATAATTATTGTGTTTTTGCTTATGGTAAACAAAAAGAAGCTTTTCTGCAATTAGGGCCAGTCCGTACGTTCTTCCACAACAAATTGCATTGATATTTATTTTAGGCATGTTTTAATTCTTTAAACCATTTTAAGACATTCATATTATTTATTATAAAAGTTATTCTAATCTATGTGATTTCTTATTGATATTATTATTTTATTGAAACTCTCAAAGGTTACTTGAAAGTACTTTTTTTACATGATTTTTGAATTCATAACGTTTAAACACAGGGTAAGAGAAAAGAGAAAAACAAATAATTTTAATGTATCAAGAGGGTACACCTTTTTTTGAGGAGTCTAGTCGGTTTCCCTCAAAGTTAATCACAGAACGAAACCCTTCCTTTTATTTTGAAGTAAATTAAAAATAGGAAGAGGGGGTATATTATTAATACATGGTACGTTAGCTCCACAATGTTAAAACTATTCTAGCCCCTGCGGGGCACGTCTAATTTTACCTAACCTAATATGCAATGATTATCCAAAATACTTTTTCTCTTTCAAAACAGCATTTTTTTTTCTTATTACCTACCTACTCTTTTTAAAAATATTTCCATATTTCCTGCTTCTTCTTTAATATTTTTAGTTTTCCGTTACACAAATTTAATTTTCCATACAATTATGTTTAAATATCAAGAAATATCAATTTACAAATATACTTATAACAAAACATTTATATAAATGACTGATCTTTTAGCAAGTATTCTCAAGTATTGAGCAATGAAAACTTTCGTTATTAGTCTCTTACCTATATTAAATTTTCTTTCCAGTATGTTTATATATCAAGAAATGGGTACAAATTTTCTAAATATACTTTTCATTAAAACTAGTGATGGGAATCCGGATCCGGAATCCGAATCCGGAATCCGCCCAATTTTCGGCCAATTTTGGAATCCGGATCCGGAATCCGTTTTTTATAGCGGATTCCGGATTCTAAATTGGTAGGCTAAATTTAATTTGAATACCAAGCACATTTTTAGGACATACCTACGTAGCACTTAAATTTTTAAATTTACTAATGTGATGTAAATGTTTTAGTTATGCTGGAAGTCAACACTTTAAACAAATCAAGGCTTCAACCAAGTAACATAGTGATAAATTAACGAAAAAAGCTATCCCTCTGTGACGGACAGCCTTTTAAAATACTGCTAGAATCCGGAATCCGAATCCGGAATCCGCCAAAAATAAGAATCCGGAATCCGCAAGAATCCGTCACTTTTTTTGACGGATTCCTTCAGAATCCGGAATCCGAATCCGGCCCAAAAATTCGACGGATTCCCATCCCTAATTAAAACATCAAGATAGATTAATTTACTAATATCAGAACATTTAATTTAAATAAATATATTTCATATAATTTTTTTGTCGCTATAGAAAAATCAATTGCTCAAAAGTGTGAGATAAAATATCCTTTTATAATAAATTTGAGGGAACCTTGAAAGTTATGCCTTTTTTTGTAAAAGAAAAACTTCTTATTTAAAACTTTCTTTAGTTAGATTTATAAATTTCAGCATTAAATTTTAGCTCAAAGATGCAGAAAAGCAATACATTTTGTCAAATGAATAACTGTTTTTACCATAAACAAAAGTTGGGGGATAAAAAGGGGTTTTAAAATGAAAAAGGGAACCAAAGGGATAAGACAATGGTCGATAAATTGATGTACATCTCTATTGATAATACACAAAATTCCCTTTTCTGTAGATTACAATTATTGGTTTAAACGTTTGGACACTCAATTTAAGGAATCAACCAATCTAATCATTAAAAGTCCCCAAAGTTGTTAAGCCAACGAATAAGAAAACGCTAATAAAAACTTTGGGGACTTTTTCATCCTAAGTGACAAAGTGCACGCCTCCAAAATAAAAATGTTATTTCTGTACTTTTCCAAATGAAACACTTTAGAAGAAGTTTGAATGGGTTTTTATTAGATTGTTGTTTGACTTGTTGGACATTTAATCTACTCTCAAGTATTTTCTCTTTTTTTATAATGAAATTGTAAAGCTTAGACCATTTCAAAAATGTTTCTTTGAAGGAAATTATAATGTTTTCTTTAAGTCAGTCAAATGTACCTACTATTTTCTTTAAAATATTTTGATATTTAACCAATCAAAGGAAACAACTTTGGGAACTTTAATATAATTTTATTGATTGGTTCATGAAATTCAGTGTCCAAACGATTTAACCACTAACTAATTGTAATCTACAGAAGGGGTAATTTTGTATATCTCTCTAGATCCCAGCCTATTTACACACTTTTAAAGCGTTCACAAAAATTCATACTTCGGTTGTTTTGATTTTAATAGAGAGGAACAACTTATTGGCTTAATATGATTTATAAGTGTATTTCAGCTCTTTATATGAAACACTTTGTTAAAACCATTGTTAAGCTTTTTACTATTTAAATTGTATTATACCCCAAATTAAGGTTAAGTTTACTATAGCTTAACACTGCGAAATAGAGTTCTGAGCATTTAAAGGATTTTATATAACATCTTTGTAGTTAGTTAACAGAAAGTATTGTTTTTTTTATTGTTTTAACAAATAAGTAAACAAAATTAATTATTGCAAATACTTAAACAACAACACATCAAAACAAGGACTTCCCCCCCTACCAAACCTTTAAAAACCCTCATTTAATACCAATCTCCTTCAAATATCAAGCAAGGGCGTTGTTTGCTTGAAAACTGATCCGTTATTACTTTTATTTATAGTAGTTTAGACTCTAATTAAAAATTCTTCAGTATCAAAAAATAGGAACTTGCAATACGAAGGAACAACTATTTGGAGGTAAAGAAATTGATCATGATTGAAAACGATTTAGGTGCAGTGAAAAAATTAAGTTTGGAAAAAAAACTGTTAATAATCAATATTTTAGGTATATAATTACCCTATTTGAACACTTATTAAATTTGACTGTTTATTTTCTCGTATTCATTCGAATCCGGTGGATAGGAACAGGTAGAAAAAACTATGTCTAGCATCGTATTATATCCAGCTTTCTACGAATATAAAAATGTACAATCTTAAGATTAAAAGTTTTTTTAATCGGTGCCTTCTGCACCTCGGGGCTAAAAAAACTATTTTTAATCTCATAATTGTACATTCTATATCCGCGGAAAGCCGTTTATAATACGATGCGAGAAATAACTATTATTTCATTAAAGAGTTCTCATTCCCACCAAACAAGTCGGAAATAGAGTTATTTATAATAGACAGTTAAAACTTTACAGGAAATTGAAATTTTATTCGCTGTATTTCTATTTAGCATGGTGTAGGAATAAGGAATTTATTTGGAAATGGAAAATAAATTTTTTTAACCGAAATAGCACAATTATTGTATGTACTAGTCTGTGCATTTGTTGAACGTCATGTATACAGATTTATTTTTCTTTTTTATTGAAAACAGTTTTACACATACAAGTTTAAATTAATATCCTAATCTATATTGCATTTAAGTTCTTTTAGGTAAATATATGATTTTTCTATTTTCAGTTGTTTTTCAAATAGTATGTACACTGTTTATTTTTAAGAAAAAACAAGGTTTACTACAATTCTAAGTAGCAACTCTTTGATTGTACGATCATTGTCTGGAAGTCCCTAACTATATATGGTATTTTTGTTTTGAGCCAGGGCACTTCCCCTACTTTAACTATAAATGTCGTGCACCTTATATAGAAGCAGTAGGAATTATTTTAAGACTTACCACTGATCAAGAAATTTGAACAGAAAGCAAATTGACGTATAACAGAAAGAGTTTATTTATAGTTAGATTTCTAGAATATACATAATCATCAATATTATTAAACCCTTCAACAGAATTGTTATTGTAAGATAATATAAAAAGAGTTTATTTTTCAGTGCTAAGGAATTTGGGATCTGAGGAAAAAAATATTGTTCTTTGAATTTTGGTTAAAAGATTTTGCAACGAAAATGGAATTGGCAGTAGGAAATAATATCTTTTAATATGTACTTTTTTCTTATACTATGTTGAATTTTTTTTGCACTATTACTCTATCCATGGTAAACTTTTTACTCTATTCACAATGAAACCTGTGGACCATAAAACTATGTACATCAATACAGGGAGGGAGGAGATATTTGGCTTTTTATTACACTATTTATAATAATGTTTATAATATTCGTTGGTTTACTAACTGGGGATTTTTATTGAATTTTGATTGGTTGGTTTATTAAGTTGAGAGTTCATATGTTTTAACCACTAATTGTAATCTACATATAGGGTAGTTTGGTTTATTACCATTGGGGATAAACATCAATTTATCTGTCATTGTCCTATCTCTAGATCCCTGACAGCAGTTCTATTATGTAGAAAGCAAGAACAATATTGTTCACATTTAGCATGATTATATAGATCAAATTAGATTATAGATATATACTAATTCTCCAACTATTTCTTCTTTAAATATATCATAGATACATAGAATTTTTGAGTCAAAATTTATTTTCTAATCGATTGTTGATTTATCAAATTAAAAAATGTTATGCGCCAGGATTCCAGCAGCAACCTTTCAAGGAAATAATATAGATGTAAATCATTCCCGTGCCTATGTAAAGCTTCCCTTAAATAAATAACACAATTAGTTTAAAGGTTAGCAAGATTTAAAAGACATCCATATTTTTAAATTTTATTTATAGGATGTAAAACAAACCTTAGAAAACGGATTGATGTTTCAACATATTAATTTAACACATCTCTCAATTATAATTCTTATAGATATTAAAACAAGTTTAATTAGTGGCCTAGTTTTAATAACTTTCTTAGCAAGAAAGACTCTTAAACTATAGGTAATCTCACCTACTGAAAATTAAGTATTATAAACCACATAAATAGGCAGGGTTATGATTTTGTAATTTGTTAAAAAGAGATAATAAAACAGTACAGGATATAGGTATATATGAGAAGAATGCAAATTTTATTTATTATAAATTATTGTTAGATTGTTCTCGATCTGTTGTAAATAGTATAGTTATTTTTTTAACATTAAGTTAACTGTTGAGGTTTAACCTTCTTGTACTTAATAAATAGGTAAAAGTAATTGTTTAACTAATACAATTAGGTGACCTTCAGACAGTATTGTTCAAAGAGTTATTGAAAATATGTTATATATTTAATAAAAACAAGGATTAAAACATTCTTAAGGAGCGAAGTAAATGAATATATAGACAAGAAGCAAACAAAGTACCTATTAAAAAAAAGAATTTTAGAAATATCAAAAGCTTATCTTATATAGCAGCTGAGTAAATCCTAATCCTCAGTAATTGAAACCTTTTTATTCAAATTTAAACAAGATATTCTTCAGCGATTAGTATCTACTCAGAATATTTCAGCTTTCTATATATATTTAAATTTGCCCCCGTTAATCCACTTAGTGTGGACAGACTGACAGACATTGTAGGTTTCATATAAATTGGCTTTTCTTGAAAAGTTACATATTTGTAGTATGTAAAGAAACAATAAAATGTTATCTAGTCATTGCAAAATGAGTCTATTATTTGAACCCTGCAAAATAAAGGGGGATATACAGTTTATGTATGATTTTTTAAGAATTCTGTATTAGTATACCGATTATGAAAAGAATTAATATAGGTCATAATTACGTAGTTTTCAGTAAAACAGTAAACTTCATAATTGTGAAAAAAGTGTCAATTTCGTAAAATAATGAATGGCCTAAATTACCTTAAAGCATAAATATAAATATTCCCACAGCTAGCTTAAGCCAGGTACAGGTTTACCTGAGCGCGCCAAAGAAACTAACTAGCAGGGGTGTTCTAGGAAGGTATTGTGAGTTCATAACTACTCTTACTTAAATCGTAGCTGTAGCTTCCCTACTATGATTTTTTTCAAAATACATTTTCTTGGCTGCTGGGTTTCAATTTTTCTTTCTACAAGAATTATGAAATGAATTGTTTGTTTCAGCGAGCTAGTTTACAAAGTTTAAAGAGCAAATCTAACTGTTAACTGGATATTTCAATCATATAATCCAATCCATCAATGAAAAATAATAAAAAAAATCATATTCTTTTACTAATTATAAAGTTTTATAGTAGATACTTTCAAAGTTATATAATCTACATTTAGGCTAATTAACCATTCTTATCTTCAATTTAATTGATGAAAGCAATGATAAAAGCCTGGTGAATCTGTATCAGATTGTCCCAGAATATTTCTGAGACAATTCTGAAACACCAAGTCTATTTTTCATTTCTCTACTGCAAATTATATCTTTGAATCAAAGATATATAAGATTATTTTAAACTTAATCATCTAAACTACAATATGTCTGAAACAAGTAAACTGAAATAATCCTTACAGTAACATTCAAATATGGCTTGGTTTGTGTCCATTGTGGCAAAAAATATAAATAGAGTAGATCATACTGAAATAGTTTACATAGTATACTTAATTCTTAAAATATAGAGCTATACTACACAACAAGAACAAACTTCTTAGTAGAAAATATATTTCACTTTATTCAAGCCTTCTCATGTTTAATCATTTGAGAGTTTCTGTATATTTAATGAATGTGAACTATAACATTAACAATACTGTGTTTCCAACTGGCACATGCAGTACATGTTGAAATATCTTAAGTACTGCCAAAAAAATACTGGTAATTTAACAAAATTACTTGCTATGCTTGATTATTAAGATCTTATTCTGCAAACAAATACCTGTTCAGATGATAAAACAGAGCAGAAATGCAATTGTAATATTTGTTTGACTGCAAGATCCCAAAGATTGAAAAAAAATCAGGTCTGTATAGATCATCTTAATTAGTATATCAGATTCTAAATAATGAAACACTTTAAAAAAAGAAGAGACCTTCTTTAATAATTTGTTCAACAAACAAGAAATAGGTTCTGGTATCAATCATCAATGTAATTTGTGTCATTTATCTGATCATATTGTTAAACATGTACTGATATTACCTGTCAGAAACTCTCAAATGATTAAAATTGAGAAGGCTTGAATAAAGTGAAATATAATTTCTACTAAGAAGTTTGTTCTTGTTGTGTAGTATAGCTCTATATTTTGAGAATTAAATATACTATGTAAACTATTTCAGTATCACCTACTCTCCTTATATTTTTTGCCACAATGGACACATACCTTGCAATATTTACCTGTTAGTGTAAGGATTATTTTAGTTTACTTGTTTCAGACACATTATTGTTTAGATGATTAAGTTTAAAATAATCTTATTTATCTTTGATTCAAAGTTAAAATTTGCAGTAAAGAAATTAAAAATATACTAGGTGTTTCAGAATTGTCACAGAAATATTCTGGGACAATCTGATACATATTCACTAGGCTTTTATCATTGCTTTCATCAATTAAATTAAAGATAAGAATGGTTAATTAGCCTAAATGTAGATTATATAACTTTGAAAGTATCTACTATAAAATTTTAAAATTAGTAAAATATGATTTTTTTTTATTATTTTTCATTGATGGATTGGATTATATGATTGAAATATCCAGTTAACAGTTAGATTTGCTCTTTAAACTTTGTAAACTAGCTCGCTGAAACAAACAATTCATTTCATAATTCTTGTAGAAAGAAAAATTGAAACCCAGCAGCCAAGAAAATGTATTTTGAAAAAAATCATAGTAGGGAAGCTACAGCTACGATTTAAGTAAGAGTAGTTATGAACTCACAATACCTTCCTAGAACACCCCTGCTAGTTAGTTTCTTTGGCGTGCTCAGGTAAACCTGTACCTGGCTTAAGCTAGCTGTGTTCCTTTAGCTGTACACTTTAATCTTTGACTAATTAGGTTCAGTTAATAAATTATTACCTTAAAATTTTCTTCTAAAACTATTGACAGATTTTGTATTCAATTCGAAAAGATAATAGGAATATTGTATTGTTAAAATTTATGAAATTAAAAATTTTAAAAGAGGGAAGCTACCCTGCAATTATTTCAGTGTGTAGGTCTGCTTCATGCAGTACCACTGTTTTGCAATCATTGAATGACATATATAAAAGTTTAAGAGAATTATTATATTAGTTATATTGGGCACGAACTTTATATAACTGCCCATGTTTATCTAACAATGCGGGGCCAATTGCCTAACTATGCGGGGCAATCAGTTAACCTAATATAACCTAACCTAACCTAAAATAACCTATCCTAACCTAGAATAACCTATCAAAACTACTGTAAAAAAACGACGAAAGAGGCGTTGTCACGAAATTGACTAAACTCAAATATTTTTTTTGTATTTGAATTCGTTTGAGGCAAAATAGTTACTTTTGCAGTTCTGTAATCCATCTTTCCCAGAAAAAAATATGAATCTTGTATCAATCATTAGACCTATCATTTTGATTTAATTTATAGACCTTTCAATATTCGTCTTTTTACACTTTGGAAAGTTGAATTTGTTGAAAAATATAAACATGATTTTTTAAACAGTCTTATATCCTTATCTATAATTCCAGATGTCTGTCTGTTTGTCCATAAGAAATGCCATTGGGAGAAGTATTTTCTTAGCTTCTATCAAAGAGTCCCATTTAAAAAAAAAGTTTGCTGTTTAAATCTATCCATAAGCATGAAATATGGAAATTGTACAGCTATTTTGTACAGACTAAGCCTTTTTGGTTTGGATTTTATAGCATTACGATCATCTACTCTTTTTTAAGTTTTAATTTTAATAGATGTTTTTCGTTGTTTTGCTCCCACTCTTTCTTTGTTCTCAATTTCAATATTCATAAATTCTTATGAAATGGATAACACTAAAAATGTAATACATATGGATAAAACCTTATTTTTGAAAAATCATACCATAAAATTTAACAACACCTAGGGAATTATTTTTATAAAAATATCTTTTTGATTATAGTAAGTTCTTATTGTTACGAGACAGAAAACAATAAAAATTACATTTTTATTGTCTATAAGATAAAATATAATATTTAAATAATTCATCCATTTATAATTTTATAAGATGCATATGGTGCATTATTTGCCAAATGTACCACTTTTCTGCACTACCTCTCCGATTTTGTTAATACTCTATATTTTGGTCCGTTGGGTGATTCAAGGATGCTGGATGGCCAAAAAAAAGTTTCAGAGTCCCTGGATGTCTAGATATCTAGCTATCTATGAAGGTAGGTAACAAAAATGTAAAAAACAACCATTTTTTCACAATTTTAAAAATTAATTTTTTCATCAATCTTACATCCAATCTATACATTTTATACACCAAAATGATCGTTTATTCATGTAAAAAGCGCACATAATACTATTTTGGCCAAAACTCTAATTTTACAGGGTGTCCAACAAAAAGTGTATTTTGGATATCTAGCGTAATACCCAAAATACCTGTCCGAAAAAAATCATTTTTTTTGGCTTAAATCCTGTGTTTTATCTGTGTGCATATGTGGTATATAACGGTTCGGACCACCCGGGACTATAAGGTTGTCAAATTTCACTTTGGGACACCCTGTAAATGTGATTTTTGCGTCTGTAGAGCTAAAACTTGGTCCAAATTGGCTATTTTTTTCAAATTACTCTAATATGTGTCTTAGTATGTTTGGCCATAGTGTTTTCTGACCAGATCAATATTTTCATATTTTTTGGACACCCTGTATTTTCAAAAAAAGAGAAAAAAAATTTTAGTTTTTTTTTAAATTTTTTTTCTATTTTTAAGTTACTTAAAACTGTCATATAGATACAGATTTTGACTAATAACAATAATATTTGCCTATTTTACAATTTTTTACACTTTTGGGACACCCTGTGCATGTTTTTGAAAAATGATGGTTTTTGCCCATTTTTGGGAGGAAGGAGTCGTTTTAGGGCCATAGACTATTTCTTCATTTTTGTAGAACTTTTCAAGACACGTCATTTGTTATTTATGCAAAAACCGCAAAAACCGAACCGTTTTGCCGTTATTCACCGCCAAAGGCGGAATTTTTTTGCGTTTTTGCCGTTCCGGAGGTTGTAATGGGCATTTGTGGTAAGAAAACGTTGATTTATTAAGATCTCTCTTAAATACTTTTTTTTAGATAATTTAATTTACTAAATTTCATATTAAGTAAAATTTTTTGTGCAGCTAACCATTTTTCGTCGAGATGGATTTCAATTGTTAAAACAAGAAAATGAAGTGAATATAACATAAATAATTACTATAACATAAGTGATAAAAGAAACATAAATTATGTGCATTTGAAATTCCTTTTGACAAAAATCGGTTGGATATACAAAAAAATTTACTTCACATGAAATTTAGTAAATTAAAATGCCTAAATAAAAGTATTTCACAGTTATCTTGATAAATCAACGTCTTCTTACCACAAATGCCCATTAAAACCTCGGGAACGGCAAAAAATGTAAAAAATTCTGCCTTTGGCGGTGAATAACGGCAAAACGGTTCGGTTTTTGCGGTTTTTGCATAAATAACAAATGAAGTGTCTTAAAAAGTTCTACAAAAATGAAGAAGTAGTCTATGGCCCTAAAACGACTCCTTCCTCCCAAAAATGGGCAAAAACCATCATTTTTCAAAAACATGCACAGGGTGTCCCAAAAGTGTAAAAAATTGTAAAATAGGCAAATATTATTGTTATTAGTCAAAATCTGTATCTATATGACAGTTTTAAGTAACTTAAAAATAGAAAAAAATTTTTAAAAAAAACTAAAATTTTTTCTCTCTTTTTTTGAAAATACAGGGTGTCCAAAAAATATGAAAATATTGATCTGGTCAGAAAACACTATGGCCAAACATACTAAGACACATATTAGAGTAATTTGAAAAAAATAGCCAATTTGGACCAAGTTTTAGCTCTACAGACGCAAAAATCACATTTACAGGGTGTCCCAAAGTGAAATTTGACAACCTTATAGTCCCGGGTGGTCCGAACCGTTATATACCACATATGCACACAGATAAAACACAGGATTTAAGCCAAAAAAAATGATTTTTTTCGGACAGGTATTTTGGGTATTACGCTAGATATCCAAAATACACTTTTTGTTGGACACCCTGTAAAATTAGAGTTTTGGCCAAAATAGTATTATGTGCGCTTTTTACATGAATAAACGATCATTTTGGTGTATAAAATGTATAGATTGGATGTAAGATTGATGAAAAAATTAATTTTTAAAATTGTGAAAAAATGGTTGTTTTTTACATTTTTGTTACCTACCTTCATAGATAGCTAGATATCTAGACATCCAGGGACTCTAAAACTTTTTTTTGGCCATCCAGCATCCTTGAATCACCCAACGGACCAAAATATAGAGTATTAACAAAATCGGAGAGGTAGTGCAGAAAAGTGGTACATTTGGCAAATAATGCACCATATGTATTACATATTTTATGTACAGCATGAGCTAAATAGTTTTAGAGATATGTATAAGAAAAATCAGTTATCGTATGATAAACAAAATTACCACTTATGTAGATTTTAATTAATTGGTGGATAAGTTTGAACACTGCTAATTTATAAGAACAAATCAAATTGTAGTAAGTTCCAACAAGGGAAAGGTAGGTTGTGGGTTAAATCCGTAAAAGTGTGTGTTTTAACTTAAGGCTTAAAAATAGTAGTAGAACGATAATATTCACTAAATATGTATATTTTTTATTGAAAAGAACTATAGACAACCATTTAAAAAAAAGGTAACATAGATTTTTATCGTTCTACTACTATTTTTAACTTAAAACACAACCTTTACGGATTTTACCCGCAACCTACTTTTCCCTTTTTATGCCTAATTGAAATAGAAAATGCCTATCTTAACGAATTTTCTTTAAAAATCTACACTCCCTTTATAATGAAGTTCTGATGCTTTTAGAATTCCCATGTTTCGACTTGCTTACATTATCATTTATGTGCCTATCCTTGAAAGTGTAATGTAAGGCCTCCTAAGTGAGTGTATGAAAAGATTCTGAGTTCTAGGATTCATTGTAAATCAGGGATGTAAGTTTAATAAAGAATAAAAAATACCCTCTTATTTCTATTTGATTATTATATGTAAAATTCTTCTCGGGGACAAACGGGTTTAAGATTACTTTAACTTCCATTGCCCTCTTCTTCCCTGACTAAATAAATACAAATATCGTAGATTCTCTATATTTTTAACTTCATTTCCGTTTTTTTTAGTAGGGTCAGAGTTGCGGCTTTAAGAATTTTCTTTTGATTGGTAGAAAAATTGGAGGCAAAATTGTAATTTTAAAAGGCAAAAATATCTTTTTTGTTATTTAACATTTTCCTAAAAAACACTAATTAATTTAGGAGTATTTTAGTGTTTTTATTGATGTTTAATTTTTGAAAATCAGAAAATATAGAACATAAAGTATTTAAAAAAAAGAGTTACAGCACCTAAATTTTGCATTGCATTTGCTTTAATGAGGTACAATGTTGAACTGTAAAGAAACAGAAATGCCGCTGAAAACCAAAAACCGCAATTTTTTTCTTCTCGCTAAATTAGACAAAAAAAAAACTTGAACGTCCTTGGGCAAAAAGTATTTTAAGGCTAAATGATTTTAAACTTTTTTATTTCAATGAACATTATGTTGCTTGTATTTTTAATATAGAAGTGCATGTAGACCATTTTGAATAGCACTGTGAAGTACGTAGGTATATATTCCAAGAATTTACATAAATTTTGTATTCATACCTGTGGCCAAAATAAAACATCATACTTTACAAATATGTGCAATATATTAATCATTATCTTTGTCTAAATTTAAAACTTAAATTGGTTAGGAGGAATGACTTATAATTTGGCTGTTATTTACAAAGCTTCCCTAAAATCATATCATTAACATCATAGATCCTTTGGTCCTAACACAAAACTTATTAGGTACTTTATGTTTAACCTTAGTATTCGTCCACATATCATTTTGGGAAAGTAAATACTTTCTTGAAGCCAATCTTAACGAGGAAGGTATTTTTGGAAAGGGGAAAATGTGCAGAAAACACCTATGTAAATTAGAAAATCCGCAGAAATCATTTTCAAAAGTTATTTGCAAACATTTGCAATGTTAATTTGCAAAATTAATTTCATGCCTTAAATGACATATTTTGAAATAAATGTTCTTATGAAAGTTTTTATCTATGAGTTTAGGACATGTTCAAGACATACATTTTATTTTCAGTGTTAGTTTTTTCGCCCTATGTGTGAAAAAAGGCATTTCTCACATTTTATTATAGAAAATTGCATATAAACACAAAAATAATTTTTTTCTGCAGTAAACATAATAATTGGTATAAAATCTATCATTTTAAATGCAAAAGTCAGATACTGAATCCTTTTTAGAGCGAATATATTGCAAAAAGTAACCAGGGCATTTTAGCAAAGTATGAATATTTAAAGAATTAAATACTTTTTATTTTTAATATACATATTATATAAATGAATAAAAAGAGAGAGAAAAAAAACTATAAAACAAGGTATATGTTTTTTTCACTCTATCATTGAATAAAATGCACTTTTAGGTTTGATTATAAGCAACGCATTACATAAAAACTCATTTTTTACAGTTATTAAACAAAATCAATGCAATTCTACAATCAAGGTAGTTTTATAAAGCAGTAATCCTTTTTGTAGCTATATTTTTTGCCAAATTTATTCTTTATTTTTATAAATAAACTTAATTAAAATCTAATTATTTGAGATTTCGTAATAAAGAACTTCATATTTTTACTGTTTAGACATATAAATTTCAAAGAAAAAGACTAATTCCTTTAAGTTTGAATAAAACTTTATTCATTCACATAATAAAAACGTTAAAATCATTAAAGAATCTAAAAAAAGAAAAAAATAAGTAATTTTTATAAATGTTTTTGTGTCGTCTTTATAAACTCTTTCCGCTTTTACTATTAGACTGATAGAATTTAAAATTATAAATAACACTTGTTGGGCCTATCCTATCATATAAACTTAGTAAGATATTTTGTCAGTATCTTAAGGTTTGATACTGCTAAACTGATTGAGTTCTCCATTTTAGGGAAACTTTACATTGGTCCCGGTATGGGTTTAAGCTATTTTACGTTCCCTTCTTAACCCTTCAGAAAACAGAGCCCCTAGAGATAAATAAATTGAAATTATTTTAACCTAAACAGTCGGACCCCTTCCAAAGCTTAACCCTTAACAGTTGGGCCTCTTGCCGCACCTTTATCGGCCAGGGGGAGGGGGGGGGGCATTCAATGCCTCCCCCCCCTTATTATCTCACTTCCTATTAGAGCTAAAAGGCTTAAAATTTTCGGCATGCCCTCTGTTTGATAATGAATTTCCGACTATAAGTGAGTGAAAGTCAATTTTCGCTTCCTTCGCCCTTTTATTTGATAACCTTTGTTTGTAGGTCCTTTTTTGCTAAAAAATTTTAAACAGCTGTCATTTTCTTATTTTATCTTGTTCATACAATGTTTATTTTTATGTAAATTTTATAATAGAAATCTCAAAACATAAATTTCGGCAGCTGCAAGCCGCCGAAATCGGCGGTTGGAGATAAAAACCTGGATAACCCTTCCAGGTTTGCTGGCATCCTGTGCCCGCCAGGGTGGAGATATACAAAAAAATCTAACTCTCAGTTAGGACTGTTAAGGGTTAAGTGGATGGGTTGGGACTTGGGGGGGGGGGGGGGTAAAATAACATTATAAAACCTACTAGAGGCTGCACCTCTTGCATCTAGGGGATCTATAATCGAAGGAATATGAAAGTGCAGAAAAAACAATACCCAGACTTATTTATAAAACTGAAATAGCCTAAAACTATTTCAGGGCATATATGAAGGTTTACTACAAAAAGCTTACTACTTTATATATTAGGATATAAATGGTTAAATACATACATACATTATTACATGGAAACATAGATATGTTAAACTATTACATTGTTTTTATCAGGTGGAACTACATTGTATTCAGAGCCATGATCATGGACATCAAAGCTTTTTTATTTGGGTGGGGGAGATAAAAATACGAAATTCTTTAAAATCCTATTTTATTTGGGGAAGGGAGGGTAAATACTTCCACCAAAATGGTTGTTGGTAAATTTTTTGGTTGGGGGGGGGGGGATGAGTAAAATAACATTTTTTTCTTAAATATACATGGTGCCTATGACATCCCCAAATGCGTTTTGGGTGTGTGTATGTGGGGAGGGGGGTAAACAATAAACACACCCTTGGACATACCTGACAAAACAAAGTATTTTCATTTTTAACCTTTTTAGGGTGTCCCAAAGTGAAAAAAATTATGCATAAATAAGACACAGTTTTAATCAGTAATTAAAGGCCTGTTTTATGTCACTTGGAAACAAAGTAATCAAAAATTAAAAATTCTCAGTACAGAAAAAAAGTTTATCTAACAAGATTTAATACCAAAAAGAAGAAATGGAGAGAGCTAATAAACATACAGACATAGTATACAGTATTGGAGCCATTACAAATAAGCTGCTGAAAAAATTAAAGGCATTTAATTTTCATAACAATGCTTCGCTACTAAATGAATGACTGTCCCACAAAAAAAACATATTTAATTATTTGGGAATCGTCCCTTTCGTAACATGGCCCCATAAGGGGTGATTCGTTGTATTTTTAAAATGGCTTTTTATAGGTTATTTTAGGTTAGGTTAGGTTATATTTGGTTAGGTGATTGCCCCACAGGGTTAGGTAATTGGCTCCGCAGGGTTAGAGCCCCCTCGCAAGGGCTAGAAATAGGAGATAAGCTACTGTTTTAAATACAAAGAATCGCCCCATAAGGTGCGATGTTACAAAAGGACTACACCCGATTATCTTTATATTACTATGTCACCTCACTTTTTAATTCACTAAATTTTTCAAAAACCTTTTTTTCACCCTTATAATTAAAAATTTCTTTTGCCCACAGGGAGAAAATATTCTTTTTTTTCTTTCTAGGTATATCAAATGGCTGGATTTTATTAATCATTACGACATGCATGTTTAAATATAAAATAGAGACAATGCGGGTTTTTTAATGTACAAAAGTAATTTTATTACAAGAAAAAAAGAGTATCTTTCATTAGAACTAAAAGTAGCTTTTTGTTCATGTTAAAAATCCTTTTTATGTTTCTCAGAAAAGAATATTATAAAATACATGAATGCCTGAAAATTAGTTTTAAAAATTCGTATTAAAAAGGAAAAAGAAACTAAGTCGTCGTTATATTTATTGTTTGTTCTTTTTGGTGTAAGGTTTTTTTTAATGAAACTTTTTTGGATCTCGTTAATTCGATTTCTGCGGATTTTCTGGTTGCCAGAAATGAAATCTACGCATCTTTTTTAGCTAGATGGCATTTGTCTGGTTAAGATTGGATAAAAAATTCTTTGGTTGGTTAAATTTAATATATGTGCGTCCTAAGATGGTGTTGTGATAACCCTCAATATTTTTTTTGGCGGTACTAATATAGAATCAATAATATCCTATTATATAAAAACAAGTTTTATGTCCGACGCTTAAGACCTCAATAACTACCAAACTGATTGAGTTTTCCTTTTCATTGAAGCTTCATATTGGTCACAGGATCATTTTAAATTTAAATCTTGGGAAGGTTTCAGACTATTTTTCTGACCCCTTCTTAACCTTTTAGCTTTTAATAAAGAGCCCCTTGATTCCAGAGATAGCCGCTTGTGTTTAATATTTTAATGAAGTTCAATTTTTATAATCATACACAACTACCTATGCTTTGTTGTTTATAAAGGGGGGGGGCGAAAGTGACACTTTTTGAAACCAAAACTAAAAGTCAAAGGAACTCAACTAAAAAAAGTGTTACAGGTCTGACATTTTGCATGGCAGTTGCTTTATAGGGGTACAATATGGAACTGTGAAGAAACGGCGGCGCAACCGCCGAAAACCGCCGAGAAAAGGCAACAAAAATTACGGCGGGAAACGGCGGTTTTCGGCGGTTGCGCCGCCGTTTCTTCACAGTTCCATATTGTACCCCTATAAAGCAACTGCCATGCAAAATCTCAGACCTGTAACCCTTTTTTTAGTTCAGTTCCTTTGTTGACTCTTAGTTTTGGTTTCAAAAAGTGTCACTTTCGCCCCCCCCCTTTAGAATAATAGAACTTAGAATTTGTTTTGAAAACTCTTTTCTATTGTGAATTCTCTCATTGTTATTGGAAAGCTCGTCATTTCATAAATGTACAACTTACATTTAAAGAATAAACATATGTTTAAAATAATAATATATTCGAATCATTTATTAATAGCAAGATTGTCTGTTTGTCTCAGACGAGTTTATAGAGATTGGACAAGGGTAGGATAAAGGATTCTCTTTTTAATTTACACTGTTAGGGTGTTCTTGACACCTTCTTCAGACACTTGGCGAGTCTTAGGCTAACAAGTAGTTTTTTTTTATTATTCCATGGTGTTAACACGTCTCTACATGAGGGGATAGTTACTTTTTTTGTTACATACTTTCTCTTTTTCTGACCAAAATTTCTCTAGCTAATTATTAATTTAATTTCAGGCCAGGTGTTTGATCATTTCTGTAGCGCATCTACTCTCAAGCCTATACTTAGATCTTTCAGGTGACTTGGATAGATAGATGTCTATATAGATAGATTGGTTGATGCTTGATGTTCCTATCATTTATGTTATGCATTATTACTCTTATTTTTAGATATCTTTAGCAATATTATATGTAGAAAGATAGTAAATTAGATAGATACTAAGATAGAAAATAAGATGGATAGATAGTAAGATATTTAGATTGCCAGATAGATGAATAAGTAGATCTAATTATTAAATAATACAAGGATTGATAGAAAATTTCAAAAAAAAAGAGACCAGTAGGTTGCGGGTAAATTCCATAAAGGTGTGAGTTTTAAGGCTTAAAAAGACAGTTGTAGAACGATAATATTCTCTAAATATGTGTATTTCTTATTGAATAGAACTATAGAGTGACATAGACAAAAAAAAATTGTTTAAGTTAACGATACCTAAAAAATGTTATAAAAACCTGTAATTTTCACCGAACGGTTTGCTAATGTAAAGCTAACAAAAAATAAATTTTTAACATTCAATACAAAGAATTACCATGGAAAACCAAATAATAATTTTAAAAATTAATATCTTTGATATAATTGGCATTATTTGTAATTTTTGAAACTCTTTCCAATACACGGTTGGACCCTCAGATGTCAAAACTTTATTTAAGTGTTTGGCCAAAATGACTTTGCAATTGTATCTGTAAGTACGTCTAATAACATCCTTTGCTATTTTTAAAATCCTAGAAAATTTTTTTTGCAAGAAAATTGCATAAATTCGCAACCTTTTTTAGAACCACTACATAACTCGAGTTTTAAAACTTTTTATATAAAATCCTTTTTACAAAAAATATCAATAATTACTTAAAATTAAACCTGAAAGAAAAAAAATCTCATTACACGTGTTAATTTGCATGTTTTAGGTCTTTTTTTGAGGAAAGTATAACTTCCACATTTTTGACAATAATTATATTTTTTTAACATTTCAAAGTAAAATATAATAAAACTTAAACGATTTTTCTTGAATTATCAGTTGAAAATTTCATCAAACATGCAATTTAAGTGATGAAAATTTAATAAAATCATTTTTTGAATGTTTAGAATTACCAATTTTCTACATTTAAAACAAAATGTTAACAAAATTTAAAAACATTTTAACATATAACTTCAAAAATCAATAACATTTTATAAAAAGATGTTTCAAAAAATAAATCATTAAAAGGTATTAAAATGCATTTCAAATTACTTAAAATTAAAACGAGAACATCTTTTTACAATGTATTCTGTGTAATAGAGTTTAAATGACATGATTAGTGAATGAAATATTTCCTAAACTCATTAAGCCTTTTTGTGACTATATTAAAAATAATTTATTTTGTTTTATAGTGTTTTTTTATTCAAATATTTGACAAAATTTTCCCTACGTCAATAAAATAAAGTCAGTTTTTTACTGTTTCCAGGTTTTTCTTTATAATTATAACAATTAAATATAATATAAATCTTCATTATCTTTTATTTGAATTATCATACACATTAAAATGTAAAGTATAAGCTAGAATAGCACTTTTTTTAACGAATATTTTAATGACATTATATCAAAATAATTCCTCTTAAATATCACACAACATATGATTGGGAAGTATAGCCATTTCTTGGAGGTATAATATTTACAAAAATACCATTAATTCTGTTTTTATCAGAAGTTAAAAAAATTGAACAATTCTAAAACAATGGTTGGCTGTCTAGATATTGAGTACACTAAGACTACGGCTCTGTTCTATTGAAATAACGTTGCAAAAAGAGGGGTTCTAAAAGTAATCTACCTAATTATTTTTAAAGAACCAACAAGTACTGTCAGTATCTTTTTTCTTGTAATCTAGCAGACAATCAAATCATAACACAATTTTCATGATAAAATATTCAGGTTTCTACTTCACATTTTAAAAAATATACTGATCAATAAAATGTTCAAAATTTTACTTTGTACTAATTGAAAAAATATGTTGTAATTCTTATTTTAAAGTTACATTTTTATCCCTGACAAAATCATAGACGACTTTTAAAGGCATCTTATCTAAACTTTTTGAAGAAAAACTTAAAAACGTTAATTAAGTATTAAAACTATTTTCTTCGATTTTTCTGAAGTTATTTTCGCATTCTATGGGTTTTTTATTATCATTTACTTATATCGAAAGTGCCAAACATTGTACCCTAACTTATTCATTTAATAAAAAACCAAGCGTGAATATTTTTTTATAATAGTATTTTGTTCTTATTGTCAGTTTGATATTAGCGAAGCATTCGATGAATTTTCCAGGTTTTTTACATTTTTTTTAATATAAAATTTTTTTTGTCTGAAGTTCTTTTCAATGAGGAATATACATATTTACCTAGTGAATATTATCATTCTACTACTAATTTTGGGCCTTTAAACTCACACCTTTACGGAATTTACCCTATACCTACTGGTCTCTTTGTGCTAATTGTACAAATAAATTGATAGATTGCGGGTTATTTCCCAAAATATATATTGGGGGGGGAGGGGGGGGGGTAAGTTCTGATACTTTTGCGTAAAAAGTAATTATAGGATTTGTCTTTGGAGTGAGAGGAAAGGTTATTTCACCAAAAAATAGTTTTCTTTTGTGATGTTTTGTGAACCGGTTCCTATCCACCGGATTCGAATGAATACGAGAAAAATACATTTATCGAAAAATCATATATATTTGTTTAATGTCAAAGGGAATGCATTGGCCTCTAATCAGGAGCTACAACCTGTTACAAATGCAGAAATTAAAGTAGATATTTATTGTGTAGATTCCTTAGGTATACTAATGAGCAGTTGGTAAGCAATTTTGTCAGTAAATCTGGCAGACATTCTAACAAATATAAATATTTAAAAATATACAGATATGAGAGATAGGTTTCGTAATTTTTTTCTTTAAAATATTTTTATTCTTGATTTCTACTATTGCCCTTTAAATTACCTTTCTTCCCATCCATGATTTTTTTATGCTTTGCTGCATATGGATGTTAAAATTCATGGAAATAATAAAATTTGCCACTCTAATTAAAAATGACATAAATACAGTGATCTAAAGGGATAAGACAAAGGCCTATAAATTGATGTACATTCCCAATGATGATGCACGAGAGTACCACTTCTGTAGGTTAAAACTAGTGGTTGAAACGTTTGGACATTCGACTTAATGAACCAGCCAAGCAAATTGAATTAAAGTCTCTAAAGTTGTTTAGCAAACGAATAAGAAAACGTTATTATAAAACTAATGGGTCCAGTGTAGGTAATAAAGAGCCCAATGCCCCCTCCCTTCTGCATAAATATTGATGAACATTATTCATGCTCTGTCCTACTCTTTGTTATTAACAATACCTTTTCCTTTCCCTTGTGTTAGGTGCAATTTAAAGAGCACTACTTTACTTATATAAAAAGAAAATATTGCTCTTTACAAAATAAATTGCAGTTACTACAAAATTGTTCACCTAATGCAAGGATAACATTATACATAAGTGGCACAGCTAAATAAAATGTAATTTATGTATCTAAAAGCATTGAGGTCATTTTTTTCCAGCTACATGATTATTTTTTTGCAGTATATGAATTTCTATGGATTTGAAACATGTCTTGCTTAGATTTTGGGTTAGATTTCTATTTTACTACAAGGTTTATATTAATATTCATTTGTGATAATAAATGTTTAAGTACATATATATAATCCAGATAACTTTCTTGATAGAGTTTTCGGGACCTTTTTCATCTGATAGCAAATTGGTTTCTGCTCTTTTGTAGAGACTACTTGGCTGTGTTAATATTCCCGACGCTATCGGCTGATATTCAAAGACCCGATTAAAAGTCGGTAAAGGGTCCACTTCCCACTCTAATGTTTTACTTTGATTTTGTGATGCTATTATAATTTAATTTTAGGATAGCCCTTAAAGAATACGGCTTAGCAGGGTTAGGGTTTCGTAGTGGCTCAGATTTCATGGGGCAGGTATCAAAGAGTCTATGTGTTTCACACTTAGTAAAGTTGAAATTATTGCTTGTAATATAATATGTTTATACAAAATGAATTTTAATTTATTTATGTGCTTCTTATGGTCATTTCTATTCTTGTTTATTAATATTTTGCCCTTCAACTTTTACTTTAATTACAGAGTTGTAAAAATTCGCACTTTAAACTGCGCAAAAAATGTAATAATTCTGCTGCAAAAAATGTTACCTTATTTTTTATATGTTATTTAATGGTTGTAGTTCAAGTTGGATGTGCTTTAGAAATACAAGGGAAGAATAAGCCTGTCACATAAGAAAAACTGATCTTTCATATTTGAAGAGTTTTAGAAATTTTAGAATTAAGTTGAAAAGATGTATAATTATATATCTTTTGATTTGGGGAGATTTATAGGGGGGGGGGGATCGGATCTGACACTTTTGCGTAAACAGGGTGCATAGGCTTTGTCTTAGGAGTGAGAGGATAAGAAAAATACACCCCAAAAGTAAACTTAATAGTTTAGGACATACTTACATTTTTGTTACTGGTTTATAGAGATGCTTCGCTTATAACATTGTACCTTGTTGGAATAGGAATCAGTTTTTAAAAAATCAGAAGAATCGGATAATTTTAACATACAAAATTTTGTTGTCAAAAAAGTTAAAAATCGACATGTTTCAAATGGACGTACGGACATTCTATAATTGATTATAGAGTTGCTACGCTTTCTAAATTGTACCTAACTACTACAGGAATCATCATGCAAAGTTTGGAAACGATAGGACAATTCTAACCTGTTTATATTACCGAAAAGAGCTAACTATGACGTACGGACGTACAGACGGACCGACCCTAATTATAGAAAAGCTTCGCTTTTAAAAACAATTTGTTAAACCTTTGCTTCATTCATTTTATTTTAAAGATTTCAATTTAAAAGGATTAGAATTGATATAAGATATTTTTCATCAAAGCTTTTTCTCATTCATCAAAACATAAGTTAAGAATGTATTGCATAGTTTTAGATAGATAAAAAGATTTTTGCATGTATTTTATTTCTATAATACCTATTAAATGAATAAAAGCCTAGCTAAATCCTTTTACGGATATTAATGTACTTTAAGAATAACAATCTGTTTTGTTTGCTTAAAAATCAAAGTACATTACCTACATATTTACATAATTTTTAACAGAATTGTCAAAAATTAATGGGTTAATGGGGAATACTTAACAAAGGAGTTAATTTCCATTCTGCCATTTGTTTTTTATTGTAGTAGAAAAGGATGTTGTTGTGTAACTACCCTCCCAAAAAAAGGTATAAAACTTGCCATGATAACTAAAGCTTCTCTGTAAATAAGAACCAAATCAGAAAAATGAGAACAATGAGATCTTTTAAGACAGAAAGACACAAATTTACCTTGAAAAAGAAAAAAATGGATCCCGGGGATCTGAAGGGATAAGATAAGACAATGGCCAATAAATCCCTAATGATGATACATAAAAATACTACTTCTGTAGATTACATTAGTGGTTGAAACATTTGGACACTATTAATGAAGCATCCGATCAAAATACTATAAAAGTCATCAAAGATGTTAATGAATAAGAAAATGTTATAATAAAACTTTTGGGACTAGTGTAATAAACAGCCCAATGTCCCTTCTCTCCCTGATAAGAATCCGTGAGTATTTATTCATGATTCCTGTACTTTAAATACTTGAAAAATAATAATATAAAAATAAAGTTTTGACTTATTTGAGTCAATACTTAGGAAGATGAATATGTTAAATTTAAATTGAACCATTATTTAAATGCATTAATTTTATCCAATTCATTCTTTACTTGCTGGTTCAATCATATTCAAAGGTAGGGCAGCCTTATTTTATGATATAATATGTTAATGTAGGGCCTTGTAAGATACTTGAATGCTTAGTTTTCATGCTAGTGGCTTGTTTCCTATCCACTTCAGACCTCGCCTAACGAGGGTTATGAGGGTTTCTCTTACATATGATTTTAGTTTTATAAGAGAAATGAGAAATATTTTTGTTTTGCCGGGTGTTTTGATTAAGTTGAAGGTCTCTAACATAGTTTGACTTTTAATTTTCGATTTACAGAAGTGCAGACATAGTCAGTTAAAAAGCGACAACACTAGAAATAAATAATGGAACACAATAAAGCATTCTGAATTACAGTGCAGCAATTTATTAGTAGCGAAGCTATTATACAAATCTTAGTGCCTATCAGTATCAGTGGAAAGGCTGAAAGGTTTAAGAACTTAAAGTCTTTATCTTACGAAAAGTGTTTATGCTTTGGTACTAATCCCTTGGTATTTAACGAACATCTTCGCAAATAGCCTTTAGGGACAGATTCTATTAAGTAAAAATAAATGTAACCATTAAACTTCCCTGAAAGGTAGTGTTGAATCATTTCAGTGGTCAACTAGAAACCAAAAATAATCACTTCTTCGAATTTTAGATCTTATTTTGTTATAGGTATTTGTGTGAAATTCTCAGACTCAAGCCAAATCAACTTCCATACTTCTTTCCAAAAATTAAGGTAAACTTTCTTATGACTGTGAAGAATTTAGAATTAAGATATTTTTATTTAGGTACTTATGTACTTAATTGAAAGTGTAGATTAATATCCGTATCGTAGTTTCTTTTGGACTAGTTTGTGTCCATAAGTACTCCTAGAAAGATAATAAAAAAGCTCTAACTTAAACGAAAAAATTTCTTATTATTTTTGAAAATGTATTTTTTCTAGCATGTTATACCTAAATATTATTTCATTTAGAGATGTTGTTGGCTTATCATTGCTGCGCTACTTTTAAACATAAATAACAATTGCATCGTTACAATTAAATACATTATTTGATTTTCATCAATTATTATGTTTTTTTTCTAGGCAAACTTATCAAGTTGGAAGGCACAAGCACTATGGGCCAAACTGGACAAACGGGCCTCTCAAAAATGCTACAACAGGTGAATTTGTAAAACTTATGTATGAATGGATTTTTCTCCCATGGACCTTTTTCATACTTTTGTTTATGTGAAAGGTTTCATAAATGACTATTAAAAAAATGAGCCGGTGCCTTCGGCACTGCGGGGCTAAAAAAACTAGTTTTAATCTTATGATTGTACATTCTATATCCGCGGAAAGCCGGTTATAATACGATGAAAGAAATAACTATTCTCGTATTCATTCGAATCCGGTGTACAATAACCGGTTCTCATCTATACGAAAAAAACGATGTCTAGCATCGTATTATATCCAGCTTTCTACTAATATAAAAATATACAAGGTGCCGAAGGCACGGGCTAAAAAAACTGGTTTTAATCTTATAATTGTAACTTCTATATCCGCGGAAAGCTGTTTATAATACGATGCGAGAATTAACTATTATTTCTTGCGGTTGAATTACCCTGATGTTAGTATTGTGAGATGGTGGGGTGATGAAGGAAATTAACAAAAAAAAAGCACAAACATTATATGAAAAAATTGCAAGCATGTAAACATTGAATTCAATATTCATTTATAATTTGTTAAAGCTTATGTAAGTATTCTTTACTTTACATTGCATTTTCAGTTTTCCACCAATGTTTACCTCAAATTTAGCAAATAATAAAATTTATTGTTATCCATTAACTTAATTCCCATTAAATAAATTCGGATCTACTGCAGTTCACGGTAAAATATTGCAGGTAATCAATATTTCCAAAAATCTGAATTTTAAAGGCTGCTAGCTGCCAAACGGCTGAACATACAGATCATACCCGCACACCATTTTAAGCGGCATAACAAGTCCTACAAATAATGTGGAATAATAGCCAAGATCCAATTATGCACAGGGAAAGCTTCACTGAAGAAATAAACGCGTAAAATAGGTCTTTTTCGCGCATTTCTCTGCACTGCGAGATAATTATGCATTATTGATTTATGGCTATTCCAGATTATTTGTAGGCCTTCTTATGCCGCTTAAAACATTGTGCGGGCATAATCTGTACGTTCAGCCATTTGGCAGCTAGCAGCCTTGAATTTTTTTTTTTTTTTTTTAAATATTGCTGAACAGCAATATTTTACCGTGAACTGCAGTAGATCCATAAATTCTTTTCCAACTTGTCCTTTCCTCGAATCACCTACCAAAGGCAAAATTTCGCACTCGTAGCTTTTGAAGACAAAATTAGTTGTCAATTGCTTCAACCTCGATTCCCGTTTTTGAGTCTGAAGTAAATATTTCATGACTCGTCAGCCGCGTGTTAGTCTCAGTGAAATCATTTTATAACTTTAAAATTCATCTGGATATATAAACCTGTTCCTAAATAGACAATCCATCGTTTTAAAATCTTACAATTTTAAGTCTACTATATAAGGAAATTTTTTAGGTTGGGTTTATAAACTACAATAGGTAGAAAGTGTTCTATATTGGGAAAATTTTGTAGGTTGGAATTATTAACTACAATTACAAGTGTACTTTATTGGGAAACTGCTGCTTTCATGTTTGTTTAATTCATTCTCAAGTCACGTAAAATACTTGGACAAAATTAATTATCCCAACCAAACTTTATAATATAGACCAATAGCTTAGATAACTATTACCTAAAAATAATATTGGTCTATTAATCCTAAGGCCTAAAGTAATCTTCATTTTTTAGATATGTTGTACCTAATGGTTATAGGAATCGCATGCAAAGTTTGAATACGAAGGGCAAATTATAACATGTCTAAATTAACGAAAAGAGCTAACAGTTCCGGACAGATGGACGGACCGACCCTGATTCAGTGATTATAAAAAAGCTTAATTTTAAAAAAATATTCTTTTTTAGCCTGTAAATCTATGCTGAACAGTTAAATGTATTATATAAATAAAACAGATTACTATTTAATAATTAGTGTGATCTATGAAATGCTTGAATATATACAAATGTTGTAAACTGTTTATTATTTACTAAGTTAATATTACTAAATTAGTTCTCTATTTTCAAAATCTTACTTAAAGTTACATTCTAGAAGACATGTTTGCATGTAAAGTACTGTGAGGACAAAATTATGGATTAAAGGATTGGTTAATAGAAATCTTAATTCAATGTTTGAAAGGGAGATTAACTATGTTTGTCGAAATGGGTATGCCGGTGAAAAATAAAGGAATATGGCAAGATAAAATAGCCTAAATAAGCTTCAGACGGACGGACGGACGGACAGACAGATAGACATCAAGCTACTTTGTATTAAAGATTATGCTATAATCCTTGTCCTTGTTCATGGTTAAAACTAAATAGGGTAGTGCGGGGTTAATGCGGTCATCGGGTCAATTCCGGTCAAACGACCAACTTTTTTAAAACCGTTTTTTACCGGTGTTCTAAACGTTTGCGAGAGATCTTCAGAAAAGCAAAATTGTAGTTTATTGCCTATACTTTCATTTCTTACTTCAGCAAATTTTTATCAGATTACTCCTTCTATGATTTTTTTCCCTCAAAAAGTTGCAAAAAATTTGCAAAAAAAATTTTCAAAATAGGCCATGTTCAATCTAAAATTGTGAAAAAATGGTAAGTCCTATCGACCCCAGGTTTTTGTAAAATGAAAGATATGGCATTCATTTATCGTTTGCAATTGGAGGCGTTGTTCTAACTTGATTTTTTCATAATTTTTTTTTCGTCTAAAAAAAATGGTCTATTCCGGTCACTTTTTTTACTTTTTTTTATTACTGTATTTTATTTTTATTACTGTATTTATAACTGTATAATACCCTAATGTTTAATTTAGGTGATCTGGAAGCATAAACAACCTAAATGCATGACCTAAGCTTTAATCATTGCCTTGCCTGTTGTGTGATGTACATTACTAGTCATTTTACTGCTTTATGTCATATTTTGTTGCCTAAGCTTTTCAATTTGTAAAGACATTAAAAATTTTTCAGACACATTTTTATAGTCATGGGAAGAGTATATCACCCAAAGGAACGCCTTAAATATTTGCCTGAAGATGTATCAGCTGCATTGGCTCATGTTAGAAGGGGTATGTCTATTAGAAAGACCGCTAGAAGATTTAAAATTCCATATGAAACCCTTGCATCTTTTTCGTATAAGAGGGTGTGCGCTATTTTTGCGCCGTTTGGATTTTTTATGTCAAATCGGCTAGGATTAAGCTAGAAAGGTGTTTAAGGTGTCTATAGAAAGCTCATTGCATGTCATAACAAAAACTCCCCAGGATATGGGTTCTATCTCCAAGATTTAGAGTACATATTCAAGATTTTGCATTTTCAAAATTCCTGTTGCATAAAATGTGTTGAAATATAGAGTTAGACCCCATATCATTTCGAGTTAATTGTCAGGCATGTAATTTTGCATCTTTAGACACCTTAACCACCCTTGTAGGTCAATCCTAGCCAATTTGAGACAAGAAAAAATGTATCAAAAACTGCTGTCAAAACTGGCAGGATTTTTAAAATTAAAAATTTTTTGGGAAAAAATCACTTTTTTCAAGAAATTCCAAGACCTGCGAATCAGAAATTGCCTCTAATTTATGTATAAAGCTTAAAAAAACCTTATCATATAATGAAAAGTATGATTTTTTAAAAAAAGTTTGCATGAAAAAAATTGATGTTTTTTTGCGATTTTACCGACTTTTTTAAAATGGGGAAAATGTTGTCAAAAAATTGTCTGATCTGCATGCGACTAGTACCGTTAGAAAGCTAATGACCTCAGCTTTCTACTCATAGTTTAAAATGTTAAAAAAAAATATTTTAAGGGGGTGTTCCACCCCCCCAAAGTCAACTGACCGAAATAGCCCCACAGGTGGGGTTATTCCGGTATAGGCCAACCGCCGCCCTTTAAACCGATTTTGACCGACTTCTAGTTGCGAGATCTTAATGGGACCAAGACAGGCTTCTTCGTTATTGCCATATCGTTCATTTGCACTCTTAAAAACCGGAAAAAGTTTTTGGGAAGTATGTTTTTTTTAAGTTGAAGCAAAAAATTGACCGGAATTACCCCGCACTACCCTAGTTATTTATCGCATCATAAAATTAAAGTCTTCCTCGGATATTAAAATGAAAGAATAAAAGATTATAACCAGTTTTGGTAGACCCGAAGGAAAATTCATATAAAATTTCTTTAATACGATGCTATATATTATTTTTCAGTATGGCTGAGAACCGGTTCTAATCTTGCGGATATTTAATCGGTTTCGAAGCCATACTAGAAATTTCTTTAATTATACCAGACATGTTTGTATTTTGAAGTTCTCTATACAAATTTTGGAAGTATGGTACAAAAAAATAATTTTAAAACATGTAAAGATAGGCTCTAACGTTTTGGAAATATTTGTTTTTATATCCTTTTCACTATTTGTATTACTAAATTAATTAAAATGTAATAACTAGGTATTTTCTTTTGATATTTTATAACTTAACAGTAAAACTTTTTCTAGTTTTATATTTCTAGACAGACTTAAATTGATACCTATTTGAAAGCAATAAAATTAGATTACAAATATTACTTTCTGTAGTAATGCGGCTGTAATAAAAATTTAGTTCAAAAGTTATTTTTATTTCTTCTCTTCGCCTATAGCCTCTATTAACTTTGTTAATTAGGGGTAGCTTGAACGCTTTATCAGCTTTGCTGCGATTGCGGATTTTAAAATAATCAATTTGTCTTCATATTTTGTTGCAGATTATTTACTTGCTTAGTTGTCGGTAGGCTGCGGATTTTTAAAATTCTACGAATAAATGCGGCTGCTGCGACCTATGATATTAAGTTGGATGTACACTTTCCTAGTTAGATTAGGAGGAGGGGGGATTGGCTTTGAAACCATTTGAGCTATTTGGAAATAACTTCCGACTTAGGATTTTGTAGGTCTAATCACATTCGCCGCTCTTCAAACTAGAAAGTATAGAACCGTCTTTTAAATGCTTATTTGAACATAAAGAAAATGATATATTATCCTTTATTTTATTAAGGAAATTGAAAATGATATACAATAGGAAGGAAGATGTTCTATTATTAAAAAGCTGAATTCTTATTTTGATAATAGTTTGATAAAAATGCTGTAAATCATCTGTATTAAATGAGTTAGGTATTAACAAAATAGAATCATACATTACATGATTTTAATTAAATAATGCACTAAATAATTTTATTTTGTAATGATTGCAATTTTTAAGATTGGTTAAAAAATGAGGATGGCAAGTTGTGACTTCTTGATGTTGATAATGTGGGTTGATTATAAACCAACGTTGCTAAGCACTCAAGAGAAGCTACAAAGATTGTACATACACGGGTTCCCTAAGAAAAAGTGTAGTTAAACCATTTGAAATGAACATAAAAATAAAAGCATATTTTTAATTTATTTTATTTTTAGGGGAAAAGCATGTTCTGGAACGAGAGTTCTAATTATTGGAGCTGGACCATGCGGCTTAAGGTAAATTTTTTTCCAGTATGGCTTCGAAACTGATCAATATCCGCTGGATTAAAACCGGTTCTCATTCTCACTGAAAAACTAGTTATAATATTATGATTGAACATATCTAGTATCCACGGAAAGCCACGTGTAATGGGATGTGATACTCAAACAACCAAGGATTTTAGGTTAAGTAACATCCATCAGACAACCAACTCTCTGATTGCACGACCTTTTGTCAGAGAAGTTCCAACTGTGCATGGTAGTAGGTTGCGCCTGTTTATAGGCCAAGGCATTTCCTCTACTCTTACTATTTATGTCGTGCACCTGACATAGCAGCAGTAGGAACCATTTTTGACGTCTTTAGTTATGACGCGATGTTTGCGACGTCTGACCACACATCCTACGCCTGCACATGACTTGAACAAACAAACCTAGTCCCTTGTATTTAAAGTTTAAGATAACTAAGAACCAACAGTCCTCGGTTAAAAAAAAATGCGCTTAAAATACTTCTTTCTCGTTCACATGTGCGGTTCCCTAGCAGCATTCAAAGTTAATAAAGAAATACCTTTCCTCTTACTTCCGACCTAATTAAATTTTTTCCCTCTTACTAACTATCCTAAAACAGGACCAGAACAAATATGAATTGTTTCTAAAAATTGTAGGCCTAAATATCTAGGTAAACGTTTTAGCGTATTAAAAGAAAAAAATGAAAAACAAAACAGAGACTGAAACCATACTTTTATAAGAGCATATTTTAGGAAAACTCATTACACAAACATTATGTCTGTTTTCTAAACTATTAAATAAAAGAATTAATTTGTATTTGTGAATAATGCCACAACCATGACCTACTATTATATCATTATGAGTACTGTAAACATAGATTAATAATAGTTCAACATAGGTCATGTAGTTTTTTCTCGAGAATAAGTAAAGCCAAAAAAATACTTTATTTATTAGATTCTTAAATTTTATTCATATAGCTACGTAGTAATTTTTAGTTTTTTTTGCAGGGAAAGTATTTTAGATTGCTTGATAATTTTTTTCACATGCATTTTCCATATTACAACCTGTATTCCCAGTCCGTATTTTAATACTATCTAAATTGGCGAAAAAAATAGAGATAAATTCAATAAGGTTGGTAAATATACACCCCTGCTTTTTATAAACAAAAAAGTTCTCCTTTTTATCTGAAGTTATTACTTTAGAAAATAAAGAATGACATAGAAAAGAACAGGATCCTATAACATAGAGGTTCAGTTAAGTCACTGAACTGTTTTGTCATTAAATATTTTAAGACAATTAATTCAAAAAGTTTATTATTTTTTCCCTGTTAGCCAGGGTTCTGGAGCCGGAGCCGGGAGCCGGGAGCAGCAACATTTTTGGTGGAGCCGGAGCCGTATTTTTCGTTAAAAACGGCTCCGGCTCCGGATTAGCTAAAAATGTTTTTTTTAAGTAATATTATAATTTGGCAACGGTCTATTTCCATATAATAAACTGAAAAACTATTGTTACTTAACAAATAGACACACATCCTTCTACTTTTATATTGCTTTAATCAAATAAAAGCAAAATATTTTATATTATTTATTTTATTTTATCAAATTCAATAATGAAAAAAATTGATATATTAATTTTAAGGTAGGAGCTGGAGCCGGAGCTGGAGCCGGAGCCGCATCAAAATTATACGGCTCCGACACCCTGCTGTTAGCCGTTGATTTTATTAATTCTCTGCTTAAAAATCAATTAATATAGATAAGTTTTTATTATGTTTCCATAAGTTGTGATTAATATCCTGTCATGTACAACAGTAGAGATTTACTGATTAAGTCTCATCTTCAGAGGGTTTATACAGAACCGCAAAAGAAAATGACCTTTCCTTTAGATATTGTGATATGCAAAATTCTGTATCAAGAACAAAAGGATCCTTCTAGTTTGCTGTAAGAAGATAGAAAGGAATTCATTTTGTATCAATGATAATTTCATTTTCTTTTTAATATTTTCAATCCTTCCTTTAAAAAAAATCTTCCATTTTCTGCAATTTTACCACAGATTAACTTTTAATAGATCATTTTGAAAAGAGCTATATCTATAAGAGTTAAATAATAGTGGGGGAAGGGGTAAATTAACTGTTTGTTCCCACCCCGAGGACCCTGTGCCTACTTTCAATTGGGTATTTGAAAATCAACCAATAGCGTCAGAAAAAATAACTCAGCCAAGTCGCTACAAAAGTGCAGAAAGCAATTTGTTAGCTGACAATAAAGGTCCCAAACATTTGGATCCAGGTAGTTGTCTGGTTATACATCTATATTTATATATATTCATTATCTATATCAGTAAATCTTTTGATGATCTGAATTGTTAAGCTGGGCTTTTATGGATAAAGTCATCTTTGTAGAATTTGTTTTGACTGTTTGTAAGGAAGCTCTTGTGTTTGATATCTGTGTCTGACACAAATTATGAAAGCTTAACATATTTGTTATTATTGTACATTGTACACTATTTATTCTTGTACAATATTTAGAAGGTAAGGGACAAGTGTTATAAAAAAAACCTTATGTCAAGGAAAATATTTTAAAGACGAGAATAACATTTTCCATAACACCTAAACAGACTGACACAAAAGACGAACTCTGAATCGATTTTTTACTTTTGGTTGTATGAAAAGTACAATCCATAGTTCTCAGGGAAGGACGGGACATTGCACACAGGACTACAAATTATAATGGTACCCAAAGTTTTATAAACATTTCCTCTCAATCGTTGGCTTTTTTAACCTTGGGTAGTTTTTATTAGATTAGTCGACACAAATAATTTTGATGTAAAATGGGGGGGGGGGGGGGGGCGTAATGACATTTAAACGTAAATCGTGATCAAAATGGTCTAAATATTGAGCTAGACACTTGAAACTTGATATACAAGTTGATTATTCTTTTCATTTAGATGTAGGCTATCTATAGGACTAGGTTTATGTACCAAGTTTTAAGTGTCAAGCTCAATATTTAGACCATTTTGCTCACGGTTTACGTTTAAATGTCATACGCCCCCCACCCCTTTTATTTGTGATGTACTTCAATTTATCGTCCATTGTCTCCTGATAATTCTTGATATGTATATGTAAAAGAAAAACAAGTTATTTTCTTTAGATAAATTGTTAGATACTCTTTTCATTTATTATAGCTAAAGGGTTGTTATGTTAATAAAAATAAAAATATCTCAAGAACAAAAACTATTTATCTACTCCACGACATAACGTCAAAATATTCAAAACGTGTTCTTTTTAGACACACCATCCAGGGATCTTAAGGGATAAGACGATAATAGTTGTTTATCACATCGTGTTAGAGACAATTTTCCACGGATATTAAAATTAAAGATTATAAGTTTAAAATTGTACTTAATCCTAATAATCCATTATAATAACCAATGCTGCTTTTCCCCTGATTTCAATACAAATAACTGAAAATGTACTATTCACAAAATTTTTAATTTACGTAAATAAGCTTTAATACAATAATTAAGTAATTAAAAGACAATTATATAAAATAAATTTTGAAATTTTTAAAGAAAAATTTACTAAGATTATTTTTCCACTGTTTTTGTCTAAAACACTACAATATAAAGGATTTTCAATTTAGTTTTAAAAAATAATTTTTAGAATTAACAAATAACTATACCTAGTAAAGAATTAATTAAGCTATATGAGGCAAGGGAGGGAGTGTGACATTGATCTGCAAATTAAGTGTATCTACCAAAAGTCTTATAAGCTATTATTATTTTTTTTTACTTAAAAACTGGGTTACGGGTACCTACTTATATTTAATCTTGATTGTCAGGTTCAAACTAGCAGTATCCAAACTTTCTTACTATTATTTATATTCTACATAAGATTTGGTTATTATTGGAGAATGAGACTTACATTAATTTAGTACCCACTGTCATATCCTTGTAAGAAGCAAAGTTTTTCTACATTATTATTCTGTTTCAGGACTGCTATAGAAGCTCAGCTGCTCGGTGCTAAGGTTGTTGTCATAGAGAAGAGAGATAGATACTCAAGGTAAGGATAGTTCTGTTATTAGAGTAAAAAATAGAGGGGGAAGGGGTTAAATAACTATATATCCCCATCCCTAGGACCCTGTGCCGACTTTCAATAGGGTCTTTGACAATCAACCAATAGCGTTGGGAATATTTTCACAATTAAGTCGCTATAAAAGATTAGAAAGCAATTTGCTAGCAGAAGAAATAGGTTTTTAACAGAAGGGTCCAGGTGGTTGTTTGGCATTTATATTTATAGTTTTTCTATTTCACTCTCCCCATTTGCGTCCTTGTCTGCAAAATTATAATTGCATTTCCCCTGTAAAAAAGTAGAAAAACTCGGCATAAAAAAGATGAATCATGATTTCTTTGGTGTGTGACATTTTCTCACACTTTTATAATTGTGCACAGTGATGGTGTGCCGCAGGTGCCAATTGATTGATTGATTGATTAGCCATAGTTCTAAGTTGTCATGGAGTAGGCTGAGACACTTTTGTATAGCCGCTGCGGCTAGGGCAAGCTTAAGCTCCACGTTTAATCACTTGACTTGACCCGCTATCTCATGAGAGCTCCTCATTATTACCTCACCCTCGCCGAGTATGGCAGGTGTAACAAATTAAGTCACCGAAATGAATGGCACTCTCCGCAGAGGAGCTTGGGATAAGAGTAGTACTGATATTATATATGTGACTATTAATTCAAAGCCTTTATTATTGCCATAGACCTAAAAAAAGGATGTTAGCAATGCATTCTCAAATAGCGAAGCACAAACTAAAAAACAAAAGGGGACGATGAACGAACGAGAGCAACTAATCTTAATAGCACATTAATTTAAGCTTTGTATTGTACTTGTACACCAAAGTTTTATAAGAAAGGGCAAAGATACTTAAGTACTACTTAATCATCAAATGCTTTGTTGATGTCAAAGTGTCAAACAATAACAAATTCATCTTTTAAATCAACAAACGTTATAAAAGGCATAAGTACATAAACTAAATGTAGGTTAATTCAAAATTACATCTTGTTACGCCTCACTTTATATGAATTGTCTTTACATTAAATAAAGTTCAAAGTTGGGTACGGCACTACATCACTGAATCTGCAAACGTTGTTCTTTGCATTTTACACACAAAAAATTGCAATTTTTTACCAAAGGTCAATAATAACTATTTTTACAATCTTATGTGCGCCAAATATCACTAATCGAAATTAGATTGTGTATCTAAATGAAAACTATCTAACCTCAAGTTTTTGATTTTTTTGCAAGTAAAATATAATAGGTAGTTTGATTTCCATATAACCAGGGTGTCGGAGCCGTTTAATTTTGATGCGGCTTCGGCTCCTACCTTAAAATTAATATATCAATTTTTGTTCATTATTGAATTTGATAAAATAAAATAAATAATATAAAATATTTTGCTTTTATTTGATTAAAGCTATACCTATAAAAGTAGAAGAATGTGTGTCTATTTGTTAAGTAACAATAGTTTTTCAGTTTATTATATGGAAAAAGACCGTTGCCAAATTATAATATTACTTAAAAAAATCATTTTTACCTAGCTAATCTGGAGCCGGAGCCGTTTTTAACGAAAAATACGGCTCCAGATCCGGCTCCGGATCCACCAAAAATGTTGCTGCTCCCGGCTCCGAAACACTGCATATAACTATAAATATTTACACCTTCCTACTTTACGATTACATGCTATTTCTAGCAATCAAATTATTTTGTCATGATCATTTGAATTGGTTAAAAGTTTTATAATAACGTTTTCTTGTTCGTTGGCTTTTGGGACTTTTTCTGAATTTTGATTGGTTGGTTCATAAAGTTGAGTGTCTAAAAGTTTCAACGTCTAATTGTATTCTACAGAAGAGGTAATTTTGTGTATCATCGTTTGGGATTTGGGTATTTGTCTTATCCCTTTAAATCCCTGTAAAAACAAGGATGACAACATCCATAAAAGCAAAGCTCTGAAATGTAAGTACAAACGAACATTAACACTTGTTGCGTGTCAGAACTGAATAAACTGAATAATAATGCACATGTTACTGTTTAAGGACATACTGACGTTTTTAGGACTTTATTATAGAGATGCTTCGCTTATAACACTATACCTTGTTGTAATAGGAATCAGTATACCAAAAATAAGATGAATCGGATAATTTTAACATACAAAAATTTATTGTCAAAAAAGTAAAAAATCAGCATGTTTTAAATGGACGTACGGACTTTCTGGTAACGATTATAGAGTTGCTGCGCTTTCTAAGTTGTACCTAACTGTTAAAGGAATCATCATGCAAAGTTTGAAATCGATAGGACAATTCTAACCTGTTATAATTAACAAAAAAAGCTAACTGTAACGGACGGACGGACGTACGTACATACGGACGGACCGACCCTAACTATAGAAAAGCTTCGCTTTTAAAAACACCTTACATCGTCAACGTAACGTGTTCCTCCTGGTTGTGAAAGACAATTATACAATTCTGAATATTTGAATAGGACAAGGATCATAGCAGGATTAAGTTGTTTTTATCAACCAGTAAGAAACGGATAGTTAAAAAGTCTATATTTAAGGGTTTCATAAAGATTAAGTCCGTTTGTCGCCACTTATAGGTTAGTAAGTAAATAATTGCTGTACTTTAAATAAGAAAGATAGATAATTTTTCACATTTTATCCTTAGCTATATCTGACATTACATTAAAGCTACTAAAATACTTTAATAAAGATCTAAAATTTGTAAAAAAAAAGATGGACACAGAAGTGAAGTCCACCAAAAAATTTACTATTGCACATTAAGAATAGAAGGCAGTATAAACCAAAACGGATTTTCATTGGTAGCATATTAATTTAGTTTGAAATACTTTTAGCAACAGTTTAGTTCTCTTAATTCTTGGCATTAATGTAAGAATTTATTTTTAAGAATTAGGATATTTAAGTTAGAAGGAATTTTAATGTTAGAGGGAGATTGGAAATCTGCATCAAATTTTATGTGCGACATTTAAGCTTCTCCAATCAGAGCGCAGATAATTTTCAATCCACCAATCACAAATGTCAAAATTAATTAACTTTAAAGTTTAATTGTATTTCCGCTTTTAGATAAAGAATTATACAAAAAACGAATTTTATAAAAAATCTTTAAAAGGGGGATGTGGAAAATAACCATTTGGGCAGGGGGGGGGGGGGGGTTTACTCGAGAACCCTTAGAGCTAGAGGGAGCTAATTTTGGATATAAGCTTCTATGGGGCCAAAGTTACTTTTAAAATTATCGTCGACCCCCCACCCCCCCCCCAAATTTTTTTTTTTTTTGGGGGGGGGCGGGTGGATTATACTATAGGATGTTTCTCATAAACGACTTGAGATAAATGGAGCAAACCTTGGGATACAAGTTTTGTAGGCCTATATTTGATTTTAGAATTATCGTTGACCACCCACCCACCCCAAAACCCCTAATTTGGGGGGGGGGGCGGGTGAATTATACTATAGGGTGTTTCTCATAAACGACTTGAGATAAATGGAGCAAACCTTAGGATACAAGTTTTGTAGGCCTATATTTGATTTTATAATTATTGTTGACCACCCACCCACCCCAAAACCCCTAATTTGGGGGGGGGGGGGCGGGTGAATTATAATATAGGGTGTTTCTCATAAACGACTTGAGATAAATGGAGCAAACCTTAGGATACAAGTTTTGTAGGCCTATATTTGATTTTATAATTATCGTTGACCACCCACTCACCCCCAAACCCCTAATTTGGGGGGGGGGGGTGGGTGGATTATACTATAGGGTGTTTCTCATAAACGACTTGCAGCAATTTTATTTTGGGTGCTACTCCCTTAGTTTTAGAGATAATTGGATGAAATCTTTTGGGCTGGGTCACTAATTACCCCAACTATTCGTATCTTTAAAAATAAACGGCTGCGAGACCGCTGTTTACCACCACCAAAAAAAAATTTTATTGCATTTCTCGCCGAATTAGGCAATTTGGAATCATTTGAGACCATGTTATTTTTTTCAAAAATTTTTCCCCTTACAAGCAACCCTGCGGGGGATTTAGTCATTTTTTTCAAATTCTCGAAAAAAATAACATGGTCTCAAATGATTCCAAATTGCCTAATTCGGCAAGAAATGCAATAAAAAAATTTTTTTGGTGGCGGCTGTAAACGGCGGTCCCGCCGCTGTTTTTTTTAAAAGATACCAATAGTTGGGGTAATTAGTGACCCAGCCCAAAAGATTTCATCCAATTATCTCTAAAACTAAGGGAGTAGCGCCCAAAATAAAAGTCAAAACAAAATTGTAAGTAAAGGGGGGGGGGGGGGAATGTAATGACTCGTCACACGACATACCAGCAATTTTATTTTGGGTGCTACTCCCTTAGTTATAGAGATAATTGGATGAAATCTTTTGGGCTGGGTCACTAATTACCCCAACTATTGGTATCTTTAAAAAAAAACGGCGGCGGGACCGCCGCTCCCGCCACCCGTCGCCGTTTACCGCCGCTACCAAAAAATTTTTTTTTATTGCATTTCTCGCCGAATTAGGCAATTTGGAATCATTTGAGACCATGTTATTTTTTTCAAAAATTTTTCGCCTTACAAGCAACCCTGCAGGGGATTTAGTCATTTTTTTCAAATTCTCGAAAAAAATAACATGGTCTCAAATGATTCCAAATTGCCTAATTCGGCAAGAAATGCAATAAAAAAAATTTTTTTGGTGGCGGCGGTAAACGGCGGCGGGCGGCGGGAGCGGCGGACCCGCCGCCGTTTTTTTTTAAAGATACCAATAGTTGGGGTAATTAGTGACCCAGCCCAAAAGATTTCATCCAATTATCTCTAAAACTAAGGGAGTAGCACCCAAAATAAAAGTCGAAACAAAATTGTAAGTAAAGGGGGGGGGGGAAATGTGGTGACTCGTCACACGACATACCAGCAATTTTATTTTGGGTGCTACTCCCTTAGTTTTAGAGATAATTGGATAAAATCTTTTGGGCTGGGTCACTAATTACCCCAACTATTAGTATCTTTAAAAAAAGACGGCTGCGAGACCGCCGCTCCCGCCGCCCGCCGCCGTTTACCGCCGCCACCAAAAAAATTTTATTATTGCATTTCTCGCCGAATTAGGCAATTTGGAATCATTTGAGACCATGTTATTTTTTTCAAAAATTTTTTGGCTTACAAGCAACCCTGTGGGGGATTTAGTCCTTTTTTTGCAAATTCTCGAAAAAATTACCCCAACTATTGGTATCTTTAAAAATAAACGGCTGCGAGACCGCCGTTTACCACCACCAAAAAAAAATTTTATTGCATTTCTCGCCGAATTAGGCAATTTGGAATCATTTGAGACCATGTTATTTTTTTCAAAAATTTTTCCCCTTACAAGTAACCCTGCGGGGGATTTAGTCATTTTTTTCAAATTCTCGAAAAAAATAACATGGTCTCAAATGATTCCAAATTGCCTAATTCGGCGAGAAATGCAATAAAAATTTTTTTTTTGGTGGCAGTGTTAAACGGCGGCGGGAGCGGCGGTCCCGCCGCCGTTTTTTTTAAAGATACCAATAGTTGGGGTAATTAGTGACCCAGCCCAAAAGATTTCATCCAATTATCTCTAAAACTAAGGGAGTAGCACCCAAAATAAAAGTCGAAACAAAATTGTATGTAAAGGGGGGGGGGAAATGTGGTGACTCGTCACACGACATACCAGCAATTTTATTTTGGGTGCTACTCCCTTAGATAACTATTGGTATCTTTAAAAAAAAAACGGCGGCGGGACCGCCGCTCCCGCCGCCCGTCGCCATTTACCGCCGCCACCAAAAAAATTTTTTTATTGCATTTCTCGCCGAATTAGGGAATTTGGAATCATTTGAGACCATGTTATTTTTTTCAAAAATTTTTCGCCTTACAAGCAACCCTGCGGGGGATTTAGTCATTTTTTTCAAATTCTTGAAAAAAATAACATGGTCTCAAATGATTCCAAATTGCCTAATTCGGCGAGAAATGCAATAAAAAATTTTTTTTGGTGGCAGCTGTAACCGGCGGCGGGAGCGGCGGTCCCGCCGCCGTTTTTTTTTAAAGATACCAATAGTTGGGGTAATTAGTGACCCAGCCCAAAAGATTTCATCCAATTATCTCTAAAACTAAGGGAGTAGCATCCAAAATAAAAGTCGAAACAAAATTGTAATTAAAGGGGGGGGGGGTGGGAATGTGGTGACTCGTCACACGACATAACAGCAATTTTATTTTGGGTGCTACTCCCTTAGTTTTAGAGATAATTGGATGAAATCTTTTGGGCTGAGTCACTAATTACCCCAACTATTGGTATCCTTTAAAAAAAACGGCGGCGGGACCGCCGCTCCCGCCGCCCGTCGCCATTTACCGCCGCCACCAAAAAAATTTTTTTTATTGCATTTCTTGCCGAATTAGGCAATTTGGAATCATTTGAGACTATGTTATTTTTTTCAAAAATTTTTCGCCTTACAAGCAACCCTGCAGGGGATTTAGTCATTTTTTTCAAATTCTTGAAAAAAATAACATGGTCTCAAATGATTCCAAATTGCCTAATTCGGCGAGAAATGCAATAAAAAAATTTTTTTGGTGGCAGCTGTAAACGGCGGCGGGAGCGGCGGTCTTGCCGCCGTTTTTTTTAAAAGATACCAATAGTTGGGGTAATTAGTGACCCAGCCCAAAAGATTTCATCCAATTATCTCTAAAACTAAGGGAGTAGCACCCAAAATAAAAGTCGAAACTAAATTGTAAGTAAAGGGGGGGGGGGGAAATGTGGTGACTCGTCACACGACATACCAGCAATTAAAATTGCTGCAAGTCGTTTATGAGAAACACCCTATAGTATAATACACCTGCCCCCCCCCCAAAAAAAAATTAGGGGTTTGGGGGTGAGTGGGTGGTCAACGATAATTATAAAATCAAATATAGGCCTACAAAACTTGTATCCTTAGGTTTGCTCCATTTATCTCAAGTCGTTTATGAGAAACACCCTATAGTATAATTCACCCGCCCCCCCACCCCCAAATTAGGGGTTTTGGGTAGGGTGGGTGGTCAACAATAATTATAAAATCAAATATAGGCCTACAAAACTTGTATCCTAAGGTTTGCTCCATTTATCTCACGTCGTTTATGAGAAACACCCTATAGTATAATTCACCCGCCCCCCCCCCCCCAAATTAGGGGTTTTGGGGAGGGTGGGTGGTCAACGATAATTCTAAAATCAAATATAGGCCTACAAAACTTGTATCCCAAGGTTTGCTCCATTTATCTCAAGTCGTTTATGAGAAACATCCTATAGTATAATCCACCCGCCCCCCCCCCAAAAAAAAAAAATTTTGGGGGGGGGTGGGGGGTCGACAATAATTTTAAAAGTAACTTTGGCCCCATAGAAGCTTATATCCAAAATTAGCTCCCTCTAGCTCTAAGGGTTCTCGAGTAAACCCCCCCCCCCTGCCCAAATGGTTATTTTCCACATCCCCCTTTGATGCAGATTTAAATCTCCCTCTAACATTAAAATTCTTTCCAACTTATATATCTTAATATGAATATGTACATTGTACATGTGTATGTTGAGGAAACTAGAAAAATAGGTGTTTTAACACTCTAATCAAAAGTTGATTAAAGACAAAAAATATATTTCTAAAACAAGCCATCTTTTTGCATTTTTTGTTTTTTATCAGTCATTGATACATTTAATTGTACCTGTTGGGGAGATGAAGGATAAAACCCGCGACTGTAGCATATAATGTAGTACTACCTAGGTTCTAAAAGTTTAAAGGGATCCAGGATACCTTTGTTTAATATATTTTGGGCAAAGTAGACAGATCCTTAGTGATCTATTCATGGTTACCCAGGCAGAACTGATTAGGATTTAGGTTGTTTATTGTTATAGTAATTTGAATTGTGTTTTATATATTATATTTTTTTGATTTTATGACTATGTTTAATTTTTATGCCCAAATAAATATGTTTTTTTTAAAAGCGAAGCTTTTCTATAATTAGGGTCGGTCCGTCCGTCCGTCCGTCCGTCCGTCCGTCCGTCCGTCACGGATAGCTTTTTTCGTTAATTTAGACATGTTAGAATTGTCCTATCGATTTCAAATTTTGCATGGTGATTCCTTTAGTAGTTAGGTACGATTTAGAAAGCGTAGCCACTCTATAATCACTACCAAAATGTCCGTACGTCCATTTTAAACATGTTGATTTTTTTACTTTTTTAAATAGCTTTTTTCGTTAATTTAGGCATGTTAGAATTGTCCTATCGATTTCATATTTTGCATGGTGATTCCTATAATAGTTAGGTACGAGTTAGAAAGCGTAGCAACTCTATAATCATTACCAGAATGTCCGTACGTCCATTTTAAACATGTTGATTTTTTTTACATTTTTAACAACAAATTTGTATGTGACCTAATTATCCGATTGTTCTGATTTTTGGTATACTGATTCCTGGGACAACAAAGTACAATATTATAAGCGAAGCAACTCTATAATCAAGTCCTAAAAATGTAAGTATGTCCATAATCATTATCCTGTATCAAGCAGTTTTTCAACAAATTTACTTACAATTTTGCTTTGACTCTTATACATTCGCATTCTGATTATTCAGTTCTGACATTAAACAAGCGTTAATGTCCGTTTGTCCTACCGTTTCAGAGCTTCGCTTTTATGAATGTTGTCATCCTTGTTTTGTTTATGTTTATCTGCTCGTTGTTGTTGGGAAGGTGAAAGGTGAATCATACAATACTGCGTAATAAGTAAAGACAGTCAAACTTATCATATTGCCTTGGCTTAAAACAGGTGCATCTCATTACCCTGCTTTCAGACTTTCTCTGAAGTGTGTTACTTCTTTTGTTCTGGATCCTGATATTTCCATTATAGAATAATTAAAGGCTTTGACGTATAAGGCTGATGATTACAACGTATATTTTGTAAAAACACAAAGAAGTTCCAAAATATTTTTCTCTTCTACAGAAAAAAACAAATGTTTTTTGACAGAAAGAATATGAACAAAGAGAGAAAGTTGTGAAGAGTTGTTGATTGATAGTTCAACTCTGTACTGAAGTACGGAATTCAATTATGAATGAACAAGATGACAATGTTTCAGATGAATATTCTATTAAACAAGGTTGTTGTAGCTTATAATTGACTATATTGCTTTCATATTAAAGGGATAAGGTTGTACCTAGTATTAGTGAACAAAGGTTTTTAATTCAGAAATCAATTTTTAATTAGAGCTTATCCACAAATACCTAACCCAAGCCTGAGTATGTCAGATAACCTAATTTGGGATGCATTGGTATTCCATTAAAATGACATTCCAAACCCCCTAAACCCTACAAGTGCCTTCAACTTTTGATAATTTTGCATACCTAATCTAGTTATTGGCCACATCATTGTGAAATGGTATAAATCCCATGTGATTATATTTTTGTTATCACCCTTGATCCTATGATTGTTTAGATTATCATTCTCTTTGAATAGACTCGATCTATTTACCCCCTAGTGGAAGTTAGCTCCCAAAAAGGGTTGTATAGCCTAGTAAATGAAAAAATATCAGCTTTAGAGCATTTTTTTTGTTTCCTGTCTATAGACTTTTTATTTCTTTATTTAAATCAATGCCTGCTTTTCCCCATTCTTTTGAATCCTTATCTATATTTTTAACATCAAGGAAAACTTGTGTTTTGGAAGATTTTTTTTCCATTTCAAAGATTTTGTTGTTGTTTATTCAAACAAATGGATGTTTATAAATAAGATTGTCCTTGAATTGACTAAAATAGACTTTAATTGATTAGATAAGACGCAATTATAAAGAAAGTAATGGAAGGCCTATCACTATTTTTTAATAAAATTACCCACATTGTCCTATGCCCCCCCCCCCCACATTAGCCAAAAAGGGATATTATTTGCCGTCATACCCCTTCCACAACTGTGTGTATATTCTTCTAAATATGTATTGCAAAGGGCAATCTAAAAAGGAATTACAATACAGCTATTACCTTTCACTTTATATATTACTACCGTCAAACACTTTGTTGATGTTAAAGTGTTGTGAAAACAATTCTAAGTAACACATGTATTTTAATAACATATTTAACCATAAACATGTTTTTATCTAATGAGTACTATCTTAGATTTATTTTTTTAAGTAATAAAATATAAATATTTGTTTTAATGTAAGATAAAAATAATTGGTAAAAATAACATGATAATTTAATAATTATAAAAATAGTTAAATTTCACAAAACCTGAAACTCAATGGGGGGTTTTAAATCACAGGTAAACTTTCTAAAAATGTCCTGCAAATAATTTTTAATAATTAAAGTTTATCTTCTATCTGTAGATATATTATAATAAAGACAGATAGTGAGAAGTATGAGAAATCATTAAGATGTTAGAAAGAAAATAATGAGATGTTTTTCTAATTTCTATTGCGTAGAAAACTGTGTTGAATAATATTTTTCTTTACATGACATAAGAATATTGATCTATAATTTGCGTGTATTTTCACCCATACAAAATTGCTACACTTATTTGAAATAAAGATTAGTGCGGCTGCATGTTAGTTGAGGACGAATTGCTTTGATAAGGATAAGGATCATAGCTATTCTTATTGAAATTATTTATGTATATTTTAGGGTATAATTTCCAAACTTCTTACAATACACATACTCATTAAGTTTATAATTTTACCAACGCAGCTATTAACATTGCATTAATTTTAAGCCATGCTGTCAGTAGTGTAGTCATTCTTGTTTGATTAAATTTAAGAAAACGTACTTGTAAGGCTAAAACAATTTACAGATTTTTTTTGACCTTATTGTAAATAATATATTAGGCTTTTTGTGGTATTTTATAAATAACATTTATCTATAAATATGAATGAAATATTGTTAAATTTAGTGGTAATTAACCTTATAGCTAGGGTCTAGTGTGAGCATAATCGAAGATACAAAAGTTCAATTTCTTAACTTTTCTGTAAGGTTCATAAAAAGTGGATCAAGTTATGATATCACTCAGTCATTAGTCATAGTTTAATAAAAAAAGCAAACCAGATCTTTATTGGAAAATTCTCTTTTATGATAGGAAGAGGAGCATAAAAAGCATTGATTGCCTTCCAGAGAGGAAGAGGACAATAATGAACATAAAGTTTTATAACCACGTAGTTTAATTCGTAGGCTTAAAAACTTTGGGAATTTTCATTGAATTTTGATAAATTGTTTCAAACTTTTAGTGTCTTAGCCTGCTAACTAATATAATTATAATGTTAAAAAAGAAGTAATTTTGTTTATATTAATTATGTTTTTGTATCAACGCATTTTTCAATGTCTGATCCCTTAGGATCCCTGGATAAACAACATCCTTTAATATGATAATCAGCGTTTCGGAGCCGGAGCCGGGAGCAGCAACATTTTTGGTGGAGCCGGAGCCGTATTTTTCGTTAAAAACAGCTCCGTCTCCCGATTAGCTTAAAATGATTTTTTAAAAAGTAATATTATAATTTGGCAACGGTCTATTTCCATATAATAAACCGAAAACTATTATTACTTAACAAATAGACACACATCCTTCTACTTTTATATACTTTAATCAAATAAAAGCAAATGTTTTATATTATTTATTTTATTTTATCAAATTCAATAATGAACAAAAATTGATTTATTAATTTTAAGGTAGGAGCCGGAACTGGAGCCGGAGCCGTATTTCCAGATATGGCTCCGGCTCCTGCTAACTGATAATAATACCAAAAGCAACACAACAAGTCTATTTCCTGAGTTAAATTAGAAGCTGTGCATTGAATAAATAAATGTATAGTATAGATGTATAACCAGACAACTACCTGGATCCCCCTGTTCTTTCTGCTACTTAGCTGTGTTAATATTCCCAACACTATTGGTTGTGTTTTAATTAACAGTCGGCACAATGTCCTTGGGATGGGGACATACAGTTATTTGACCCCTTCCCCCTCTAGTGTTTTACACTATTATTGAAAATATTAATATTTGAAACTTTTATATATTTTGTTCTTTATTTAGGAATAATGTCCTACACTTATGGCCCTACAACATCCATGAGCTACGAGCCTTGGGCGCCAAGAAGTTTTATGGAAAGTTTTGTGCTGGCTCCATTGATCATATTTCTATCAGGTAAGGGTGTCTGATTTTCGTTTGTCATGCTATAGGTATATGTTAAAATGACGCGTACTGGGGGTGTGATGGTACAAGGTGGGGTAATGCCTTGGCCACTTGAACAGGCTTAAGACATTAAAACTTATGCTTGAATCAAAAATATGACAGTATACAACTTAAAAGTGTGATATTTTGATTTGATTTTCAAGTAATGTAACTACACATGTATGTTGTAACTAAATTAAGTAATGATAACTGTCCTATAATTAATGTATAAATATGATCAGATTTTCTTCTTGTAAAGTAAGGACAGAAATAGAGGTTCAAATGAAAAAGTTTCAGTTGCATTGAATTATTGTTCTTTTAAAGAGAAAGTATGAAGAGTGGTTGGAGATATTAGTATTATTGATAATCTTATTTAAAAATACAAATTAGCAGTAGGTATAGGTAAACCTTATAAAAATTACTTGGCATGTAAAAGTTATAGATTTAAAAGTATATTATTGCATCGCAATATAAACAGCTTTCCGTTGATGTTATAATGAAAAAAAGATCTGTAGACAACATTTTTATTAAGTTAACATAAATTTTATCGTTCTAATACTGTTTTTTAACCTTAAAACTAACACCTTTACGGAATTTTAGCACAACCTTCCTCCCTCTTTTTTACTCTTATTTTTATTCTCGTGGAAAATTATCTATAATTTGATGCAATACATGATTTTATAATAAGACTGTTATTTTTAAATCAATTTTTTTTTAAGAATCTGATTCCAAGTTCTATGAACAAAAATCTAATTATCTTTGCTGACTAGGAAACTAACACACTAAACAAATATTATTATGCAAGGAAATGGATTGATAATCTCAGGATTCAAACAGAATGTGCAAGATTTTCCAGTTTCGCTTTGAAACTGATTAAGATCCGGTGCATTAGAACCGGTTCTCAGCCAAACTGAAAAATAATGAATAGCTTCGTATTATATCCACTCCAGTTTTCTATGAATATAAAATGAACAATCATAAGATTAAACTATTTTTGGCATTTCGGGGCTAAAAAACTGGTTTTAATCTTAAAATTTTTAATTTTGATTTCCGCGGAAAGCTGACTATAATACGATGTTTTGCATAACTATTCCATCTATCACTGTCTAATGCAATACTGAGTTAAAGCATTTTGGACTATCTATCAAAATATGTCTACTTCATGTTCGGATTTTTGTAATTGATATTAAGATGGCTTCCTACGACCTAATTCTAGGAAGGAAAATTTTAAATTTTAGTCATCTAAATGCCAGAGTGTACATTTTGTACGTTTTGTACGTTACGCATCGAATCTGTGTACGTTCTGGACGTTATTTTGATATGTGTACGTAACGTATTTGAAATTTGTATTTTTGTACCTACGTTTTACGTTTTTTAAAAAAATAATAAGAATCAAATATTAGCAGAAAAGTAATTTGTATGTTTTGTACGAAAATTTTAACAAAAACTATAGGTGTATTATATTAAATAAATTCAATATTATCTTAAATTTTCATAGAACAAAAACATGTAGGTAAATTATGCATATTTGTTATTAGAACTTACAGTTTAAATTTATGGATTTGAAATATATGTCCTAAAGATTTAGTTTAAACTATTAAACAGAAAGAGATATGCAGTTGACTAAATTCAAGTTTAAATGCATTTCATGCAACTACCCCTTTAATAGATTTTACGATATTTTTTTCAAATTCTTTATATACTTGGGTAAATTTTCCGAGATATCATATGGTGCTCAGTTAAGGATTAAGAAGTCTTATTTTTTGGTATCTTCAGTTTTTAAAAAATAAGAATCAAATATAAGTATAAAAGTATTTGTATATTTATTTGTATTTGTACAAAAAGTATTACAAAAATAGTATATTATCTATAATACAAAGTAGAATGATGTCTGTCTGTCTGCTTGTCCGTCTGTATATCAGAAGCTTAATATCTCAGTAACCACTGAACCTATTGGGCTCTACTCTTCACGGAATATACCTAATAGTCCTGTGATGGTTTTTTCTATTTTCTTTGGGGGAGGGACACTTAAAGCTTTTTACTTTCTACTAGGATTAGAGGCTTCGCCCCTAGCCTCTAGAGGCTTCGTCCCCTCTTTTATAGAATCGTTTGTTGGAAATTTGTCAAAAAAAAATATAAAAAAAGATTGTGATTATTTTTTTCATTTAGGCTTCGCCCCAGGGTGCGGTGGGGGTTCCGGTTCCCCCACCCCGCTGATTTGCATTAGTTTACAAAAATAAATTGAGGGGTGGTTGATTTTTTTGGGAGGTAGGGTTTCCCACACTCTAAGAAAATAGCCTAAAAATACCACAGGACCAGTAGATATATTCCCTGAAGATTAGAATTTAAAACCCAATCTGTTCAGCGGTTACCAAGATCTTAAGCTTTAGACAGACAGGCATTGATTTACTTTGAATTAGAGACTAGTATTTTCTGAGATCTTTAGCAATAGACAAAATAACCCTATATCCTATTATATGTTTATCCTATAAATCCTTTTTTTCTGTAACGAAGAATCTCGCTAACTGCTGATCTTTGTGAGGTTGTAGGCTATTTTCTCTGTCCTTCCATATCTCTTCAAGAACCTGTATTCAAAATGGTAGAAAAATAGCCTAAAACCATCTCGGTAACTGTGTGAAGTAGTTATGAAAATCTTAAGCATCAGACAAAAAACTTACTACTTTATTTAATAGAATATACTTAGTACGTAATAACAGGATGTATGTCTCTCTGTCAGTTTATTTGTACCGAAGGTTCTCGCTAACTGCTAAACCGATATGGTTCTCCTTTACAGGGTAGCTTCTCATAGGTCCTGGGAGAGGGTACAACAACCCTCCCAAGAAAAACTACTCTTAGAAAAAAATCACCACCCTTCCCCTATTTATTCTTTCTTTTTAAAATTGAAATCAGAAATGGGGATGGTCTACTTCCCCCTCCCTCACTAAAAAAATTATTAGCGAAGCTACTCTATAATCACTTTGTCAGTCCTTATGCTATCGGAGAAACGTGATTTTCTCGGCTCCTGTTTTTTGATTGAATAAGTTCACATTCTACATATTTTCATTGAGATTTGCCTTTTGGTTGGGTGCTAGATCTATTCCTAGATTTTCTTTTTTTCATGGTTTTCTCGACTTCTATTCAAGATAGACGGCTGAAATTTTCAGGGAATAAATAAATTCACATTCTACATATTTTCAAAAAGTTTCTTTTAGGTTTGTCTATTTGTTGCAGTGCTAGATCGATTCCTATATGTATAGGTTTTTGTGATTTTCACAACTCATATTCCTGATAGTCGGTTGTAATTTTAAGGGATTGTATTAGTTTTCATTCTTAATACTTCCACTAAATTTCATTGAGATTTGCTTATTGGTTGGGGGGCTGAATTTATTCCTAGATTTTCACGTTATTATATATTTTTCAAAGGTTTTGTAATTTATTTAAATAAGTTAAATGCTTATTTTTTACGACACTACTCTATAGTTTATATAGTTCCCAGATTTCCATCAATAACTTTTGAGCTTCGCTACTTAAGGATGTTGTCATCCTTGTTTTTTACTTTTTATTTTTTAATAAAAAAAAATGGGTTTTTGAATTCAACTTCCCCCCCCCCCCCCCTAATCAAGTTCCTCTAGAGGCCTCTAAGGGCGTAGTCGCTGGTCCTTATAATAGGATATACTTTGTACATAATAACTATTTTGGGGAAGAGTGTCACCATCCACCCTCCCAAGAGAAATTGACTTTAGAAAAAAAACTACCTACCTCCTCCCCCCAAAAATGAATTTTAATTGCTCACTGATTTTAAGTTAATTTTTTTCCAGATGTCTATTAATAACTTTTGAGCTTCGCTACTTATGTTTGTTGTCATCCATGTTTTTTTTATTGAATTCAACTCTCCTCCTTAAGTGCCCCTAGAGGCCTTTAGGAGCGTAGACGCTAGTTCTTTTGAATAGAGTAATAGGATATCTTGTGTCTGTCAGTTCGCTATGGTTCTCCTTTACAGGTAGCTGCTAGTAGACTTAAATGTATTGATAATAGGTAACTAGGAAATTATTTAACTTATTTTTATTAGGAATGTACGTTTTTGTACGTTTTTTTACTTTTTTTATGTACGTAACGTATTTTTTTTGTGTACGTTATGTATGTTTTTTATTTTCAAAATTGGTTGGCCAGTCTGTAAATGTAAACTTCTTAGGTATTTAGACTTAATGATCAGGTAATAGGTTTAGGTAACTGTAACCCTTTGTAATTAGTTTCCTCATTAGAATACTATCTGCCCATTTAGAGGGATCTAAAGGGATAAGACTATGTCCGATAAATTGATGTACAATGTACATCCCCAATGACGATACACAAAATTCCTTCTTCGGTATATTACAAAGGGGGGAGGCGGATGTGCCACTTTTTGAAACCAAAAGTAAAACATGCATGATAGCTCTAAATTCTGCACAGCATTTGCTGTTATGGTGAACAATTTAAAACTGTGAAGAAACGACGGCGGAACCGCCGCTCCCGCCGAAAACCGCTGTTTCCCGCCAATTTTTTTTGCCTTTTTCTCGCCATAATAGACAATTTTCAATCATCTAGCTGTGATAAACTTTTTTTCATAAAAATGTCGCTTATATTTTCACTTGATACTTTTTATTTTAATATTGATCTGTTTGAAATATTTCAAGTGTAACGTGAAAATATAAGAGAAATTTTTATGAGAAAAAAAGTTTATATCAGATGATTGAGAACTGACTAATTTGGCGGAAAAAAAGGCAAAAAAATCGACGGGAAACGGCGGTTTTCGGCGGGAGCGGCGGTTCCGCCGCTGTTTCTTCTCAGTTCCATATTGTTCTCCACAAAAGCAACTGCTGTGCCGAATTTTAGAGCTGTAACTATTTTATGGGCTGAGATCATGCACGTTTTACTTTTGGTTTCAAAAAGTGGCACATCCGCCTCCCCCCTTTTAGTTGAAACGCTTCATTAAAAAGTCCCCGAAGTTGTTATGTCAACGAATAAGAAACATTATTAAAAACCTAGGAGGCAAGTGTAACAAAAAGCTTATTGTCCCCTTCCTTCCTGCCTTTTTCATAATATTACATGTTCCTTTCCTCGTTTTTTGTTCTAGGATATGAATGGCTGATATTAATATAGAATATACAGGATTTGGAAACCTAATACATCTTAGTTTATTAGTAGCGCTGCTACTCTATATTTACAATATTTTGTCTTGCATAAATACCCCAGTATTCTTTGGCAATAAATTCTCTGAAAGATAAAATTGAAAATCTCTTGTAAAAATGGTCCTTTGAAAAATAATTTGAAGAGTTTAAAATTGACTTCTATTAATTGGATATAATTTTTCTAAATCATCAAATAATGTACAATAAAAGATAATGTATATTTTTTTTTACAATGATTTGGATTATTCCTAGAATATTTTTTGTTCTTGTTTATTTTATCTTGAGAGTGAGATTCTTTGGAGTTGCTGTGCAGCAAAAAAAAAATGATTTACTCTGCATTAAAAGAAAAAAAAGACATTTATCATTTTTCTTAAGCAATATAAAAACTATTTAGGCCTTTTTGGAATATATATTTCGTCTATCTGTGTCTCCGAATGAACCTTAAGATCTTTGTAACTGCTTGACTGAGGTGGATTCTTTAAAAAAAATTAGGGTCACTCATCAAACTTGCTTTTCTAAATCCTCCAAAATCATATAAAAATCAAATCATTTTTATGTGATTTGGAGAATTTTTTTATAAAAACAATTTTGGTGAGGCGGAAATACAGCGAACCTATTTTTTAAAAAGAATCCATCTCTGTTGTTTAAAGCTATTTCTTGGGAGTTAGTTCTTGCCTTAGACCCACTTCTTAAAGGGGGGGGGGGGAGCTTAATGACATTTAAACTTAAACCGTAAGCAAAATGGTCTAAATATTGTGGTAGACACTTGAAACTTGGTACATCAGCCTAGTTCTATAGATAGGTACTACATCTAAATGAAAAAAAATTCAAAAATTTTTATTGTAAGGTTAGGTAAGATAACCCTGCGGAAATTGGATTTTTAGGCCTTTTTTGACCTGTTTTGGTGTAATTTGATGTGAAACTCACTTTAAATTGTTTTTTTCTTAATTTTTTAAAAAGTTTTTTCCTTAAATACTGTATGTCTTTTTACAAGGACATTATTTAAGATGATTCAGCAAGTTTGAAACCAAAACTCAAAAAACCTATATTTGATATATGACCTACAAACTTTAGAAGAAATGCACTTTACTCATGCGAGCCACCCACTTAGCCCGCTGGGGTCGGTCCCCGACTTGATGAATCATCTTCAATAATGTCCTTGTGTATATACACAGTGTATTCAAGGGAAAAAACCTAATAAAAAAAACAATTAAAGGTAAGTTTCTACATCAAAATAGACCAAAAAAGGCCTAAAAACTTCATTTTCGCCCATTTCCGCAAGGTTTTTCTTACCTAACCTACCTAAAAATAAAAAAAGGGGTGAGGCGGATGTGCCACTTTTAGAAACCAAAAGTAAAACGTGCATGATCTCAGCCCATAAAAGAGTTACAGCTCTAAAATTCGGCACAGCAGTTGCTTTTGTGGAAAACAATATGGAACAGTGAAGAAATGGTGGCGGAACCACCGCTCCCGCCGAAAACCGCCGATTTTTATTTTGCCTTTTTTGCCAAATTAGACAGTTCTAAATCATCTGAGATAAACTTTTTTCTTATAAAAATTTCCCTTTTATTTTCAAAAAATTGCAAGTGTAAAATCTTACAAGTGTCAAGTGAAAATATAAGTGAAATTTTTATGAAACAAAAATGTTTATCTCAGATTATTGATAATTGTCTATTATGGCGAGAAAAGGCAAAAAAAAAATTTTGGCGGGAAACGGCGTTTTTCGGTGGGAGCGGTGGTTCCGCCGCCGTTTCTTCACAGTTCCATATTGTTCTCCACAAAATCAACTGCTGTGCCGAATTTTAGAGCTGTAACTCTTTTATCATTGACGTTTTACTTTTGGCACATCCGCCTCCCCCCTTTGAATTTTTTTCCATTTAGATGTAGTACTTATAGTACTAGGCTTATGTACTAAGTTTCAAGCGTCTAGCACAATATTTAGACCATTTTGCTCACGGGTTAAGTTTAAATCATATGTTATTACGCCCCCCCCCCCCCCCTTATATATTTTTATTATTTTCAGGCAACTGCAATGCATCCTGCTGAAAGTAGCCTTGTTACTTGGAGTTGAAATGTTTGAGAGTGTCAGTTTTGAGGATGTTATAGAACCCGCAGATCAGGTAGGAACTGAGCTTGATCTTTAAATCGTTTATAGGTGATCTAAACCGGGGCGATCCATTCAGCGCACCATAAAATTATTAATACCAATCTTTAAATCGAATTTGCATGGGCGATTTGGCGCGGCCAGTGGTTCGGTACCAGCGCGGCAATGCCACTCACCGAGTGGCATTGCCGGACCAAATCGGGGTGAATCATATGTAATAAATGGATATTTTTTTTAATTACTTTAATATTTTATTGCAAAACTACCGTGAAAACATTTTTATAGTTAGTTTTAAAATAAATTATATATTAATGTTTTATATAAAATACCATACTGACACGGCATTTTATATAAAAAACCTTACTGACACAGCTTGAGTAATAAAGTTGTACTGGCGCGGATCGATATTTTAGTGAGTGCGCAAGCGATCTAAAAACACCGCGCCGAAAATCTTTTAAAAATCAATATTTTATATAGATGCGCTGTGGCTCACCATCAGCGCACCTACGGTTCACCTCTGAATCGCCCTGATTTAGCGTACAATAAAAACGATTTAAAGATCAAGCTCAGGATTCCTTTTGAAATTTTGATAGACGTTTTAAAAGATAAAGAGAGATGCCCTCTATCAACAATTTTTAAAATAGACTTACAAAGAAACAGTTCCTTTGGCGTTAATTTTGAATTTTTTCCATTTTTTTTCCATATTTAAAGGAAGTTTTTGTATTCTACAGGGTGTTTCAATAGAAACGTCTTTTTAAAATCTTAATTATGCATAGGGTAAGGGGGGGGGGGAATTTCTGTATTTTTTCGTTTTTTTTGTTGAAAAAAAATGGAGTAAATATTAATATTTTCAAATAAAACCAAGACAGGTAGAAAGCTTATGGAAAGGACTATCAGGTCCTAAAAGGTTGTTATCCTAGGACATTTAGAAGTTTGCCGAAATTGACCGCAAAAAAGTTACCGAAAATTCCCCACCAGCGGGGGAATTTTCGGTAATTTTTTTTCAACCTAAAAAAATCAATGAAAAACGGCCAAACGGCCAGTCGAACATAAATAATCATAATTAGTATAGGTTATAGGGATTATCCACAAAAAAATTTCATAATGATCAGACTATTCATTCTATGTTAAAAATGAATTATTTTGAAAGACGCAAATTTTCGATTTTTTTTTTCAAAATTTTTTTTTTAAAACTTAAAATTAATAAAAGAAAAAAACGTATTTTATTACTTTTTAGGCCTGATCCCAAAAAAGCTCACATTGAACTATAGATTTAGACCAAAAAACATGAAAATTGATTAAAAATTGACCTCAATAATCGAATTTGAAGCAAAAGTGTCATCTTTGCAAAAAATCTTGTCTACATTTTAACCTTAAAAAAATCGATGAAAAAAGGCCAAACGACCAAACAAGCGTAATAAATCATAATTAGTATAGGTTATTGGGATTAACCACAAAAAAATTCATAAAGATCGGAGTATTCCTCCTATGTCAAAAATTTTTTTTTTTTCAAAGGACCAGAAATTTTTATTTTTTCCTTGCAAAAATTTGCTTCAAAAAATAAAATTAATTTTTTTTTGTTTTTTATCTGTTCTATTCATTTTTAGGCCTAATTCTTAAAAAGTCCATATGGAATAATAGATTTGACAAAAGAAAACATGAAAACATGACCTTAAAAGTTAAATTTTAATTTCATTTGAAATTCCCGAAATTTCCCCCGGCGCCAACTTTGGTCATTTTTGAAAAAAATATTACCCCGATTTTAAAGCTCTCAACAGATTTGGAAAGAGCGGGCAATTCTTAGTTCTAAAGGTTTTTACGGATCAGCTCTAGGTCTTACCAATTTTTGTGTACGTCGATCTTTACACACCTACTAAAAAATTTTTTCGTCCGACTTTGGGACCCAATAAGTACCCTTAATATTCATCTCACAAAAAAATCATTTTATACTTTTTTGTAGGCAATTTAATAAGGAACAAATTTGCTTTTATGTTTTTTCTGTCATTTGAAAGAAACATGGAGAAAAAGGTCATTTAATGAAGGTAGGTCGAAATTACCGAAAATAGCCCCTTACCGAAACTTCCCCCGCCTTACCCTAGAAAATAAAACAATTATAAAAAGTGCTTTATATATCTGGAAAACCTATTCTGGGACATTTATGTTTCAAATATTCAAAAATGATTTTTTCAACAAACTGGTTTTCCAACGTCCTTATTTTAAAAGATTTACAGAATTAAAGATTGTGGAAAAAATACGCAAGTTTTTAAAATTTAATAGTAGAAAAACGTTATGCATACCGTTAGAATCTTCATAAACTCTAGTTTTTAGAAATATAAGTACTATTTTTGTGCTATTTGTAGTTTAGGAGCTACGTTGAAAAATGTGAGAAATGTTGAAAAGTTTTAAGTAAGTTGGGACATTTTACCACGTAGCTCCTATAATATACGTAGTACTGGAATGGTTTTTATATATCCAAAATTTAGAGTTTATGACGATTCTAACGGTGTGCATAACGTTTTTCTGCTTTTAATACAAGACGTACAATTTGAATTTTAAAAACGTGCGCATTTTTTCCACAATCTTTAAATCCGTAAATCTTCAAAATAAGGCCTTTAGAAAAACCGATATTTAACGCATAATTTGTTGAAAAAGTCATATTTAGATATTTAATTGAAACATAAATGTCCCAGAATAGGTTTTCCAGATATATAAAGCATTTTGTATAATTGTTTTATTTTCTATGCATAATTAAGATTTTTAAAAAGACATTTCTATTGAAACACCCAGTAGTTGCTTTGCTCCATACCTTCTCCAGTAAAAATATGTTAAAACCTCATGCACGAAACCTATAAGTTTTTAATCTGTAATAGAGAACTTAAAACTAAAACGATTTTAGTACAGCCTCTTCCAAATAACAGCTGGATAACTAAAATTTCTATTTCTTTTATGGAAAAACTCACCACAGCTCAAATATCATGCTTAAGTTAGATTTCTTTAATATTACCTACAGTAAGAAATTTTTTTTTATTTTTTATCTTGTGTAAAATTGTAAAGAGAACAAGAACACACGCTACTTCTGATGAAACATTAAGAAAAAAAGCTGTAAATCCGAAAAAAAATAATTTTTTTTTGTGGGTCTTAGTACAATGTGAAAGTACAATAGAAACGTTCTATAATAGATCATTGTTTCATGGAATTTATAGACATCATGATATGAATAAATAAAATGTGTATTTTTTCATGGAATATAGGGACGGGTAATTTATTTATTTTGCTGTTTGGAAAATTATAATGAGTTAATGTGTCTAAAGGGATAGGACAATGGTCGATAAATTGATGTACATCAACAATTATCATACAGTAAATTACGCCTTCTGTAGATTACAATTTGTGGTTGAAACGTGTGGTCACTCAATTTAATGAACACAATCAAATTCAATTAAAGTCCCCGTAGTTGTTGAGCCAACGAATAAGAAAACTTTATGAGAAAACCTTGGGTACTAGTGTAATTAACGGCACAAATGTCCCCTCGCTCCCCAATGTAAGATAGAATAGCAAACAAATCTGTAATCTTATATGAGGTAAGCACTATAATTATCACATAAATGGGAAGCTTGATATTGGTCATCTACAGGATCTAGGCCATTGATTTGGAGGGGTGAATCAACTGCAGTTATTTATGAATTTTAAAGGCTGCTAGCTGCTAAACGGCTGAAAGTGCAGATCATGCCTGCACACTGTTTTAAGCGACATAAGAAGGCCTACAAATAATCTGGAATAGCCATAAATCTATAATGCATAATTATCTCACAGTGCAGAGAAATGCGCGAAAAAGACTTATTTTACGCGTTTTTCTTCAGTGAAAATTTCCTTGTGCATCATTAGATCTTGGCTATTCCAGATTATTTGTAGGCCTTCTTATACCACTTAAAATGGTGTGTGGGTATGATCTGTACGTTCAGCCGTTTGGTAGCTAGCAGCCTTTAAAATTCATAGATTTTTGTAAATATTCGTTACTAGGAATATTTTACAGTGAACTGCAGTTGATCCGGAGGGGTTAGGTTAACCCTTGATATCTCATAAAAATTCTTTTTTTAGATTGAAAATAAAAATGTTATTTTAAACACTCCTCTGACAAAATTGAATATTCGGGCCGAATATTCGCCTAATGACCTATCTCTAGTTATCTCTGATATTGTACTAAGACAAATAAATTGTGTCTATAAATCCATAGGTAATAAAAAAAACTGTAATGCGGCTTTGTAAATATATAATATTATTCTAGCTGCAAATAGAAAATATAACAAAAAAAAGGATTATCATTTCCATTACAAGATAGTTTTTTTTGGAGGATAGCTACTCTATAGCCAGGATTTGTCCGAATATCCGCCTGGTGGTTTTTTTTCTATGCCTTTTTAAAAACTTGTGAACCATTTAACATTCGTTAAAAAGAGGGTCATTTTTTTCCCGTAAGTCGTAAAGTTCTGTGTTACGCTTTAGTCAAATGCGCTTATTAAGTCAAACTGTTCTTAATTATGAACATTTCATCCATTTGGTCAAAATTAAGAACAATTTGACTTGATAAGCGCATTTGACTAAACGCTAATTAAAACTTTACGGAAAATGTAAATAAATGACCCTCTTTAAACTTCAATTAGACATTTTTCTTTTGTATGATCAAAAAAATAGTGTAGAATTGAAAGAAAAAAGATTATATAAGGATTTAAACAAAATGTATCTAAAGCATCTTATTTTAAAATGGAAAAATGCAATTTTTATCAGTTTAACTGCATTAGAAATGACACATTACAAATAGTTTTGGGGTATTTTACTCAAACCTTCGCTAAACCACCCGTTCCCCTAAAGCCAATGTGTTGGTTAAAACCTTTTGGGGGTTAACCCTACTTTAATAATTGAAGGTCCTTATCCAATTAGAGGTAAACCGCTGACTTTTAAAAAAATGAAAGATTAATTCATTTTCGTTAATCTATCCCTGTCTAATTGGAAAGGTATTAGATATTGACAATTGTCTCAATATTGATTGTATGTGCTACGGAGATTATAGAAAAGAATCATAGATAAATATTACCTAGCATACATAGAATTAGATTCTATTAACCCGTGTACTTTAGCAGCGTGGTCTTAAATTTTGAGGAAAGCTTAGTATTGTTAGATGTTCTGCAATTTTACTGAGTGTGGGAGGTATGTTAACTAAGGAAGGGAGGGGACATTGGGCTCAAGTATAGTCCCCTGAGTTTTAAATATTTTATTTTATTTTTTGGCTTAATAACTTTGAAGGTTTTTCTTTTTCTTTTTATTGGTTGGTTTATTATGTTCAGTGTCTAAACGTATCAATCCCTAATTGTTATCTACAAAAAGGTATTTTGCGTATTATTATTTAAGATGATGGGCCATTGTCTTATCCCTTAGATCCCTGATATTAGAGCTACACATAAACCCTAGCTTTTTTATGTACTATGAATATTTAGGAAGCCATTTAAATAATGGACGATTTTTTTCTTCTTGAAAGATCTAGTTTGGATAAGGTGTTAAATGAATGAAAGCAATTGTTAATAAATTGAAAGGTTTTATTTTATTGAAAAAGAAACCTTAAGTCAGTTTTTTTCCCTGGGTCTTTTTAAATATTACCTACATACAGTTTTTGATAGATTTTTAAAAAGTCATAGTACATGCACAATTTTTAACATATAATCATTTTAAAAAGCTTCTTATTAGTTTTTGTGTAAAAAGATTTCAGTTGCAGCCAACTCAATTATAACTAGGATAAGGAATTTATTAATAAAGAAATAGAAAATTTTGCTTAACTAGCGGCTTCTTGAAACCTCTAGGGAAATTTTTTGATAGGTATAAGTTTTAATAAGTAAAAGTAAAAAGGAATGATTTTTTTGAGGGGTTGATTTTTTTCTTGTGTGATTTCTCATTAGAGGACGGAGATAACGTCCTCCTCCAAATAGTTCTATACCTTGCCTGGAACTATAAGAAGTTTCATTTTAAAGGAGAACCATATCGGTTCAGCGGTTAGCAATGTTTTTAAAAAAAATACATTTAGTGTTAGTAGCTATTTTGTTTATTTATATTTTAGTTTTTTTCTTCTTTTCTTTAAAGAAACTGCCATCTTATTGTTGCTGCGCTACTTTTGGCCATAATTGTTTTTATATTCTTCCATGTATCTATCCTTGATCCGAGTACTAATTCTGCGGTTATTGAAAAACCAATCTCCATCCATAGTTTATTGGTTTCACGTGCTGGAGCCGCATTTTTGGGAGGGTAGCTACTCTACCACTCTATTACAAGGATCTGTTTGTTTCTTCTTGAAAAAGTGTGTTGACATAAGGTGTGGAGGGGACAATGGATTGTGAAATACACTGGTATCTAAATTTATAAATACTTAATTTTATTCTTTTGTCTAAAAACGTTGGGTACTTTAATTCATTTTTATTGGTTTGTTCAAAAGTAATCGTGTCATCACTTTTAAAGCTACAAATATGATCAATATTAGGGTAAATTTGTTTTTTTCAACAATTTATCGTCCAATGTCTTATTTCTTAAGCTCCCTGGTTGACATACTTTATAAAGGGGGGAGGCGGATGTGCCACTTTTTGAAACCAAAACTACAAGTCAAAGGAACTCAACTAAAAAAAGAGTTACAGGTCTGAGATTTTGCATGGCAGTTGCTTTATAGGGTTACAATATGGAACAGTGAAGAAACGGCGGCGCATCCGCCGAAAACCGCCGAGAAATTGCAAAAAAAAAATTCGGCGGGAAACGGCGGGTTTCGGCGGTTGCGCCGCCGTTTCTTCACAGTTTCATATTGTACCTCTATAAAGCAACTGCCATGCAAAATCTCAGACCTGTAACTCTTTTTTTAGTTGAGTTCCTTTGTTGACTTTTAGTTTTGGTTTCAAAAAGTGGCACATCCGCCTCCCCCCTTTTAAATACTTTTTTAAAAAATGGTCATTGCTATTAGATAAAAAAAATCAACAAAAATGCTTTTTACTGATAAGAATTTGTAGGTATCTTTTGACTTTATAGATATATTAAAAAACTTCTCCTTTATTGACAGTACTGTACGAACAAATTTTCTACATACAAGGATGACAACAATAAAATAAGCAAAGCTCAACTCTTTTATTAGTGAGGAAGTCTGATGAAATGCCATTTTTGTCTACAATTTCTTAATATGAAAAAACCTACCTAAAACTTAACTATAGGTAAAGATGCTATGCTATCAACATTTTGATAAAAAAATCTGAAAATTCCAACATGGTGTATTTAGGTGCTCTTTGAATATGACATAATTTTGGATAGGAATATTAATGAAAAGTTAAGAATTAATAGGTCGATTCTAACATGCTTAATAGTACGATCAGAGCAATCTGTTACGAACGCACAGACACTATATGAGCCTGGAAAATCTTAGCACTGCACTTTTTATCAATTTTATCTTATTTACTGTACTTCTATTTAGGATAGTCAGCAAAAATAAGTTTTAACATAGATATGTATAAATACAGTGTCAGGTAGTCAGGTAGCTTGATGGCATGGCATGTCAGAGAACACTGGAGCTTTTTACTTAAACAAAAATTAATTTCCTTATTTTTTCCTCTAATACTTATTTTTCCAGTATGGCTTGGAAACCGATTAATATCTACTGGATTATACCCATCAACCATACTAAAAAATCATGTATAGCATCTTATAACAGACAAATTTCCAAGAATTAAAAAAATTAATACCATTTTTGTTATTACGGGCCTTCGGCCCCCTATTGACGAAAATGACTATTCTAATCATTAACAAAGTCTACTTAAAACCAAACAAATTACTTTCTATAGTATTCTATGTGCAAGCTAATAAATAAAATAATATGTGACTAGTTTAAGCAGGGTGGGCATACAAAAAACCCACCCAAAAAAACCCACCCAGGGTTTTTTAAAAAACCCATTGAAAAAAAACCCAAGGTTTTTTGGGTTTTTGAAAAAACATTGAAATTTCACGTTAAAATTTACAAATTAAACCTCTATTTACTCAAAGACTAGGATCTAATAACATTTTAAAGCAAATTTTACCTAAAAAACGAAAAAAAATATGAAGTAGGGGGGGGGGGATGTTAATGCAACCATCTCGTAATCAATGATTAAATGGCACTTAGAATTCGAATTTTGATCTGAAATTTTGCATGAATAATCCTTGGTAAGTCTTTTTTCCCTAAACCGAACAAAAAGTTGGAAAAGTAATAGCTAACGACTGGCAGCTCAGATGTTTTGCCATTTTTAGGCTATCTTAAGAGCAAATTAGTCACAAAACCTATCTCCACATAATACTTTTTGTCGCTCAAAAACCTTATCAAACGGTTCTAGCCGGTTGCTGTAGGAACTAGAAATTTTAAAAATGGTTATTGCTATCATTTAACATGAATTAAACCAAAATATGTTTTAAAAAGTTGATTCCTACGTAATTAATGATGAATTTGCCCTCAAAATAGGCAAAAAACGGCTAAACGGCTGAGCCGTTACTTTTTCCAACTTTTTGTTCGACTTAGGGAAAATAGACCTACCAAGGATTACTCATGAAAAATTTTAGATCCAAATTCGAATTCTAAGTGCCATTTAATCATTGATTACGAGATGGTTGCATTAACCCCCCACCCCCCCTTATAAAAATGATGCTCTACTTATTGTTCAAATGTTTGAAATTACTTTCTCTCAAAACTTAATTTCAGAAAACGCTTTGCTACCTACTGAATTGATGATATAGGTATAAATTGTGTAAATTACATAATCGTAATTGATTTTTAAACTAAAACATAACAATTTATGAAAGGAAATAGTTACAGTGGCGTGCAGAGGGTTTTATTAAGGGGATGTAAAAAGGGGAATACCTTAATAATTTCTGGGAGGGGGGGGGGGGTGTTGACAGCTTAGGAATAGAGGAGGAGGTTCCATGTTTTGAAGCTTTTAACCTCCCCTCCCCCTTAATAGAATATTTTGTGCACCGTTGCAAATAAGGGTTTATAATTGATCGAAATGCCAGTTGTTTTCATTATCTATCTTGTTTATTGTGAAATCTTGCTTACCTTTTACCTACAACAACATAAACATTAATATTTCATCAATATATCAAATGTATTTGACTCCTAAATCAAAAAACCCAATAAAACCCGAAAAAACCCAATAAAACCCAGGGTTTTAAGGGTTTTTATGGGTTGGGTTGGGCTTTTTAAAAAAACCCTGGGTTTTTCCCCACCCTGAGTTTAAGCATGATTTATCTGAAAACACATGTTAAGGAAGCACTTACAAATGTAACACTTTTAAATGACGACTTCATGTCTTAGTAGGACAACTATTACTGACTAGGTATTTTAAAAAAGTGGCCCACAAGGTAGGACTATAGATCTGAATTTTCTATCGCTTATTTGAAAGTGGAGCTCATTCCTTTTACACTACTTCATAAGAAAATGGCAGAAGTGCTTCTTTTATGGAAACCACATAAACGAATTCCACGTAATAAACTTACAGAACTTTGACTTTGCTTAATTCTGGTTCATAATAGAACAGTGAAGAAAAAGCTGCTGAAAATAATTGCCATCTAGCGGTGATAGATAAATTTTTGCAAAAAAAAATATCTTTTCAAACATATCCCTGTATGTTTGAATTGACAGAGACGAAGTTGTTAATTTATCTTTTGCAAGTTTTTCCACAATTTGCAGTACACACACTTGCAACCTCACACACTGATGGGGATAGAAATTAATGATTGACAAATTGATAGGCGCTTTCACACAAAGTACACTTGTGAGCTCTGATACTCCCCCCCCCCCTTAATTTGGAAATAATTGGAAATAAAAGGGGTTGGGGGCTTACTTTTTGGTTTGTTTTTAACTTTAGACCATGTTAGGTTAGGTTATAAGGTTAGGGCCGCCAATGGGTTTTGGCATAGGAATAAAATCACTCCCCCTTATTTTATTTCATTGGGGTAATTTGTGTGAAAGCACCAAGTGAAACTCACCCTAATACCTTGCCACTTCCAGGCACATTACAAAGCTTCCCTAATACCCTAGGACTAAGTTAATTTTCTATATCTTATGGTTTAAACACAAATGAACCTGCTTAATAGAAAGCGAACATGAGTTTTATTTGATGGACTAATAGTTTGGATACATGTTTAAATGTTTTTATACTAGTAGTGTCCAAACTTTTAAACCAATGATTTTAATTTAAACGTGGGGTAATTTTGTTTATCATTATTGGAGATGTACATAAATTTTTCTTACATTATCCTATCTCTAAAGATTCTTGATTTTTTTCTTCATTTTTTTAAATTGTGTAACTTTAGAGCTTTGTTTTAAAAATAGTCTATATCTTGGAACAATATTATATTTTGTTAATGTAAGTTAAAGAAAGTTATAAAAGTAAACGTGGTAGAAACCAACATGGCTTATGTATTCACACATGTAGGGATAAAATATTGTTTTTACTTATTTCTATAATTATATCAATGAGTGAAGATGCTAATATATCACAAACAACCAGACAGTTATCACTAACAATCCTATTTTATAAAGTAGTTATAAGAGTTTTTTTTTGTCTGAAGCTTAAGATTTCAATTGAACCGATTGGGTTCTATTTCACATGAGCTTCAAATGGGTTATGCGGTGGTTTTAGGCTATTTTGTTTTCATATTTTACTCTTTAGATGGTTTTTAGCTATTTTTCTTGCACCTCTCTGCCCCTTTGAATACAGAGTCCCTAGACACTAGGGGCGTAGCTGCTGATAATTTAACAAAGAAAGTAAAGTTGTAGGGATAGTCAATCTTTTTGTAAACAGTAGAGTAGCTCTTATAATTAAAGAAGCAAAATTCCGAAGATTATCAAGTTGCAGATCAATACGATGCTATACTACTCGTAGAAAAGCCTTGCTGTTCTATAAATAAGGTAAAAAATGTCTTCATCAGCTTTTATTCATGAATGCACAAAAATAACATTTTGATGTATTCACTTTTATTGTTTGCCAATTATATAAGCATATTTTTAATACTTTATATTAAATAAAGTCCCATACTCTATAAAAATTCAGGAAAAAGGTTTAATCAGCCAGCCAAATGATTCTAAAAATGATTTGGCGGTCAGAATTACAATTTACTAACTGCATTTTGAACTAAATAAAATAAGAAGCTGAAACTATTGTTAGAAAACTTTCCCTGGCTATTACAAGAAGCTTCGGTTTCCACCAACTGCATGTATGTATGTATGTATGTAGCCTTGATTCTCTGAAGTTAGGATTCAGATGCACAAGGAGATTGGAGGTGAGAATCCTTTGACCAATCCTAGATTGGTAAGCATCGCGCACAGCTGACTGTATTCTATGTTACATACAAGCTGACCCGCGATTCTCGTGAAAGCTACTCAATTATTACATCACCCTGGCCTAGAGTTTTGGCAGGTGTTCCATATTAAGCCACCCTTATTAATGGCACTCTTATATGGATGAGGAGCATGGACGAGGGAAAGCATGATTACAGTTGCTTGATAGGTAGGATCCTAACTTCCTACAAATCTCCCTCCTTACAACCTAAGGGCATCTCAGGAAAGGTTGCGTGATTATATTCTGACAAATTGCAACAGCATTTGTCATCTAAGTGCAGCATCTGTGAGGGGACTTGAACTTGGATTTTCCCATCCATAGCGTAGTGCTCTAACCAATACTCTAAGGGACACCCTGTTTCCACAAACTTTAATATGATAATGATTTTTCTACACTAATACAACATTTTTCTTCAGGAAACTGGATGGAGACCACGAGTTCTGCCTGCTGATCATCCTGTCAGGAAATTAATCATTTTTTAAATAATTGGGTTATTTTTTTCGCGCATTTTCCCTAAAGTTGAGTGTAAGCTTTAGGCCAAATGCGCTTATTAAGTCAAACTATTCTTAATTATGACAAATTGCTTAGTTTAAGTTTAGTCATAATTTAATTAAGATCAGTTTGGCATAATATTTGACTAAAAGTTTAAATCCATCTTTACGGAAAACATGCGAAAAAATGACCCCCATATTAAGCTTTTTGAAATGTTCTTCCCTTTTTGACAACAATATGTTCTTTCCACCTTTCTATATAATTTCTCCGAGTGCCTTACTTAAGGATTATAAAAGCAATACATCGAAGTATTACCTACCTATAAATTTTCAATTTATAAAATTAAAGTGTATTGCAGGTTAATCTAATATTAATGAAAATTTTTAAATTTAAAAATTTTCCGCCTTATTTAATTTCAAATACTAAGTAAATAATGTAAACTAATTTGTTACACTTATGAAAGATAATCCAAAGGTTTTATTTATTCCATTGCACATTGGGGCAAATAAACCAAAAAGGGGATTTAATTATTTAGTACCCTTAAAATTCATCTCACAAAAATTTCATTTTATACTTTTTTGTAGGTAATTTAACAACAAACAAATTTGCTTTTATGTTTTTTTCTGTCATTTGAAAGGAACATGGAGATAAAGGTCATTTTATGAAGGTAGATAGAAAATTACCAGATTAACCCCTCCCGAAAATAGCCCCCCCTTACCCTATCCATCTATCTATCCATCAATCTATCCATCTATCTATCCATCTATCTATCCATCTGTCTATCCATCTATCTATCCATCTATCTATCCATATATCTATCCATCTATCTATCCATCTATCTATCCATCTATCTATCCATCTATCTATCCATCTATCTATCCATCTATCTATCCATATATCTATCCATCTGTCTATCCATCTATCTATCCATCTATCTATCCATTTATCTATCCATCTATCTATCCATCTATCTATCCATCTATCTATCCATCTATATATCCATCTATCTATCCATCTATCTATCCATCTATCTATCCATCTATCTATCCATCTATCTATTCATCTATCTATTCATCTATCTATCCATCTATCTATCCATCTATCTATCCATCTATCTATCCATCTATCTATCCATCTCTCTATCCATCTATATATCGATCCATCTATCTATCCATCAACTATTCATCTCTTTATCCATCAACTATCAATTTATCCATCCATCAATCTATCCCTCTATCTATCCATCCATCTATCCATCTGTCTATCCATTTACTTATCCATCTACCTATCCATATATCTATTCATCTACCTATTCATCTATCTATCCATCTATCTATCCATCTATCTATCCATCAACTATCTTGAATTTCGTGTTTAAAATGTCTAATTAGGGGTTTTGGTTATCAGAGCAATATGAGAATTTTTTAGTAGCGCAGCTACCCTATCACTAGCTTTTTGGGCCCTTTAAAGTGTAACTAGGTTAATTGCAGTCCGATTTTAGTGTTCAAAGTGTCAAATTTGGGGTCATGGAATTCATTTCAGTAGGAGGGGAGGGGATGGTGTAAATGGGGGTGGATGGGGATCCTTATTTTAGCAAGCTACAAGTTTCACTTTATTTTTATGTTTAATAAATCCATTATAAATGTGGGCATGACTAACATAAATTTTTATTAACTAATATCTATATTTATAATGATATTATGATTCTTGTTTACTGTTTCTATGTACACTAGCGGCTTCGCCCCTAGCCTTTAGGGGATTTGCCCCAAGAGGTAATTAAACAAGGATGACAACATCCATGAAAGAAGCGAAGCTCTGAAATGGAAGGACAAACGAACATTAACACTTGTGAAGTGTTAGAACTGAATATTAATGCATGTCTATACAAAATTGTAATTAAAACTGATTAAATACATGTTACTATTTAAGGACATACTGACGTTTTTAGGACTTGATTATAGAGATGCTTCGCTTATAACAATAGACGTTGAAATAGGAATCAGTATTCAAAAAATCAGATGAATAGGATATTTTTAACATTCAAAACCATTATTTGTTGTCAAAAAAGTAAAAATCAGCTTGTTATAAATGGATGTACGGACTTTCTGGTAACGATTATAGAGTTGCTGTGCTTTCTAAGTCGTACCTAACTGTTGTAGAAATCAGCATGAAAAGTTTGAGATCGATAGGACAATTCTAGCCTGTTTAAGTTAAGTAAAAGAGCTAACTGTACCAGACGTACGGACGGACCGACCCTAATTATAGAAATATGAAAAAATTGAGGGGGATTTTTATTTTTGAAAAAGATCTTTAAACAACCACAGGACCAGTAGATATATTCCTTGAAGAGTATAATCTAATCAGTTTAGTGGTTAGCGAGATCTTAAGGGATGGGCGGACAGACAAACAGACATCAAGCTACTTTGTTATATATAATAACACCTAGGGATCTAAGGGTCAAAACAATAACCGATTAATATGTACATCCCCAATATTGATACATATTTAATAAATTATATTACAAAATTATTTGTCTGTAGATAACAATTAGTGGTTGAAAAGTTTTGACACTCATCTTAATGAACCAACCAATAAAAAATCAATTAAATTTCCTGAAGTTCTTATGCTAACGAATATAAAAACGTTATTATAAAACTTTGAAGTTTGGGGACTAGTGTAATTAACAGTACCCTCCCTTTCTAAATAAAACTGCTGACTTTAAACATGAATACCCTGTAACTACATAATTTAAAAACAAAGCATTACCAATAGACAGACAGAAGACTACTTGCTAATTCCAATTTAGAATGATTATAAGAACCTCACGTTATTTGCATATTATTTTTACCTTTCCGCAGTGAGGTAGGGGACATTGGGCTGTTTATAACACTAGTCCCCAAAGTTTTACAGTTGTGTGTTCAAACGCTTTAACTACTAACTTTAATCTACACAAGGGGTAGTTTTGTTTATTATCATTGGGGATGTACAACAATTTATTGACCTTTGTCTTATCCCTTTAGATCCCTAAAATTTGTAATAAACTATAGAAACGATTATTTAGTTACATTAAAACATCAAACATAAAGAGGTTTAGATTTAGGTTTAGCCCCCCCCCCCCCTCCCCCCCCATCATTTAGTGCAATAGAACTTGAAAATATTTATTATTAACTTTAATTCTAAGTCAGAATAAATATTTCCCAATATGTCTATGTTTTTGTGTCTTTTATTTATTTGAATTATATCTTAAGTTTTGACTTTAAAAGCGCATTTAAACGCCTTTTCTTACAAGCTTTTCGTGCACCCACTTTCAGAAAACGGACTAAAAACCCCTACGGGGGCGCGGGGGGGTAAATGAAACCAGTACTGGCAGTTAAAATAGGTCTTTGGGTAATCAAATATCGTTTTTTTAGCCAGTGGCAACCGGTGAAAACATGTTTCCTCTTACTGTCTTCTTAAATGTTGATTAAAAAACAAACAAATAAAAACTAAAATCTTGACTTCAACTAGAATTATTTAGGACTAATTTCTTCAATTTGTGTTTTTTTCTTTTATACTGTCAAAATATATGTAATACATGACTCGTCAGAAGTTATTTTGTCTAATTACGTTAATTCTAAGAGATTTTATAATACTTTTAAAATTGTTGGTGAAACACAAAAAGTATGCCTTTTTCTGTAAGAAAATTTTTGCCTTTCTTGACTTCCATGCATTAGAATGCTTACTTAAAAAGCGTATTTTTACGATTCCTTTAAAATCTGATGTACATTGGGTATGATAATACTCATAGAATGTTTAAAACTTGATTTGGGGGTGGTGAATTGTTGCCCCTTGTTGCCCCTATGTGCATTGGAAAGTCAGCAAAGAAAAATCATTATATTAAGTTTAGGTATTTCATAATTGAAATTTAAAAAAAATAAGATATTTTAAGCTGCAATTACAGATAGGCGGCTAAATTTTTGTTGTTAGGACGCCTCTTACCAATGATATTGACTCCTTAATTCACTCTTCCAAATTTTGTTATAATGCTCTAGTAGCAATTTATAAGGACAAATAAGATTATATTGGTAGTTGTTTTGCAAACGTATAACATTTTTTTCTACCCTGAAATCACTTTCTGCACATTAATTCATTGCTTACTTACTCTGCTTAGGAAATGGAAATTCTATAATACAAAATAATTTATATTTAATTTAGAAGCTTAGATTGTTTTTTGAATGAGACTTTAGAGTTTATCTCCACTTTTCTTTTTCTCTATCACTGATTCTTTTTTTTATAAAACATCTAAACAAAATGATTTAAATTTGCAGTCAATACGAGTTTGATGTTTTGATCGGTGCAGATGGAAAACGTAATACATTAGCAGGTAAATAATAGTTATTTATTTGTTTGTAATTCGATGCTATACATAAATTTTCAGTAGGGCTAAGAAACGGATCTAATCCACCGGATAATAATCGGTTTCCAAGCCATACCGTAAAAGTTTATTAGTCAGGGAACTTTAAGGAATCTAGCACACAGCAATGAACTATAAATTGATTTGTGTTTCCAATTAAGGTAAACAAAATTATCCCCTCTGTATATGAAAAGCAATAAGTACCCACATTTTAAAGCTATACATTGAGATTTCATGTTTATAAGACTTTGTGTGCTAGTGTAATTTATATTCCAATGTCTTATTTCGTCCTCCTTGACCCCCAATTGTGTATTATCATGTTTGCCCGCCGTATTCTTTCGTCCTTTTCCTAGCAAGTCAAAGCCATTTGTACAATTTTTAGAATATCCGCTTCCGCAACCAACAAACGAATTGTATTAAGTATTCAGTCTCAAAATACGAAAATTATGCTCAACCTTAAAAAGTTACCTAACATTTAAAAAATACTCTTACTTAATCACGAAAAATGGCCATTTTTAAACATATTGCGATTTAATATCTAGTTGTATATTAATTTTTTTTCCTATGCTCATTTTTTACCCAGAATCTAACCATTAGCAGAAACCATGAAAAAACACTAAATAAATTTTGTTTTCGCTGGCCTAAACACCTCATATTATAATGAATATTTTACAGTACACCAGCAAATGTTTTTTCCGCCAAAACTTTTACTGTCTGCTAAACTAAAACAAGCATAAAAAAAGTTTTCAAGACAAACCCAAGAAAGTTTTCCACTTGAACTTTGCTAATTTTATCATAAAAACTATAACAATGCTAAATATAAACATACAATAATCCACGAATAAAAAAAGAAAAATGTTTTGCAAGTTGCAAAATTAAACGGGTAGTAAGAACTTGACCCCCTTTCAACAAATGGAGGGAGGGGGGGGGGGAAACCCCTTAACTGACAAATTTGAGTAAAGTACATATTATCGTAGTCCTTTAAGTTTCTTACACAAATAGTTTTCGTTATGATCTGTCTCCACTTTTGCCGACCGCTGAAAACCAAGTTTTACAGACTTTTTTTGGTGACTGTTGTTGGATTTTACTAAATATTTAGTCTATTGTCAATCTTTACAGCTGAGTAAAGAAATTTAAATAGTTAAATAGAAAAATTTAAATTTTCATTATTTTAATAGTATTTCTTTATTGATATAATCAACGATAAATATATAAAATACAACCTTATATATTAAAAAAATGTTCCATTACGTGTAAATACTTGAGATAAAATATGTTGATTTTCCAGATTTTTAAATTTAATTTGTTTAATTTTTCGTGTTGTATATAATCTCTAAAGGGGTAGTTTCACGAAATGCATTTGAACTTAATTTAGTAAACCGCATATTTTTTCCTAGTTAAACTACATTTATACAGCATATATTTGAAATAAATTCAATTTTCTAATACGTAGTTTTTAAAATATCAAGACTTGAAACTTGTCTTTTTGTGATACATGCAATTTAAAAAGACGATTTTCAAGTCTTGATATTTTAAAAACTACATGATAGAAAATTGAAATTCTTTCAAATATATGCCATATAAATGTAGTTTAACCATTTAACCAGGATAAAATATGCGGTTCACTAAATTAAGTTCAAATGCATTTCGTGAAACTACCCCTTTAAAACTTTTCCTTATTTTTTTCGCAGCAAAGCTACCCTGTAATTGACAAATTAACTGTTGGTATTACCTATTTTTTCCTTTTTACTTTCCCCTTGACTTATTTTTAATCAAAGCTAATTTTAATAGGGGCATAGGTATAGTTTTTACATTTACACAAAATTTTTCACAAGACAAAGTTCTACTATAGAAGGTTCAGGTTTTTATAAGTTATTTGTTGGTTGTACTTTTTTATGATAATCTACGGAAAAAAATAGTCAACCTTCAAATTCTTTTGTAAATTGGGCTAATGGTCTGCGAAAAGTTTATATGTATATGTCACATTTTGAAAAAAGGGACCCTTCTCCTGTTTTAGATCACTGCTCCTTCGGTATATAGTAACCAATTTTCTTCGAATCTCATAAATAATTTTTTTTTTGTCTAAAAGCATACCTAAGAATTTTTTTTGGTGCATTGTATTATACCTAGACTTTTTTAGTTTTTATTTGATTATCAATATTCTAAACACGATTTTAAGTTACGAATATAAAGGTTCACAGCGCAAAGTATCTTAAATTCCCCTTCATGAAAAAATCTTTCTAATGTTTACAAATTATATTTAGAATATTGTCACCAAACGTTTTGCTTTATTGTCCTTGTTAATGAATAAAAAATGTGAACTGTTATAGAATTTTATTTACAGGTAATAATTTGATAAATCTCTAAATATCAACTTAATACCTACACTTCAAATAAGATACCTAAGATTAGCAAATTGTAATTTACAATATATTTGTTAAGAATTACAAGACTTATGAAACATAACATGATGTAACAAATTAAACTGTAAGATAATACAAAAATGGGGAATAGTCCCTTTCGTGGCAACGCTCCTTAAGAGGCGATTCGTCGAATTTTTAAAATTGCTTTTGATAGGTTATTTTAGGTTAGGTAAGGTTATATTGGGTTAGGTGATATCCCCACAGGGTTAGGCAATTGGCCTTGAAGGGTTAGAGCCCCCCCGCAGGCGCTAGAAATTATGAGAAAAGCTACTGTGAAAAAAAATAATAATCGCCCCTTAAGGAGCGTTGCCACGAAAGAGACTATACCCCAAAAATGAAATAATTTTCAAACTACCAGGAAGAATATGATTAAAACATGAATAAATTAATTTGGGAATACAAACTTTATGCAGATTTTTCAGTCTTGATAATTGAAATTTATAGCCTAGAAATTCTTGATTGTTTATTACTATGCTTCATTCATGAAATAAACTAGATATTTTTTTAGGTTTTCCTGCATTAAAAAGTTTTTTAATTTATTAATCGCAAAATTACTATGCTTATTAAATCATTAATTTATATGTTAGGCTGTGCTGTTAAGCATTGAAGCAGGTCTTTGATTTCTAGATTGTAAATACGTACCTTAAACACCCCCCCAAACATTCAATAGTTCAATCTTGTTCCAATTAATCAGTATTCATGTTTTGGTATTTACTTATTCATCATACCCTAAGGAACCAGGAAAATGTCTGGTCTTTCCACGCCTGGACAATCATTGGAGATGACTTTCTCATAAACATATTTCAAAATTTATTCTGATTCAGTACAGGAATGACAACATCCTATATATATATTTCTTTACACTATTGAGTCAAATTTTATCAGGGCTCGTCAGACGCAAGTCAGTCGTCTGTATGCCTCAGGGAAATCAACCTTTTACATTTTCAAAAATCAGCTTGAAGTCTAAGACTTGACCAAATATGATAATCTCTCTCTTTAAACTTTGTTCAATGCATCCAAATATTGAGACTTAGTCGCGGCTGGCGTGCGGTTGCTGAACCCTGAATTTTTTAGGTATATTGAGTTGCCAGAAATACTAAAAGGGGGACGTAACTAAAGCTTTTTTTTATGCAGGGGGGGGGGGGGGTTCTCCGGAACCACTTAATGAACCGTGCAGATTTTTTGGACTTAAGCTTTTATGGGTATGAACATCTCATGGTTTCGATGTCAAACCCCTAGCCCCCCGGGGCTCAAAACCCCCCTAAAAATGAACCTAACCTTAATTTTCTCAAAAACTATTTGACCAATAGAGATGATTTCTTAGACTTAAGCTTTCATGGTTATAAACTATCTTTTAGATTAGAAGTCACCCCCTGCCGCCAACTCCTAGCCCTCCGGGGCTCAAATTAACCCTAAAAATAATACTAACCTTAATTTTCTTAGAAACCATTTGATCATTTTTTGAAAGATGTAGATAGAGCCACATGAAAGATTATTCAAAAGTTGGAACATCAACTAAAAATTGCACATACTTAAACTTTTATATCCTAATGAAGACTGCGGAGTAATATATTAGACTAATAATAACCATACATCATCGTGCTAATGCATGAATACAATGGTTTAAAACACAAAAAAAATGTAAAAAAAAGTCAAGCAAACCTTAATGAGATATTTATTAATAAAGGGGTAGTTTTACGAAATGCATTTGAACTTAATTTAGTGAACCGCATATTTTTTGCTAGTTAATGGGTTAAACTATATTTATATGTCATATATTTAAAAGAATTTCAATTTTCTACCACCTAGTTATGAAAATATCAAGACTTGAAAATCGTCTTTTTGTGATATATGCAATTTAAAAAGACGATTTTCAAGTCTTGATATTTTAAAAACTACGTGGTAGAAAATTGAAATTCTTTCAAATATATGCCATATAAATTTAGTTTAACCAATTAATCAGGAAAAAATATGCGGTTTACTAAATTATTTTCAAATGCATTTCGTGAAACTACCCCTTTAACATTTTAATCTAAAATCATTAAAATTTGCCTTAGATTTTTAGTTTCTCTACCACTGTAACGTGGAAATATACTTGAGCTACACAAAATATAAAGGAGTATACTAAAACACCCGCATAATTCAAACTATAAAACTTTACATGCATGTATTTGTGTAATAAAAAGAGTATGAAAAAAGTGTACTGCTTTGGCTGTAAAAATGTCTGCAACTACAAAGGGACAGAATTTATTAAATTGAATTAAATCTATGAGATGTGCATAAAAAAAACTATAAGGAAGTGATAGTTTTGAGTTGACGGCTAGTCATGTACCTTATTGTAGAGAGAATTTTTGTCCTATAAGAACATATGAAAAAAAAGTTGGTCCTAAAAAGGGCAGAAATTGCTTTCCTAGGGTATAGGAAGGACAATAGGCTGGTTATTATAATAGTCCTCAAAGTTTAAAAATGACGGCTTAACAACTTTGGGGACTTATATTGAAACTTCACCCAAATTTTAATGGTATAGGAATGTGAATAAGAGTCAATCTTCCTTAAGAATTTAAGAGAATATTCTTTTACATGGAATGCTTTAGCAATCGCAACACACATACAATTGAATTTTTATTGTTTACAGGATTTAAGAGGAAGGAGTTTCGTGGAAAGCTAGCCATAGCTATCACAGCAAACTTTATCAACAAACATACAGAGGCAGAAGGAAGGGTGGAGGAGATTTCAGGTTAGTAGTGCAGCTTCTTGTAATCTAGATATTAGGATATACAAGTTGGAAGGAATTTTAATGTTATGGGGAGATTTGAAATCTGCATCAAATTTTAGGGATTTTTTATAAAATTCGTTTTTTCTATAATTCTTTATCTAAAAGGGGAAATGCAATTTAAGTTAATTAATTTTGACATCTGTGATTGGTGGATTGAAAACTATCTGCGCTCTGATTGGAGAAGCGTAAATGTCGTACATCGTTTAACCAATTAGAGCGCAGGTAGTTTCCAATCCACCTATCCCCATGGTCAAAATTAATTTACTTAAATTGTATTTTCGCTTTTAGATAAAGAATTATACAAAAAAAACTTTTTTCAAAGAAATCTTGCAGATTTCAAATCTCCCCCTAACATTAGAATTCCTTCCAACATATATATCCTACTAGTTATGTCTGTACGTCCGTCTGACCGTCTGACTGCCAACGTTAAAAATACAGTTCAGAATCTATTTTATTTCAGCATTTTTACTTTACTATAATTAACTGTTTTTCGAGATCTAGAATTGAAACAGCTTGACTATAATGTTTGAATGTAAATACAATGTAGAATCATTTGTTCAATATCTGTTTGTGACAAAGATCTTTAAAAAAAAAACTAAAGTTTTTATACCTAATATTTTTTGTTCTGAGGTGGATTCTTAAAAAAAATTTGCCCCACTAATCGCTTAGTGGGGCAAAATTGTTTTCGTGAAAAATCCTCCAAAATCACATAAAAATCTACAAATGTTAAATAAAATCTTATGTTCATAACCCTTCTATGATTTTTGATGTGATTTTGGTGGATTTTTGACGAAAACAATTTTGCCCCACTAGGCGATTAGTGGGGCAAATTTTTTTTAAGAATCCACCTCTGGTGTTGATTTTAAATTGTTATGGAACATCCACTTATATTTTAATTACTCCCCTAACCAAATTTTTTCTTGAGAATTGTGTTTAACTTTTTTTCTGAATAAATAATTGGTTAGATCATATTACAAGAAATTTTAAATTTTTCTACAAATTTTGAGGTTACGTCAGTTTTAGTAGAAATTCTAAATAAATTCCACTTAATTTTGTTTAACTTGATAATTTTAGGAAACTATTGGGTAAGGATGTTGTTAACCTATAAAAATTACACAACTTTATGTTTTTAAAAAGTTTCACACATATACTAAAAGTACCTACTTAAAATATGTATTTTTTTCCTTAACAATTCATGAAATATGTATATGAGTCAATTTAGGATTATTGTCATTTTTTGTAGCGAAGCTACTCCACATTCTAAGTGTCTTGTTCTTATATTTGGTTTCATATAGAACAGTTTAAAAGAAAGTTTTGTTACTAAAGAATATAAATATCTTTCTTATTTTTACATATACTTTTTTTATTTCTTATGATGAAAAGTTGGTCATAAATAATAGGGTTTACTTAAACCATAATTGACTTTTTTTATTTTTTCTTATTGGATTCATGAATGAGAAATCAATGAGAATAAAGGAAAAATAGAACTATTTTTATCCGTCTACTAATTCAATTATAGAATACCAATCTTTTTTCTTTGTATAAAAAAAAGGTCCTTCCGTCAAATTTCTGGTTGAGCACTGAAAATACCCCCCCCCCTCCCAATGTTTAGAATTAATTAAAATGAGGGGGTGGGGGGTAGTTCTCTACGTCTAACTCCTTCGAAGGGGCCTAACACTTCGAGGCCTGTAGTCTGTACCTGCCTTATTTTAAACACCCCCCCCTGCTGATATTGTCTCTTGCTAAAAAAAATCCCATCCAGTTTACTTTTAACATCCAACTAAACTCAAGGTTGATCATATTATTTTCTTCTTTTTTTAGCAACATTTTCTGTCTTTATAGATCTACAAATTTCTTTATTTTTACCTATCTTTTAATATGTAAATTAAATTAATATGATTTATGTCATTTAGACTGATGAGGGTGCAATGTCCACCGAAATATATTTCAATAAATAGCTGGGAAGTATCAAGACTTTTTCACTTAGTGAATTTATCTTATAAAAAAAACATTATTAAAAAGGATGTTATTCTATTTTGCTTTCCAAACAGTTTTGCGTTATTTCTCTGATATTATGTATTAAATAATATGAAAATATTGCCATACATCAAAACTTTCGTCATATATACAAATACTACTCTTCTGCGTTTTAAAAGCTAAGCTGCTCTAACTCTATAATTCTCTTAGTCTGGTTTTTTTCCCATCAGACAATATGTAATACTATGGAGAAAATGTGTTTTTCTCAGCTGCTTTTCAAGATAGATGGCTGAATTCCCCTTTACAATATGATTATGCATCCCTTATATATGTTTGCATGGTCCGTCGGTCCATAAGTCATAACTATAAACAAGGATGACAACATCCATAAATGCGAAGCACTGAAACGGTAGGACAAACGAACATTAACACTTGTATAGTGAAAGAACTGAATAATCCGATTTTAAATGAATAAAAGTCGAAGCAAAGTAAGTAAATTTGTTGAAAAACTGAATAATGTTTATGGACATACTTACATTTTTAGGACTTGAATATAGAATTGCTTCGCTTATAATATTGTACCTAATTACTACAGGAATCACCATGCAAAGTTTGAAATCGATAGGACAGTTATAAGATGCCTAAATTAACGGAAAAAGCTATCCGTTACGGACGTACAGACCGACCCTAATTATAGAAAAGCTTCGCTTTTAAGTATATAAAACACATTATGAAAGGTTGTGTGATTTTCCTCAAAAAAATTTTTTTGTTAACAAGATCTTTAAATTCATTGTCTGTACTTCTATCCATGATTTTTTTTTGTGCTTTTCTACTTATTGATGTTACCATCCTTGTTATTAACACAACATCCATTTGTTAAAACCTATCTCTCTAAAAAATCTAATTATCTAACTACCTATCCATTTATTCAGGTGTTGCCTTTATATTCAACCAGAAGTTTTTCAACGATTTGAACGCAGCACTAGGAATTTCTCTAGAAAATATTGTCTACTACAAAGGAAAGTTATTGCCACCTAGATTCAAATTATTAGGACTTCCATACAAAGGTTGTTGAATGAAGAAAAAATATATATATAAATATTTTTACTTTTATGCTTGGATCGACGACAATTGATATATCAGCCCAAGACTCCAAAACTAGTTTTTACTGGGAGAGAGTAAACAATGGGCTGTTTTTTGCACTAGTCCCCAAAGCATTATTGTAACACTTTCTTTTTCGTTTGCTTAACAACTTTGGGGACTTTAGTGAAATTTGATTGGTTGATTCATTATGTTGAGTTTTCAAACGTCTCAGCCAATAATTTTGATCTACATAAGGGAAAATGTTTTGTTTCTTCATTGTGAGTGTTCATCAATTTATAAGCCATTGTCTTATCTCTTTACATCTCTGAGATTTTTATGATGGTTGTTAAACGCTTTGTTTAATTCAAACTGATCCAAACTCCCATATTTTAGTCTTATACTTCTACTTTTATGTAATATTACAAAAAATCTGACACGTTTTAAGTTGCTAGGCAAGAGTGTATAATTAGCATTCAGGGAAGTAGGGATGTTAGAATAAAAGCTAGATTTACCATTCCCCAATCCCCTACCCCCTTTTAACTTGATGTGTTTTAGATTTGGTTGATGTTTATCACTTTCTTAAATTCCTATTTCTTTATTAACACTTCAATAGGTAATATGAAAGGTATATGCACTATGAAATGGATTTATTATTACTTGATTCTTACATCAGATTATCCAGTACTCCCATCCCTTCCCCTCCTTCTACATGAACGAACTGACCAGTAAATGACAGGCGAAATTGCAACCTAATTTGATAACAGTTTTCCTAATTGTCATAATATCCACGTATATTCTACATCCTTTACTATAAAGCATGGTCCTATTAGCTGATTCTACTTTCGATTAGCTAAACTGGACTTTACATGCAATCTATTTATCCGCCAAAGTACATTTTTCTGAAACTGTGGCAATAACTTTAACCTGACTTTTCAGATGAAACTCATTACTTTGTCATGACAGCAAAGAAACAAAGTTTACTTGCCAAGGAAATTACATAAACAAATAAGTTTTTAGTAGCGAAGCTACTCTATTAAGGTAAAACAGTAGAGGGGGAAGGGGTTGAATAACAGTATGTACCTACCCCGTAGACCTTGTGCTTACTTTCTATTGGGTCTTTGAAAATCAATCAATAGTGACGGGAATATTAATACAGCCAAGTTGCTACAAAAAAGCAGTAAGCAATTTGCTAGCAGACGAAAAAGGTCCGCAACAGGGGGATCCAGGAAGCTATCTGTCTGGTTATACATCTATATTTATTGATTTACAGCTACTCTACTACATTTAGGGTATTCCATGCTGTTGGCGCAGCTTAACGAACAGCTATTACAACAAAATCTTTTCATTTATTGAAAATTATGAATTTATTATTCGCGAAATGATAAAGCTTAATTTATCTTATGCATTACAAAGCCACTCTATAATTTCTTGATTAAGTTTGTTACAAATATTTTGGTCATTTTATGTCTTAATTAATTTTAATTAATTGTTAGGTAGGTAATTGTCATCTTTTTTTCTGAATTGATGCTATTATCTTGTTTAAAAACTTCTTACATAATAATAATTTGATATTTATTATCCCGAAATAACTCAATTTATCAACCTCAAGATATTCTTTGAATCTTTACATAAGTATGAATTGATAAAAATAATAAGAAAACAAATAACAATCTCGCACCATTTACAGAAACAAACTAGGCATTGGTTTTATTTAAAAAACTTATCTAGAAATAGTGTTTATTTTACATAGAGGATATTTTGGGGGGCTTGTGGGAGGGGGACGAATCTCTGGAGGACTTTACCCAGTATATGAAATAGCCTTAAACCTAACCTGGACTTTTGGATATAAAAAAATTAAAAAATTTTTATGCAATATCCATGCTGTACTTGAAAAGCATATTGGTAGACTTAATCAATATTTCCTATAGCAAAATGAATGGGGGTTAATTAAGCATTCTTTAATAACAAATAGTTTACTGATATGGTAATCAAGGTTTTATTAGAGGGGTATATTCTGTCATGATAAATTATCCCCCAAAGCAAGGACGTCTAAAAAGGGGGATAAAGGCGGTTTACCCCCATCCTCCAAAATTTTTTTGAAATATGTTAGACTAGCGGCTGCGCTCCTTGCATCTAGGGGCTCTATATTTGAAGGGAAGAAAAATAGCCTAAAACCATACCCAGACTAATTTTTTTAAAAATAAATAGCCTAAAACCATCTCAGAGCCTATAAGAGGCTTCACTGTAAAGAAGAACCATATCGGTTCAGCTGTTAGCGAGACCCTTCGCTACAGACAAAAAAAGCTTATTACTTTTTATAGGATTAACCTCTCCCTAACCTTTAAGACCCCTCATTATACTCCCAATTGCTTAGAGAATACACGTTGGTTGAAATTACCCCTTTTTAGAGATATAAGCATGTAACAAGTAGTGTACATAGTTTTAGTTTCTTAAAAATAAAAACATATTTTTCTGCTGGCATACTTATGTAAATCTTGTACTGTACTGTACATACCAATAAGATTAGTACTCTTGTCATAGAAAAATAAAAAAATTAAATTGTCCAAAAAACTTTAAAAATAAGGTTAAACTTTTCCATAAAAGCGCTGCAACACTAAATTGAAAACATTGATAATTGATGAAAAATGAAACAATTAAGGTGGTGATAATAAATGTTTTGTGTTTCTCTTAATGAAATTTTTGGTTTAGCCTTCGAGTCGTAAGGGGCGTTGTTCCAATATTTTGTTGGAAGGATTAGGCATCTCCCCATGCCTCTAGGGCCGTTGTATATGTATATGTGGTTGCATGATGGTAACACCCCATTTATTAACTTTTTAGGGCAAACTATTTCCAGGGTATTTTCTAATGGAATGGTTATACCTCCCCCCCCCCCCTCCCCCTACTCTAAACAATAATTACTTCGTCACACAATTTACTAATTGCTAAAAATATTACTTTATTCTATAGTAGTTCTCGAGATGTTAAAGAACTTACATTCACACCTTAATATATCAGTTTATAGGATTATGTCTAGGTATGGTGTAAACACGTTTTTAATTAACATTTCCATACATCATGTACTGTGCAATTAGTTATATAATGATAATAACTAGTTATGTAATATTTAACCTAAAAAGGGCAGATATTCATAGATTTTTAAATGTTTGACTTAAGGGAAGCATGGATTATTGCTGAAATATTAATTAACACGTTATTTAGACCACTTAGTAACATCTAAGAAAGATAAAAAAATGCATATGGTTTCCTTCAAACGGGGTTTGTATGGTTCAGTTGAAAAAAACGTAAATTTTATTATTCTCTGTGGAAACCACTAGGAGTCAGATTTCTATTACTTCCTTTATATGGCTTGACGAATAATAACCTTCAATGACGAATTTTTCCACTGATAATTTTGATTTTGAAGGGGTAGTTCTGTCATTTGTTTTCTCGTATTCATTCGAATCCGGTGGATAGGAACCGGTTCTCATCCAAACGAAAAAACTATGTCTAGCATCGTATTATATCCAGCGTTCTACGAATATAAAAATGTACAATCATAATATTAAAACCAGTTTTTTTAGCCGGTGCCTTCGGCACCCCGGAGCTAAAAAAAAATAGTCTTAATCTCATAATTGTACATTCTATATCCGCGGAAAGCCGTTTATAATACGATGCGAGAAATAACTATAAAGATCCCTGGTATAGCCTAAAGGTGTTAAAAACTGCTTACCCCTACATAAATATCATAACACTACACATCCAACCTAAGTTAGATACAATAAAAAAAACTTAGCAACTCATTGAGCAGACGATCTTATGTTGATTTTAAGCAAAGCATCTCTGTTATCAAGTCCAAAAACGTTAGAATGTGGATATCAAATATCTTATATTTTAGCAATTTAAGAAATAGAATGAAATTAAAATTGCTGAATAACTGTAACAATCCCGGATAATAAGTAATTTGTTTCTTAATATTCTTCTGGTAAAAAGAAAAATATTTTGTACTTCACAAAAAAAACAGGAATGGGGAAATCTGCAGGGAGGGAGTGGACAATGGGCTGTTTATTACACTAGTCCTCAAAGTTTTATATTTACTTTTTCTTAACAGTTGGCTCAATAACTTTGGGGACTTTTATTTAATTTTGATTGGTTTATTCAGCATGTTAAGTGTCCAAACGTTTCAACTACTTTTTGTAAACGACAGAAGGGGTAATTTTATTTATCATTATTGGTGATGTACATCAAATCATCGGCCATTGTCTTATCCATTTAGATCACTGAAAATTTTTCAAATTGCACCCAAAGAAAAACTGTTATGTACCCACCTGTTCCGCCCAGTGTTTCGGAGCCGGAGCAGGGAGCCGTGGAGCCGCCATTTTTTGCCGGAGCCATAATTTTCGTTTAAAAACGGCTTCGGCTCCGGACTGGATAAATAAAGAGATTTTTTATAAATTATAATTTGGTAACTCTGTTTTGTCATGTGCAAATGCCCTTTTTAAGTCCATTTTTATCAAAAATTGAACTTTTAAAACCTTCAAAAGTAAAATCTAAAAAATATTTTTTTTATGGTGAAAAAATATATGTCGAGTTTTTCTTATTTTAGGTCGGAGCCGGAGCTGGAGCCGGAGCCGCCATCATCACAGACGGCGTTGCTTAAGTCCCTTAAATCGAAACATAGCCTGGGGGGGTATTCAAGATTTATTTTCAGGAAAAGTGTACCACAGATTTTGCTGGATGGAAATATATTCCCGGGAAATTTTTCCTTGTTTAAATAAGGAGATGTTATACAGTAAAATGCAGAAACCAGAGCTGGATCTTTAAATCATTTTAGTGGTGAGCCAGATCGGGGTGAGCCAACTTTCCACCAATGAGAGCACAGCATTTTATGAAATGCCGCGCTGTGATTGGCTGAAATTCGGCGCACCCCGATCTGGCTCACCACTAAAATGATTTAAAGATCCAGCTTAGGGATCTTTGTTTACAACAAATCATTTTGATTAATGAATAATCACAGACAAAGGGACAAAACTCACAACCTACAAGGATTTTTTGCGCAACTTACTCCTTTCTTTTGCTCAACTTTTTCTTTTTTAAAATTATTGTTAGAAAATGTTTCGTTTCAGGACACAATTGCAAACAAATATTTAACAGGGGGGGGGGGGGAGGTAAATCTGCATTTGGAGTATAATTGAAGGGGTGGGTTATGATATGTTTAATTAAAATGGATTTAATATTATGATACAATGGAAATAGAAATATGAATAAAAATTAAATTTCTGTGTTTTACATTTATTTTGTACAAAAATTTGCAAATGAATTTTACAAAGCTGCAGGCGTTTCATAACCATTCTATTTACTTTTACTTTATCAAACATGCAAACATAAATATAAACAGGGCTTTCAAAAATAAATTAGATGGAAAAATATATTTTACCATCTTACGTTCTTATTATTAGGTGTGGAGTTATGCATTAGGTAGCGTATAATTATTGAAGGAGAAGTATTGTGAGCATAATTTTTTAATAGAAACAACACATGGATTTGTATTTCTTTGATAAAATAGAATATTTTTGTTTTTAAGTTGTGCAGCTTTAAAGCTAAGAACTGCACTTAATGGGAGATAGTTTCATTTTAGTTATTATGTTACTAATTCTCTTTTTATCATAATGCATACTATTATTTAATTCAAAATAAGATAGTTACTTTTTTTGGTACATCACTAAGTACATGTAACATGCGAAATTGATGTTAAAGTCGGAAATTTCAAGGATTGAACATTTAAAGAATAAATTTCAGGACAAAAATTTTAAATAATGTGTAATTTTCACTGATAAGTATTGCTAACTTGCTTATTTACATACAGAATTTAAAATCATTTAATTTAAACTATGATATTGATTAATATATAAATTGAAATGACCAAGTTAATATTGCTCGATAGAATTCTACAAGAGGTAATAATTAACACAACATATAAATTAAAGGCAAATAAAGCGCTATTCATTCTTCATATTGTATATCCCACGTATTCCTGTGCTTAAGTACGCTGTTAATATCAAAAACATTTTACATCAACTCAACTATTCAAAACATATTTGCTTACCTACCTCTTCTAAGAAAGTAGGTAGTAGATTTTATATCATATTTAAAAGGAAATTCCGTTTATTTCAATAGAATAATTGTTAATTGTGTAACTGAAAACTCTTTAGGCATCTCATAGGCATTTATCCTTTGATTGCATGTTCTTTATACGGTGTAAGAATTAGTTTTTTTATTAAATTTATATTTACTTTTATAACATTATAAAGGAATTTTTAATTAAAATGAACGTTTCTAACCATCCAATTTAGATGTGTTGGAAAGCGTGTTGTTAGGCTTGAAAAATGAAAAACGGATACAATCGGGCTTTCACATAATAAGGTAAAAAGATAAGGTTTCAAACAAGGGTTTTAAAAACATAAAGGGCCAATAAATGTCTTAATAAGTATTTTTTTCTGAATTATATGTATAGATTACCTCGTCCCGTTTTAGAAAAATTTTGTTAAAATTTTTGCCCCCAGCCATAATATGGTTGATTTATGCAAAATAATGACCCATGCAAAATAGTTTTTCTGTAATGCAAAAATTGCGGTGGTACAAGCACTGCAAAGTTTTTAAAATTTGCAAAAAGACCTGTTTTTAAAGCTCTTGTACCATCTCAATTTAAAAGATTTTTACAAAATTTCAATTCTAGTGTGTTGATATAAACCTGAAATTTACCAAAAAAATGGGGGCAGTCTCAATTATAACACATGAAGGACAAAGGTGCAGCAAATAATTTTCCAAAGTAAAAATTGCCAAATTGCATACACAAATAATAGAGTTAGGCCGGATTGGACGGATACAGATATCCGACTGATTTAAAATGCTGGATATCCGGTATTCAGGTTTATATTGGCACACTAGAATTGAAATTTTGTAAAAATCTTTAAAATTGAGATGGAACAAAAGCTTTAAAAACGGTCTTTTTGCAGATTTGAAAAAGTTTGTTCCATCTTAATTTTAAAGATTTTCACAAAATTTCAATTCTAGTGTGTCAATATAAACCTGAATACCAGATATCCAGCATTTTGAATCAGTCAGATATCCGTATCCGTCCAATCCAGCTTAACCCTATTATTAATGTATGAAATTTGGCAATTTTTACTTTGGATAATTACTTGTTGCACCTTTGTCCTTCATATGTTATAATTGAGACTGCCCCCTTTTTTTTGGTAAATTTCAGGTTTATATTGACACACTAGAATTGAAATTTTGTAAAAATCTTTTAAATTGAGATGGTACAAGAGCTTTAAAAACAGGTCTTTTTGCAAATTTTAAAAACTTTGCAGTGCTTGTACCATCGCAATTTTTGCATTACAGAAAAACTATTTTGCATGGGTCATTATTTTGCATAAATCAACCATATTATGGCTGGGGGCAAAAATTTTAACAAAATTTTTCTAAAACGGGACAGGGTAGTATAGATATAAACAAGGATGACAACATCCATAAGTAGCGAAGCACAAAATTTCGTGGATGGGAATGACCGTCATGGTTGTTTTCTTTAAACAACGGGAAATTTAATTTTGATATCTAAAACAGAAAAAATTTTGAAAATCGGATCATAAACACCAAAGATATGGGGAAAAATGTAAAAAATTTGAAAATAGCCAAAACCCTGCAAAAAGGCAGTCTGACCATTATTGTTGTTTTCTTCAAACGACGGAAAATTTAATTTTAACATCTTTAACTGAAAAAAATTTGAAAATTGGACTAAAAACACCAAAGATATGGGGGAAAATGTAAAAAAAATATAAAATAGCCAAAAACCTGCAAAAAAGGCAGTCTGACCTTCATAGTTGTTTTCTTCAAACGACGGGAAATTTGATTTTGATTTCTATAACTGAAAAAAATTTGAAAATCGGTTCATAAACACCAAAGATATGGTGGAAAATGTAAAAATAGCTAAAAACCTGCAAAAAGGCAGTCTGACCGTTATTGTTGTTTTCTCCAAACGACGGAAAATTTAATTTTGATATCTTTAACTGAAAGAATTTTGAAAATCGGACCATAAACACCAAAGATATGGGGGAAAATGTGGAAAATCTAAAAATAGCCTAAAACCTGCTAAAAAACCGTCCGACCGCCAGTGATGTTTTATAGTTAATTGTGCTCCTTAATGATGGGAATGTTGTCAAAAAATTTCAGAATTCTATCTTTTATAGGAGCTGAGTAAATCCCATTTCCCCCATAGCGTTACGGTTTGACGGACTGACTGACGGACTGACTGACGGACTGACTGACGGACAAAGTGAATTATAGAGTAGCTTCGCTACTAAAAATGATAATTTGAAAAAAAGGAGAACAATGCCTAGTGTCCTTTTTTGTACACTTGGAAATGTAAGATAAATGTTTAAAAATATTTGTACATCTAGAAATAGCATAGCTTAGATTAGTCATATCTATCAAAGTGAAAAATATAACTTTTGATTAGCATTAAGCTAGTTATGCCTAAGGAAGGGTGTCTGCGGCTGAAGATTCGACACATACACGCGGATTAGTCGGATGCGGATTCGGTTTCCCTAATGTCATGTAACTGAGTAAAAATTTGGCTGAAGAAGGCCTAAGTTGGGTATTTTTTTTTGGTGGATTTGGCTCTTTTAAGTTGCGCGTCTGATTCTGTGACTATACTAAGTAATCTTATATAGATAACTTTTTTTTATAATATATTTGTATAATTTTCAGTTGTTTTGTATGAACTTAACATCATAAACTATACCTTGCACTTATAGTCGCTTAATCTTAATACTTATATTTCAGCACAGCTTTCATAAGTATTGTAAATTATTACTACCTCACAAACTGCTGATGCATCTTTGCTTTACTCTAATCAACTAGATGACTCCCATAGACTCTGAATTGCTATTGCTATTTATATTTTGCGTAAATGTAATCTAAAATATGTAATATGAAGACGAAATGATATCTATAATTGAATGATCTTCAATTTGTGTGACTTACTTTGAACAGTATGTGCATGTTCCATACTTTCAAAAAAAATTATTGGAAATCGACCCAACGATTAAAAAAAGGATAGTCGTTTTTCTGAAAATCTGAAAAATGTCCCAATATTGTTTATGTGAATTTCCACATGACAGGGAGTTCTGATAGAGAATCTGGCCGACCCTTCCGCTCTGCTGTCACCAGACAATATAAACCAGGTAAATATTTTATTTAAAGTAGAGCAGCTATAAAGTAATTGACTTTGCGTATATATTGGAATAAAAAGCTTTTAATATATTCTTATATAAAAGTAACAAGGATGTCTATCTATATGTCTGTCTGTTTGTGTTTGAAGAAAAGGATCTCGCTTTCACTGAACAGTTATGATTCTTCTTTACCAGAAGCTTCTTATAGGTCCTGGAAGGGTTTTAAAATATTTTAGGAGAGAGTTACCACAACTATTTTTGTGAAATCGTCCCTAGAGGCCTCATCTGGGGAAGCCGCTTAACATATTGAGAGAAAAAATTGGTTTAAAACCTATCCTAACCACCTATGTAATATTATCAACTGGAGTTAGAAATAACCAAACAGACCAAATAATTTAGTTTTACATTAGGAAAAGTAAAAAGTTAACATTTTCACAACTTTTATAAAGTTTTACGTATTTTATTTGACTATATTGCGGATTTATTCTTATATAAACAAGGATGACAACATCCATAAAAGCGAAGCTCTGAAATGGAAGGACAAACGGACATTAACACTTGTATAATGTCAGAACTGAATAATCAGAATGCGAATGTATAAGAGTAAAAGCAAAATTGTAAGTAAATTTGTTGAAAAACTGCTTTATACAGGATAATGATTATGGACATACTTACATTTTTAGGACTTGATTATAGAGTTGCTTCGCTTATAATAGTGTACTTTGTTGTCCTATGAATCAGTATAGCAAAAATCAGATCATTCGGATAATTAGGTCACATACAAATTTGTTGTTAAAAATGTAAAAAAAAATCAACATGTTTAAAATGGACGTACGGATATTCTGGTAATGATTATAGAGTTGCTACGCTTTCTAAATCGTACCTAACTATTACAGGAATCACCATGCAAAATTTTAAATCGATAGGACAATTCTAACATGCCTAAATTAACGAAAGAAGCTATTAAAAAAGTTTTAAAAAATCAACATGTTTAAAATGGACGTACGGACATTTTGGTAATGATTATAGAGTTGCTACGCTTTCTAAATAGTACCTAACTACTAAAAGAATCACCATGCAAAATTTGAAATCGATAGGACAATTCTAACATGTCTAAATTAACGAAAAAAGCTATCCGTTACGGACGGACGGACGGACCGACCTACCCTAATTATAGAAAAGCTTCGCTTTTAAAAAGTAGGCTCTTGGTCTGTTGTCACTGATTAGTTTTAAAGGTGTAACATACTACAATAAATGTCTTAGAAACACTTCAGACATCAATATATGTAAAAAAAAACCTAGAACAGGGAAACATATGATACTTGTTTTTATTCATAAATGTCCTAAATGAAAAATATTTATTCAACATACAAGAAAGGATTGTTTTACCATTGTCTTTTTGCTGTATTAACAAGCAGTTTTAGAGTTCATTTAAATAATATTACCTTTCCCATCATTACTAACATAACTAAGGACGTCAAGGAGAAGGGTTATCCCCCCGCCCCCCACCCCAATCAAAAAAAAGCTTAGACGTTCTCGAATGCAACTACGACTTTCTTCTTTGTATTAAATGTCCCTCTCCCTTTTGTGATTTAGTCCAGAAAAAGTTGTGGAGCGAACAATTGTAAAAACTTTACTATCTTTTTCTACCACAAAATTAGGCCTGTCTAGGACACACATACGTATTATTAAAATGTAAGGTAGGGAAGTTTGTACACTTTTTTGTTCATGCCTATTTTAAAAGTTAAAGAGTTAAGACTCTAGTGGGCTAGGTGTCAATGCACCTTGAAACATACATATAATACTTATGATTGCGGTGTAAAGCGTCCATTCACCCATCAGACAACCAACTCTCTGAGATGCACGACCTTTGTCTGAGAAGTCCCAACTGTGCATGGTAGCGAGTTGCGCCTGTTTTGGGCCAAGGCATTCCCCCCACTCTAACTATTTACGTCGCACATCTGACATAGTAGCAGTGGGAACCATTTTTAACGTCTTTAGTTATGACGCGGTGTTGGACCGAGATTCGAACCTATCACCTTCCCGACGACGAGCGGATGCGCTACGTGTTGAGCCCAGGGTTGTCATTTTGGGCGGGCAGTTTTGGGCGGGCGCTTTTGGGCCGCCCAATATAAGGTCCTTTTGGGCAGTTTTGGGCACCCCCCTTTTAGGGGGAGAGAAAAAGGGGAGGGGGTTAAAAAAGAGGGGGGGGGCGGGCCTATTTTTTGGGTGATATCCTTATACTAAAGTAACAGGATGTGTGTCTGTTTGTTTGTGTGTCTGTGTGTTTGTACCGAAGGATCTCGCTAACCGCTGAACCGATCAGGTTCTCCTTAACAGGGTAGCTTCTCATAGCTATAATATAACTATTTTGGGGGAGGGTACCACCACCCTTCTAAGAGAAATCGCCCCTAGAAAAAAATTAAGCTCTCCCAAAAACTTTTTTTAAAATTTTTTAAACTAAAAATAAAAATGGGGGGAGGAACCCCCCCCCCAAAAAAAAAAAAAAATTATTCCTCCCCCCCCCCAAATTTTTTTTTACTTTTTCTTTTCAAATCTAATATAATAATTGGATTATCAAATTTGACTCTCCCCTCCTCAAGTGCCCCTAGAGGCCTCTAAGGCCGTAGCCGTTAGTTAACTATATAAATTAGTAAGCTTTTTTGTATCTAGAGAAGGATTTCGCTAACAGCTGAACCGATAAGGTTCTCCTTTCCAGTGGAGCTTTTATAGGTCCTGAGATGGTTTTAGGCTATTTTATTTCTAATAATAAGTCTAGGTATGGTTTTAGGCTATTTTATATCCTTTTTATATGCTTTTTACGACATTTGCCCAAAAAGTGTGCCCAAAACCACTTTTGGGCGCCCAAAACCCGCCCAGAACCCTTTTGGGCAATTAGGCCGCCCAATATCAAAAAAAGTGCCCAATTCGACAACCCTGGTTGAGCCACGTGTCGCGGGTTTATTTTAAAAGTTACCAGTCCTCTTACCTTTAATAAAAGCTACATGTAAAATGAACATTGTGGGATTTCCTTTTTTTGGTATTTGTTGCTGTAATTTTAGATAAAGTTTACCCTCATATTGATAAGTCTGTTTTTTTAATAATTTCATTTTTATCAGGAATAGTTTTCAGTGTCTTTGAAAATCATACCTTTAATCAAAAATGTTTTTGTAAAATTACTAAATATTTCTTGAATTTATAAAAGGTTTCTAAAGGTTACTTAGTTTTTTCTTTATTAAAAATTCTGGTATTATATTAGCTTATATTTATAAAACACTGCATCTCACTATGCAAATTCTATAATTCTTAATTATGAATTTGTAAAAAAAAAAGATATTTTGTGGCACTTTTAGAACAATGTTAAAAAACTTTTACCACAAAGTTTTATAATATAACAATATTGTACTGTTAACAAAAAAAGACTGCTAAACCTATTCTTCTGAATATTAGTAAAGTTTTACTTCGAAACAGATTAATATCCGGTGGATTAGAACTGGGTCTTAGCCATACTGAAAAATTATGTATACGAATATAAAAATGTACAATCATGTATAAGCTAAAATCAGTATAATTATACATTTCATATAACCTGTTTATAATACGATTCGATATTTAGCTATTCTTTATTGCTTAGGTGTCAGGATAGAGTAAGAGATTTCATTCCAATTAAAGTTTATTCGAGTTCTCTGAATAAAACCAAACAGATTTGAAAGCCATCCTTAGATGTGTTAGGTTTCGTCTAAAGGTATTTAGTGAGGCCACACTAGGTGCAAGGTCATAGAATACAATGAAAATATTTAGGGGATGGGTGCTTGCTCTACCTGGTGGCCTTAACGGGATTCTGTTATAAGTGCAATAGACAGACAAATCCAATACTCTTTATAATGAAAAAAAAATATATTTTACTTACTATGAGAAAAATTATCTTTTTTTAATATCTACACGTTTTACACGGCAGCAAGTCTCGTGGAGAAAAAGCATGTCAAATCACATTGACTGTGATGCTATTTTTTGTCAAACCTCATTTATGTATTACACTTTATAAATAATATCTTATTTGGATCTAGTGCAGTTCACGGTAAAATATTCCTGGTAACGTTATCTCCAAAAAAAACTAAAAACTTTAAAGGCGAAACGGGGAATTACTTAATAATGCACAGTTATCTCGCATTGCACTTAAATGCGCGAAAAAGACTTTTACACGTTTTTTCTTTAATATAGCTTTCTCTTTGCGTCATTGTATCATCATCTAGATTATTTAAAGGCCTTCTTATGAAGATAAACGTTACAAGGAACATTTTAACGTGAACTGTAAAAGATCCTCTTATTTAACACTGTGTATACCAAGCAAAATTAAATATTCTTAAAGCAAAAAATATTTTCAATAATTATAATAATTTCCCATGAAAAAAGTATCTAAATGGTTTATTAGATTTGCAGAAAAGTCAGAGGCAAATTAGTTTTCGTTATATTGCTCTATCCCTCCCTTTCTTGAGCAAGGAAAACCTGAAGGAAAAAAATACAAACTTGAACTTCGCTAATTTTGAAACTATTCAGGGACTCAGGAGTTTTTAATTTACAATTTTCTTACACCTAAAACCAGCTTCTAATGGTAGAATTTTACACGCAAGACTTTTGAGGAAGATTATTTGTTGTCTATTGTACTATCCCTGCATTGAATTTTTCATTTATGCAAGGTTTGTATAATTAGTATTACTAAGAGATTTAATTTTGGAAAACTTAAATTAAACAAATTTTGTAACAAAATTAGTATAACTAAATATTATAGACAAGGATTATTATTCTTAAATGGGCAGAGCTTGAAATTATCATGAACTTATGCCAAGGCATACAATTAACTGTTATGATTGAGAACATATTAAATTGTTGTATTATATTTGACTATTAGGTATGCCCCTAGACCCTTTTATAGCAAATCAGATGGGGGGCAGATTAGACACCGCCCTCCATTTTAAATTATAAAAAGAAAAAGAGAGGTACAAAAACCTTACAACACTTAAAACAAAGAAGATAAAGTATAGAATAGAATCCAGGTAGAAGATTCTGCCTGGCTAGCCTGAAGTAAAATTGGAACTTTTGAAAGACCAAAACGGCTACAAGGCTGTTAGTAAATAACATGATTTCAGTAATTATTCAGAAAAAATATTCAAAATAAATTTCTTTTCCAATGATTTACTAAAAGCCATGTAGCCAAGAATCCAGCTTCCTCTTCCCTATTCACAATGGATTAAAAATGAATTTAATGTGCATATTAAGCCTTAAAAAAATAATTATGTAAGAAAATTTACAAAAAAATATTGGTCTCAGTATTTATATTATAAAACTAAGTTGCGCTCTTATGTTTCTTATATTAGATGTTGATACAAATTAAACTTTTCTAGTTTTGTCCAACTAGTCATTGTGATTTGTACTTTATCATTATTGTCTTTACTGCGCAAGTCAAAGATTCCTTCAAATTTCCCAGAAATATTTAGGGTTTTCATTTCTATTCCTCCTTATTCTATGACTTAAAATTTCTTAAATTTTGACGCAAAAAAAATTGCAAATTTCTTAAATATTATCTTTCTGAAGGCGGGTTCTAATGAAATTATTCTAAAATCATTTCACATCATGTTAATAAGAAACACATGACTAAATATTTACTGTGTTTCTTATGCACCAAAAAAGTCCCCTTTTAAGTTCTTCTTTGAAGAAAGACAATTATTAAACCTCAGTGAAAAAGGAAAGGATCATTGTAGAGAAAAGTTCAATACTTCATACAGTGTTAATTAAATTATAGTGAAAAAGGGGGTGGGGAGTTGAAAGTCGAACACCCCCCCCCCTTCAACTTTTAATTTTAGTTTTATAAGAAATGTTAATAAAATTTTTGAGGTTTTTTTTCACAAAGGGCGATTTCTCTGGGGAGGTTTAGTGCTACCCACCCCAAACATAGTTACAAGACCTTTGAGAAGCTTTAATGCAAAGGAGAACCATATCGGTTTCAGCCCTTCGTTACACAAGACAATTACAGATCCTGTTATTTTTTTTATAAGGATTACAGGCGCGTAATATCATATGTCATAAATTCAATCTTATTTTCAAATTTGCACAATTCTCTAGATATTTTATTCTTTGCGGCTCAGAAATTGCGTTGTTACCTATGGAAGTAAAAGCCATCAGTCCCAAAGTCAGCATTTATAATTACGTATACATGTATTTTCCCTGACTTGTTTCTTCCTTTATCTCTGGTAAAGCTTACAAAACTTAACAACAAAAAAAGAAAATAGGTTTTTAAAATATTGAACTCTCAATTTTCTCTTGTAATACCAATTATTTCTTATACAACTTTTTCTTTTAAGTTTATAAACTTCATTTCAAATAATGCATGTTTTAGTCAAGGATGATTTCTTCCAAAATTTCAAAATAAAGAGTACCGTAGGCAGGCAGGGAGAAAGCCTTAGACTCTAGATAATGCTGGTACCTAATGTTTCTAAACACATTCTCTCATTCGTTGACCTAAAATACTTTTGGGACCTTTGATTAGTGTCTTACACCAATACTTTTTAATCTATAGATGTTGTAATATTTATCTTCAAATTTGGAAGTATACATGATATGTATACTTATAATAAAGTAACAGGATGTTTGTGTGTTTGTATGTTTGTACTGAAGGATCTCGCTAACCACTGAACCGATCGGGTTCTCCTTAACAGGGTAGATTCTCATATGTCCCGGGAAGGCTTATAACTATTTTAAGGGAGGGTACCACCACCCTCCCTAGAGAAATAATTTTTTTTTTAACTTCTCGATTTTAGAAAGAGAGTTCAACGAAAAATAAACGTCAAACGCAAAATAGCCATATTTTAGATATAAAAAAAAACATTTAAAGTGCCACTAGAGGACTCTAGGGGCGTAGCCGCTAGTTACATATTTAGTTCTTATTATCCATGTGTTTAATAGTCCAATGTTATTTTATTGCTTTTGATAAGGATTATTGAAGAATTTCTGAATATGAAAATAAAAATGTTTAGGTAAAAAATATTTGAAACAGTAATGGTACAGCAATAAGCATATCTACAAACAATAACATCAATGGATGGTTAATATACGTGGATATTATGACAGGAGAAAAATTTTCATCAATTTAACTTGCTAACACGGAACTCATTTATTTGATCATCCATTCCGAGGGGAGGGGATCGTTATTTTAGCCCACTGCAAGTTTAACTATATTAAAAATATAAAAATCTAGTGTAAGATCCAAGTTATGCTTTCATGATAATATCCTGTTCTTTTCAAGAAAATCTACAGTCCTAGTTATTTTAAGTATTCTGATTGTTTTTCATTCCGTTGATAATTTCTTTCTTTTCAGGAGGCTTTGTTCCAATATGCAAGAGAAGCTGCGGATTTTGCCACCAAGGGCCAACTGCCACATTTAGGTAAGAACTAAGTCCTTCTAAAATCTTTTGACAAGGGACCAGGATTCTGACAAACAATTCTAAGTGAAAATTTCAGTATGACCCTTTTTTTCTTTTTTCTCCTCCTTCTTTACCCACTTCCCTTTAGTTACAAACAACAAGTGTAACGCCGTGCCAATTATACAACACTAAAATATTACCTAAATTTTCGGCAATTTCAAATGGAATTAATTGGCTGAATCTCAGCCCCTTAGCGTATCATTAGCCTAACTAACTTAAGACATACTTTCCTTTAGCAGATCCCTATCCAGGTATAAACTGTTTTAATCAACTTTTCTGTCCTATTGTAAGTTGCAGCAGATAATATCATAAAAAAGTTGCAAAAAATGTAGGGATACAGGGATAGGACGAATTATGATAAGGGGGGGGGGTAAAATGTGGTGACTCGTCACACGACATACCAGCAATTTTATTTTGGGTGCTACTCCCTTAGTTTTAGAGATAATTGGATGAAATCTTTTGGGCTGGGTCACTAATTACCCCAACTATTGGTATCTTTCAAAAAAAACGGCGGCGGGACCGCCGCTCCCGCCGCCCACCGCCGTTTTCCGCCGCCACCAAAAAAATTTTTTTTATTGCATTTCTCGCCGAATTAGGCAATTTGGAATCATTTGAGACCATGTTATTTTTTTCAAAAAATTTTCCCCTTACAAGCAACCCTGCGGGGGGACTTAGTCATTTTTTTCAAATTCTCGTTTATCAAGGTATATCTTAAATACAGTGCTGCTCCTGTGCTTTTAAAGATATTGAAACAAAATCTTTTTAGGTTGGTAAGTAAAAAATATTTGAATTAAGAAAACGGCGGCGGGACCGCCGCTCCCGCCGTCCGCCGCCGTTTTCCGCCACCACCAAAAAAAATTTTTTTATTGCATTTCTCGCCGAATTAGGCAATTTGGAATCATTTGAGACCATGTTATTTTTTTCAAAAAATTTTCCCCTTACAAGCAACCCTGCGGGGGGTCATTTTTTTCAAATTCTCGTTTATCAAGGTATATCTTAAATACAGTGCTACTCCTGTGCTTTTAAAGATATTGAAACAAAATCTTTTTAGCTAGGTCAGTAAAAAATATTTACATAAAAAATGGCAGAGGTACCACCGCGGAAAACGGCGGCGGGACCACCGCTCCCGCCGTCCACCGCCGTTTTCCGCCGCCACCAGAAAAAAATTTTTCATTGCATTTCTCGCCGAATTAGGCGATTTAGAATCATTTGAGACCATGTTTTTTTACTTACCCACCCAACACCTTAAAAGATAAAAGATTATGTTTTGAAAAAAAAAAATTGGTGGTGGCGGAAAACTGCGGCGGACGGCGGGAGCGGCGGTCCCGCCGCCGTTTTCTTAATTCAAATATTTTTTACTTACCAACCTAAAAAGATTTTGTTTCAATATCTTCAAAATCACAGGAAAATTACTGTATTTAAATATACCTTGATAAACGAGATTTTGGAAGTCCCCTCACAGGGTTGCTTGTAAGGGGATAATTTTTTGAAAAAAATAACATGGTCTCAAATGATTCCAAATTGCCTAATTCGGCGAGAAATGCAATAAAAAATTTTTTTTTGGTGGTGGCGGAAAACGGCGGCGGACGGCGGGAGCGGCGGTCCCGCCGCCGTTTTCTTAATTCAAATATTTTTTACTTACCAACCTAAAAAGATTTTGTTTCAATATCTTTAAGAGCACAGGAGTAGCACTGTATTTAAGATATACCTTGATAAACGAGAATTTGAAAGTCCCCCCACAGGGTTGCTTGTAAGGGGATAATTTTTTGAAAAAAATAACATGGTCTCAAATGATTCCAAATTGCCTAATTCGGCGAGAAATGCAATAAAAAAATTTTTTTTGGTGGTGGCGGAAAACGGCGGCGGACGGCGGGAGCGGCGGTCCCGCCGCCGTTTTCTTAATTCAAATATTTTTTACTTACCAACCTAAAAAGATTTTGTTTCAATATCTTCAAAATCACAGGAAAATTACTGTATTTAAATATACCTTGATAAACGAGATTTTGGAAGTCCCCCCGCAGGGTTCCTTGTAAGGGGAAAAATTTTTGAAAAAAATAACATGGTCTCGAATGATTCCAAATTGCCTAATTCGGCGAGAAATGCAATAAAAAAATTTTTTTTGGTGGCGGCGGAAAACGGCGGCGGGCGGCGGGATCGGCGGTCCCGCCGCCGTTTTTTTTGAAAGATACCAATAGTTGGGGTTATTAGTGACCCAGCCCAAAAGATTTCATCCAATTATCTCTAAAACTAAGGGAGTAGCACCCAATATAAAATTGCTGGTATGTCGTGTGACGAGTCACCACATTTTACCCCCCCCCCCCTTTTTCTTCCCCCAATATTCCTATGGTAGTTTGTAAATATCGAGGAAAAGAAATACTGTTCATTGGCTTACATTTTTATTTATTTGATTTCCTCCATGGAATGGATTTTTTAGGTTGCTGAATGTACCTCATTTATTGGTCAGTTTGTTTATCCAGTAATAGTGGAGGGGGTTGATTGGGTGTATCGTTATTTTAGCCAGCTGCGAGCATCACATAGTACACGAAAATCTGGTGCAACATCCTAGTAATAATATATCGATTCTCGATCCCTGAAAAAAATATCTTTTTCTCACTTACTTTTAGCTGGTTCTAGATACGATTTGAAGTGTTAAAACATCTAAATAGAAGCATAGTCTAGCCTGAAATCATAAGGTAATGATAAGGTTGTAACGAGTTTGAAGTAATATCCTTTTATTAACGGCCATTAGACACAGACATATAACTGATAATTGGCAAGACACTTATATTTTCTTTATATTGTAGTTATACTTTTCATAACAAGCATGATTCTGTTCATAGAATCAAAAATTCACATTTGTTAACTGTATATTTTGAAGGTTAATCGCCTCCAAAATTATACCACATAGTCACAAGATTCAGCATTAATAAGGTTGTGTCGAGCAAATTTGAGTTATTTATCCATTTTTTCTTATACTGATTAAAATAGTAATAAGTTAATTTACAAAATAACACGTGGTTTGGAAAACAAAAATATTGTATTGTTAAGCCATATTGTAAGGAAATTAATTTTAGGATATTTATTAATGAAAATAAGAAACAAAAAATAAATTGAATATCAAATAATAGCTAGGTAACATAAATGTTTTAATAAATGATGTTTTTATAAAAATCAAATTATTGTACAAATTAGGGTGGGTCGATTTTGGAATTTCACATTAGTAGACATTGGCAAGGGTTACTGGGCCAATATAAAACCCTGTGAAACTTTTAATCCAAAAACAACGGGCGCGCGGGGGGTATAAAATGTGCCCGCCCCCTTATAAAACCAAAAATTGAAATTCCTTCAAACATAGGCATGTTGCATATCAAAATGACCGCATTGAAATGCTGATTACAGATCTGAAAACCGTTTTGAAAAATATTGATTCAGTCTGAAATGATTTTCAAATATCCTACCAAACTGAACAATTTTGACTAAATCAGCTGTTTTTAGGTACTTAATGAGATCTTATTCGAACTAGGAGCAATACTTTTCAAAACGGTTTTCAGATTCGTAATCAGCATTTCAATGTGGTCATTTTGATATGCAACATGCCTGTGTTTGAAGAAATTTCAATTTTTAGTTTTATAAGGGGATGGGCATTTTTTATACCCCCCGCGCGCCGGCAGTAAAATCTAAAAAAAGGGGGAAATGGACCCGCCCTATTGAACATGGTTAGATATTCTTTAACACAAATGTCTAGCAATATTTTAATTAAAGCAAAGTTTAATTGTAAAGTAATTAGAGCTATTCTCGAAAATCTGTTCAGGAAATCGTTAAAACAAGAAACATCTATCTTGCCCCAAGATGTATATGATAGCTTAAATATTTTAAGAGAATTTATTCGTCATTTATAATGTACTTGATACATACCTAATGGATATAATTAGACCCGCGACCGTGTAAGATTAAAACCAGTTTTGTCTGTCAAAAGGGATAACGAAACTGTTTTTTCTTTTAATAAGTATTTGTAATACGATGTTATACATTATTTTTCAGTATGGCAGAGAATCGTTCTAAATAAGCGGATATTAATCGGTATCGAAGCCTTACTGGAAAATATTACGCAGAATTTTAAATAAGGACCATTATGACCATAAGTAGTGCAGCCTTCATAGAGATGCGTTTAAACAAGAAATTTTACCAAAGTGGAAATTGTTCATAAGGACTTGATACTTTCTAGTAAAGTGCCTTGCAGGTACAGAAACCCCAATGACTTGGAAATAAATTGTCTATCCACAATATAATCTAACCTAATCGACCTAAAGTTGAACACAAACACCACTAAACACTACCCCCTTCCCATAAATTTAAATTTGTTTTAAAATGATGGTTTTTATTTATTCTCATCTATGCCCTAAGGAAATCTAAAAGCCTCGGCTCTCACAGCAGCTGAGGTTATCCTTTTTTTAACATACTAAAAATACCCAAGTTTTAGATAAGCTGCGTTATTGACAATTTTTTTTATGTCTTCCTAACTTTTTTTTTGCAAAAAAAACAAATTTTGTAACGTTTTTGGTGGAAACCGTGATAAAGCGTAGGTAAGAAAAATATTATGTTTGATTGATTGGGTAAATGGTTCTCTAGAATAATATACAAACAATAATATAACAAGGATTACTATTTTCATAAATAGCAAAGCATTGAAAAATTATTATATTTCATGAACAGTACAATATACTAACTTGCGCCTCTAGCCTCTAGGGGAGGGCGGGATATGTTTTTTGAATAGCCTAAAACCCCTTTAGATTAGTAATTACCGAGATCTTAAGCTTCAGACATAAAATCCTTACTACCTATATTTTTATGATTTTCCTCCGGCAAAAATTGTCACCATTACAAAAAAATGTTTCGATTAGAAAAAAGTTTTATTTTAACAAAAAGTTTTAAGGCAAAATATTATTTTTTATATCTATTACGCTTTTTATTCCTTATCATATTTGTTTTCAATAAGGTACCTTAAAGGTTTTTGCTATTTATAGAGAAGCTACTCTTCTATAAATGGATAAAAAGTTCGCCAGAAAAATAAGGCTCAAAAAAGAATAAGAATCATTTCTCTAGAATCGTTGCAAAATTTATTTCGTTAAAGGTAGATAAGAAAAAGGTTTTGATCGTTCCAAAGCTACTCCATAACTTACTTTGACCTACTCTCTAAACATGATTTTCTAAAATATAATGAAAAACCTATATTCTACCTATTGTTATTCTAATATGGACATTTTGCTAAGCAATAAGCATCTATATGATAACTAACTCTGTTCATTAGTCCTTCGCTATGGGGGGTATTTGATTTCCTAAGCCGAAATGTAAAATTTACGAATGATGCAAATAGAAGTCTGATATTTATTTGAGAAGACTCCCCTATTAAACCATTATTTTTTCTTAAATTTTAGATGCATAAATAACAATAAACCAATTGAAATGTTTTTTTTTTGTCGGCGGTTTATGATATGCACTTCACAAATTTTTTCACTTATTGATGCCCTTCTAAGTAACTAAGAACAAATGTGACCATTTCGTTACTTAAGAATGTTGCCATCCTTGTTTTATAAAGAAATAAACAAGATCTAAAATTTGCCATAATCATTTAAAGAAATTTTTTTTTTGATTTAAATCCTGTATTAATACAGAAATATATTTCAATGAAACATAGTCGTAAACCCCTTATTTTATGTAAATTGAGAATTTTTTGAAGGGTCTTTTTAACAAATCTATATCTGTACTATTATAAAAATGTCCATCATAGGCTTCACCTATATTTTTCTTCGGTGTTTACTTTAAGTTTGGTTTGATCAAACTTTGTAGGTAGTGTTTTTCTTTATTTTTTTATTATTTTCCACAGAAACAAATATTCGTTTTTAGATTCTTATATTGTACCAGTAGTACAACGATAATATTATTTTCTTCTCTACATTACATACAAATATGTTAAATTATTTAGAACTAGAGAAGATACCTCTACATTAAAGGCAAATCAAAAGGGCTAACAGTAACATGTATCTGTTTAAATCAGGGGTGTATATTCTGCACAAGATTCATTTTTTTTCCCTGCTGCAAATTTTTTTTATTTTTCCCCCTCCTAGTTTTTTTTCAGCAAGGAAGGAAATAAAATGGAAAAATATTTTCAAAACTCTTTATTTTATTCATATCATCCCTCCTCCCACATATTCTTTTAGTTTTTTTCACCAAAATGGTGAGAAAAATGGGCGTTATCCTCTTAGAATATTTTTTTCTTCAATTTTTTCAATATCCGGCCTGATACCGGATATTTAAACTATCCGGTTACAGGATATCCGGCTGATTTTTGACGCCGGATTTCCGGTAATTTGCCGGATATCGAACGTTGGCCAGATATCCGGCCGGAACCGGATATCCGGCATTAGTAATCAGCCGGTTATCCGGTATCCGGCCAAAAAAGTATCCGGCCCAACCCTAATATGTACCCCCAACCTTTGTCTCAAATATACAACACACTTCAAATTCTAATAAAGTCTAAAGAAGTAGAGAAATCAAATAGATCTTCCTATCACCATACAGCATAAAGGGTATTTGGATCATATAAAGAATCTGCCTTTTTCCAAAATACTTTAGTACATTTTTGACTTTTAAGGGACTTTTAATGGCAAATTGATCAGAAACCTTACACGTGATGCTCCTTTTTCATTATATTATTGTTTTTTTTAATGAAAAAAAATAGTTCTTTCATTACCCAGAAAGGAAGGGGACAATGGGCTGTTTATTAACCAGTCCTCAAAGTTTTATGGTAACGTTTTTTTTTCGTTGGCTTGACAACTTTGGGGACTGTTATTTATTTATTTGTTGGTTCATGCAACAATTTGTCTTTTTAATTAAAAAAAATACTTGATGGAATACTGCTTTTCTTGACACGATCCGTAAACGTTCAATAACACGTTTGCTTACGTAAGTAAACTATATTTGTTTTTGTTCTTCCGAGTAGGTATATCATATCTGTATGTAGAATAAAAATGCAGCTATTGAGTATTGACCAATAATAAGGAGCGAAGCTACTCTTTTATCAATAGAAAGTAAAATTCTAATGCAACACTACCACCCGTAGTATTAGAATTGAATCAAACTTTAGACTTAAGCTTGCAAAATCCATAGTTAATTTTTATAATGTAACTAACCGAAAAACTGTGAAAATCAACCCATTGATTTGAAACATTTAAATTGCCAATTCCTTTTCTTGACAATGATTACCTGTATCTATGTAAAAACTTATTTTGTAAAATTAAGAATCATATTTGTTTTAGATTTTGCTGTGAACCACTATGGAAAGCCTGATGTTGCTATGTTTGATTTTACCTCCATGTATGCTGCTGATTATGCTGCCAGGTTAGTAATTGATTGATTGATTGAATCTCTCATTGATTGATTGAATATTTCATTGATTGATAAATATTTAATTGATTGATTAAATATTTAATTGATTGATTGAATATTTCATTGATTGATTGAATATTTCATTGATTGATTGAATATTTCATTGATTGATTGAATATTTCCTTGATTGATTGAATATTTCATTGATTGATTGAATGTTTCATTGATTGAATGATAGGCTCGTTGATTGATAGACTCATTGACTGATTGGCTCATTGATTGATTGTCTCATTAATTGATTGTCTCATTAATTGATTGTCTTATTGATTGATTGAATCGTTGGTTGATTGACTGACTCATTAACTTATTAATTGACTCATTGATTGAATTAAGCACAGTTTAATCGATTTGTTTAAACATTAATTAAATTTCTCTTTAAAAGATTAAATGGTTGATTGATTAATAGATTGATGAGGAGATTTATTGATAGATTGAGGAAATAAAAGATTGGTTGATATGATGATTTATCAAAAGTCAAAGATTAAATAGAAGATTAAATGATAGTTAGAAAAATCTATTTATGGATAGATAAATAATAGATTGGTTGTAAGACTTTGTTATTGTAATGATTATAAATCAATTGATAAATAAATGGAATAAGTGATAATTGTAACAATTTAATTGTCATTGCACTGCTTTTTTATCTTGATATGGGTTTTGTTCTCTCTTTCTTTTATATTAAAAACGTCAGAAGGAGAGTGTTGAAAATTATATTTAGAATATTCATAACTCTCTCACTGGTGCATGAATAAAGTTATGTTTTTGACAACTAATCTAAACATAAAAAGGACCGTACACATGAAATTAATATTATATCAAGATAATTTTATATTAAACAGTACCAAACACAAAATATAAAAGGAACTTGTATTTTGATGATTATTGCACACGAAAAAAAAATACCTAGGTAATTTAATGTGTAGAGGAAGACATTTCTTTAAATATCTACTATTATGTAAGGACCGAACACAAGTGGATTGGGTTAAGTATATCTTATTACAATTAAAAGGACTGTACAAACATTCAATGTAATTGAAAAATAGGTTATCTCCACATAAAAACCAAAAAAAATTAAGCTGAAAGGATATAAATGTACAAAAAAAGACTGTCCACAATTGACGTTTAGATAAATTATCCAATAATGAAGCTATACTGTTAGTTTTCAGATAATCCTTAAGAGAATTATTTTTAAATTGAAATGTAAAGTCCTTTAAAATTATTATAAAATCATGCTGAAATAAGTAAAGTAAATTTTTATGAGAAAGGTGATATAGAATTTTTCCATCAAAGGAAATGTTTTTCATGATCCCTACTTCTATTAAAGTTGAAATTTGATATTTTAAAAATGATATAAAACAAAAGTATGATGATAAAATATTATGGCCTCAAAATTTTATAATGAAATGTCTCTAGTAACCTTTCTGGGTAATATCCTCTTAGAAATTTTTTTTACCAACGGTGTCAGAACATTGCAGGGCTACCTAGTAATATAAAGTAACCTGAAGACAGGGATAAGACAATAAACGACGAAATAATGATATTAATATTAAAACTCTAATGATGATAAACAAAAAGAGTTACAAGAAGTAACATGGAACTGCACTCTTTCAACTTCACAGAAAGTTTTTAAAATATTTGTGTTAATACATACCCAGTAAATATTAATTCAGTGAAAATAATAGAATAAACTTGTAATGTTTTTTTAGAGTCGTAGAGAGGCATGGACATAGGCTTCTGCAGTGTCTGGTGGGTGATTCTCTCCTCGAACCTTTCTGGCCCACAGGTAAGAGTCAGTTAAGTTTAGAATTGTCCAATTTACTTGAAACAATCGCTATGTTATCTTTGTGAAGTAGAACCAGGTGAGTTTTCCAGAATTAACCCCCCCCCCAAAAAAAAAAAGTGTATAGTATATATATATTTGTTAGGATTGATATAATTCTTCAAGTTTTGATTTTAAAAAATCAATGAATAGGTTATAAAATCATTCTTTTCGTGTTTGTTTTTAAATCATTTTGGGTTTGAAAGAAAAATAATATTTACCTCTAAGAATTGTGTCTATTAATAGAGTTTGGTTTCAAAATTTGTGTAGTTTTTCCATTAAGAATATATCAACTGTATTATATAATGATAGAACAATACACGGCACTAGTGTCACAAAGAGATTATCAACTAAAAAACACACAGCTCAAAATTAGGAATATATTTCGATCAGTTACATCTAATCCCTGTCAACCTTCACAAAATTAAGCATATTTCATATATTTATAATAAAATCAGATACATAATTTTAAAAAGTAGCTTATTCTGATCAAGAGAAATAAGAGAAAAAGTGCTGGAAAATAACAAAGAAAAAGTTGAATGTTTTATATAATGATACTAAGTGGCTTCGCCCCAAGATTTGTGTTTGTGTGGGGGGTGGGAAGTTCAAAAAATTGTTCACATGAGATTACATAGTAATTTTTTGAAAGGGAAAATAACAAATAATTCTGATTAATTGGACTCCGCTTATACTAAGCTTTCATTAAAAAGATGAATTTGTCCAAAATCAAATGTCTCAAATGGTAACAAAGATAAAAGACATCCTTCCATTTTCTTTACTTATCTCAAAGGTTTCTTTATGCCTAATAAGCCATTTAAATCAAATTAATCTTTTTCAAATTAGAAGCTTACTTTAGTAGTTAAATGGAACATGTAAAAGTATTCCAGAAGTTATCTGATTTTTTTTGCAAAATAATACCTAGACAATTTTTATGGCTCTATCTTTCAGTTTAATTTGCTTTCTAATATTTATAATTTCTTTATTATAATCAAGCCTTAAGTGTCTAAGAACTTGAAACTTAATTTTGCTAGCTCATAACAATTTGCAAATTACATATCTCAAGATTTAAGAATCTCTGTGTCTTTTCCTATTTAAAGACAGATTTAAGCATTCAGGAAGTCATAAATTTTAAATTCCTAATCTAATTTTCTCCATTTAAACATTTCTTTTTTACTCACTCTCTTATTCGGATTAAAGTACTTTTGCAAGTAACAATATTTTTGACACTTAGACACAATTTAATTTTCAAATATATAAGGCCGGTTGGGAGTTGTTTTTTATTACTTTAAGTCAGGTTAGTTAATAAATAGTATGCATTGCATAGCCTCGCAAGGTTAGGGCAGCAAGTAAGGCCCCGCATGGTTAAGGTAGTACGCAGGGATAAGGCATTGGGAAAAAAATATTTTCTAAATAAAGTGGGTTAGTTATCAGTGCTTAACAAGCTCTTTTTTATGAAAATTTCTTAATTTTTTAGTCTAATTTTAAAATAAAACGGATTATCCGTCCCTTTCATTAAGAACTGTTATAAAATAACGACAAATAAAATCTTAAATTAAATATTAAATTCTTAGGTATTTACTATCAAACCTACAAGAAATTCAAAAATGTTCTTTAAATTAATAGAAATTAAATTCTGATTAAATTAATTTTTACTTTTGTAATCAATTTGCAGAAAAATTTAATGGAAAAGCTGTAAAAAAAAGGTTCTAATACAGAACAACCTAAATAACATTCTACTAAAATATCAATTAAGTTTTTATCGTTTATGGTGCAAAAAGTACCTCTGATAATTAATTTTAGTTATTATTGTTAGGTTATATTACCATTTTCGATAGTTAGCGAATTTATTGCTAATTCTTGACAATTTATTTTTTAAAAATTTTCATAATCCGTAGGTAGATAGATTTTTATTTTTTTTGTGCCAAAGACCTCGAAAACAGTTGTCTCTCTTTAAGACTTGAAAAAGTCGTTTTAGTTATCAATATTTAGGCCTATAAGTATGTGAATGTGAATAAAAAGGGGGGAGGCGGATGTGCCACTTTTTAAAACCAAAAGTAAAACGTGCATGACCTCAGCCCATAAAAGAGTTACAGCTCTAAAATTCGGCACAGCAGTTGCTTTTGTAGAGAACAATATGGAACTGTGAAGAAACTGCGGCGGAACCGCCGCTCCCGCCGAAAACCGCCGTTTTCCGCCGATATTTTTTTCCTTCTTCTCGACATAATACAGTTAGGGAGTTGAATCCATTTTTATAGAAGCAGAAATATAATCTATGATTATGGTTTGGACCCTCTAAAACTGTAATCTACCCTTCCACTTTCCCCTCTCTTGTTGAAGATATCTTCAACGCCGATACGATTTTTGAAATATAAGATTCCACTTTTGTCTCTCTTGTTGAAGATATCTTCACCAAGAGAGGCAAAAGTGGAATCTTAAATTTCAAACATCGTATCGGCGTTGAAGATATCTTCACCAAGAGAGGGGAGAGTGGAATCTTACATTTCAAAAATCGTATCGGCGTTGAAGATATCTTCACCAAGAGAAGGGAAAGTAGAATCTTACATTTCAAAAATCGTATCGGCGTTGAAGATATCTTCACCAAGAGAGGGGAAAGTGGAAAGGTAGATTACAATTTTAGAGGGTCCAAACCATAATCATAGATTATATTTCTGCTTCTATAAAAATGGATTCAACTCCCTAACTGTAATAGACAATTTTCAATCATCTGAGATAAACTTTTTTTTCGTAAAAATTTCCCTTATATTTTCACTTGACACTTGTAAGATTTTACACTTGCATTTTTTTAATTATGACATATTTGAAATATTACAAGTGTGAAAATATAGGTTCCGGTTCCGCCACCGTTTCTTCACAGTTCCATATTGTTCTCTACAAAAGCAACTTCTGTGCCGAATTTTAGAGCTGTAACTCTTTTATGGGCCGTGATCATGCACGTTTTACTTTTGGTTTCAAAAAGTGGCACATCCGCCTCCCCCCTTTGTTCTATGGATTTGACATAAAGTAGGATGTTTGTTGGTCTGTGTCTGTATTTTTTTTTTTACATAACTTAGCTGTATCCGATTTAATCTCTAAGTTAGTGTACTTACAGTAGGAAAAGTACCTACCTATTTTTATTATATGTGGATGTTTTAAATATATAAAGTGAAAGTGAAACCTGAAACCAAATCCTTTGTAAAACTGAAAGCTTAGAAAACCACAGATAATGAAGTCAGCTAAACACCATGAACTAAATTTGAACCCTTTACAAACTTTAGAAAAAAAAATCTTCGCAATATTTTCGTTTAGGTTAAACAGAATTAATAAATGTATGGAAAATGTCCTTGCCTTTAGAATGTTAGTAATGTCAGACAAAGGATTTTACAATTAATTTGTTAGTTAGCTCAAAGATGATTTATCAACGCTGTTTAAGCATTTGTTTAAAATATTTGCTACCTATTTTGGTTACGATTTAAGTCACCCACCAAGTCATAAATATTTTTCCTAACAACCTTATGATCTGATATTATGCTCATGTTATCAAGTGCAAAATTAGCTACCTGAACTCTTATCTTTCAGAACCTTGTATGTTTTCTAGGAAAAAGCTTGTCTAAACTTATTTGGAAAAATCTCGATACCAGGGAGGAAGGGGTGGGGGGGGGGGGTTGGCAATTAAGCTTAAATAAATCTATAACCATTTCTTCTCTCCAATATTTACTGCCCAAAGGAAGAATATCAAGCTAAAGAAATAGGGGAAGGTTGATTTATGATCCATTGTCCTATTCCTATGTCGTTGCTGTATAAAGGGATTATTTTGGAGAGATCTCCTATATCCAATTTGCAATCTTGTAATGTTATCTGCTTGATGTGCATACGATTTAGCATTGGATAGCTTTATGAAATAGCACACTTAATATATTCATGCATGAAACTATGAGATATTATGTTTGTCTATTTGAGGCAGCTCAAGCTCAATTATAACCCAACTAGAAAGTGCGTAAAAAGAATTTCAAATTGAACTTCTCTTGATTTACTAGCAAGTTATATTTTTCATCCATACTCACATTTTTCACCGTAACGCGGTTTTAACTGTGTGCAATATGCATGGTATTTTTCTATCATTAACACAAGTTGCACAATTTGCTTTAAAAAGGTGTATTTTTTACACACCCTTTATTTCTCCAGTGAGATTACCTTTTATTGTTATTAGTAATACTATTAAGCTAATGTTGAAGATAATTTTTAAAAACTAGGTAGAAATTATATATTATTATAAAGGATGATTATATAATGATAAACCAGAATTTAAATTTTTAAAATATTGTGCCCATTTACGTAAATGTAAAAATGCTAAAGTTTATTAGGCCATCTGGATCTTGTAATAGTAGCTAACTTCTCACAATTTATAAGCATATCATTCTAGTAAAAACTAAATATGTCCTCAATAATTTGAACCTAAAAATGACAGAAAATGTGTCCCAGTGCTACCAAAAGGCTTCTTATCAAAAATATACAATCTTTTAGAGGTTCTACTACTTATAAAAGTATTAACTATTTGACTTTTACATAGCAGTTGATAATTTCCTTAATCTATTATTTACATAGAGTGATCAACACAGTTTAATTAAACATGTTATTTTTATTTGATAAGTCCAATACACAGTGTTTCATGTCAAGAACAATCTTCAGTTAGATAAATAAAAATACATGATGCTTTAAAGAGCATAAATTCTATACTGTTTATTAAAACCAAAAGATGATTTTTTTCTTGCAGTGGAGGTAAGGAACGAGGGGGGGGGGGGTAATTTTGCATAATAAAAAGGGAAAGAGGTGAGGTATTTAAATTTTAGCATTTAAACTATGACTAATGTTTCTTATTTGACACATAAAAGGCAATATGTACTTTGTAGTAATGAATATTATGCATGATATATATAAAAAAATTGCTATGATATGGCCATATAAGGTTAAGTTTGGTCCAGTAAGTACTTTTTCCGATGTATGCAGTGGTTGAAGACTTCATTTCTCATGTTGAGTGATGTTGTGGTTGATTTTGAAGCATGGGCAATGGAAACACATTCTGTCAGGCATAATTGGCATTTCTTGAAGTTTTGGTTGTAAGTCGTTGCAAGGGCTTTTATTGACCATTTTAGGCTGTGTGGCTTGTTCTGTTCTTTAAGCTTTGAAATGCAGTCAGAAAGCTTGGTACCATTGTTGTTGTGTCTAAATGAATGTAAGTGTTTGTAGTATCTGTTTTTAAAAGGTCCAGATGACAGCCCTATATATTGGTATTTAGTTTGGTTTGTTTCATCTGTGACAAGGGCTTTGTATACTAAACTTTCTGTAAGGCATTTTCCATCCAGGGGGCAATCTTGTGGATTCCTACAGTTGCAACCCTTTTCTGTAGGTAGGTTTGATTCACCCAGTAGTTTTTTGTTATGGCTTTGGATTATACTTCCCATGTTAGCCATTGTTGAATATGAAACTTTCAATTATAAGAACAATACAAAAATGAAAGTTATATACATACAATCATTTTTAAATATATTTTAAAGAGATTTTCTACTTCTGTTCTCAGATATCAATACAATGTAATATCTATTCATTCTAGGTACCGGATGTCCTCGCGGCTTTTTCTCTGCCATGGATGCCATGTGGCTGATGAAACAGTTGGATTCTGGCAAGATGTCTGTCCTGGACTGTCTGGCAGAGAGGGAATCTATACACAGGTACAGTACACTCAAACAGATATTTTCCAGAGATGGGGGGGCCCGGGGGGTCACATTGAAGTGTAAATTACAATGGTACCTAAAGTTTTATAACCCCTTTATTTTAATATTATTCTTGGCTTTAAAACTTTGGGCACTTTTAATAAAATTTAATTTATTTACTTAGAACTAGTACCTAGTTTCTTAACTTATCATTTTCAACAAATATGTTTTATCTGTATATTGGGTAATTTTGTTTAACATCATTAGAGATGTATATTAATACTAGCGGATTCACCCCCTAGAAGCCTCTAGGGGCACTTAAGGTAGGAGGGGAAAAAGTCGACCTCATCCCATTTGAAATTTGAGTTTCAAAAGAGTAAAGAAAATATTTTTGGGGGTGAAGGGAGTGAAGACACCCTCCACAAAAAGAGTTTAAAACCTTCCCAGGACCTATAAGAAGCTTCACTGTAAAGGAGAACAATATCGGTTCAGCGGTTAGCGAGATCCTTCGGGACAGACAAAAAACGCTTACTACTTTATAAACCCCGAACAAACATATTATGCAAATCTGAATTTTCAAAATAGCAGCTTTATTTTTCATTTAGGATGATTTTACAATAAATATGAAATGTAGATGCCTCTTTTGGTTACAAAATTCCACTGTTATTTTTTAATTAATCAGCACCAATAAAGCACAAGATCTCAAAAACAGCATTTGGGGGTAATACTGGTGAACAAACATATTATGCAAATCCAAAACAAAGCATCAAAAAAAAGGTTTTTTGGCACTTTTCTCCTCTTTTAAAGATTTATTATGATAAAATAATAATTTTTTAAGGGATGTATGCATTAATTATTATGAAATATAGTATAAGGTAGAAATTAAAGATTTTTCTAAATAAGAAATGATTGAAAAAAATAAATTCGATCCCTATCACTTTAGAGGACAGTTGCTGACCCCCAGTCTTTTGGATGAACCTAAATACATGTTAAAGATAAAAATTACTCTGAAAAGTATACAAAAATGTTTTTTTATGTGTTAAAAAAATTCATTTTAAAATCTTGATTTTGAGGATGATGACCTTTCAGATGCTCCTGATGGTGGTGATGGTGAGCCAAATGTTATCTAAGTACATGCCCATTACAACAACTTGTCTATTAACCTATGTACCGTTTTTTGTAGTCATAGCAGCCTCCAATGGAGCATTCCGACAAGAAATATAACCATCTTCTAAAAACTTCAGTATCCACCTTATGAATTGAAGTAAATAAAATTGCAATTCTTTTCTTTTTAATAATGCTAGGCTGGAGGATGCTATAACTACAAAAATTGGATCATAGTTTAATATATAAGTTGTCATCATGGACATGCACTTTGATAACATTTGGCTCACCATCACCACCAATAGGGGCATCTTAAAGGTCATCATCCTCAAAATCAAGATTTTGAAATAGATTTTTTCAACACACCAAAAAACATTTTTGTATAATTTTCAGGGTAATTTTTATCTTTAACATGTATTTAGGTTCATCCATAAGACTGGGGGTCAGCAGCTGTCCTCTAAAGTGATAGGGATCGAATTTATTTTTTTCAAGCATTTCTTATTTAGAAAAATCATTAATTTCTACCTTATACTATATTTCATAATAAGTAATGCATAAATCCCTTAAAAAATTATTATTTTATCATTATCAATCTTTAAAAGAGGAGAAAAGTACCAAAAAACCTTTTTTTTGTTGCTTTGTTTTGGATTTGCATAATATGTTTGTTCACCAGTATTTCCCACAAATGCTGTTTTTGAGATCTTGTGCTTTATTGGTGCTGATTAATTAAAAAATAACAGTGGAATTTTGTAACCAAAAGAGGCATCTAAATTTCATATTTATTGTAAAATCATCCTAAATGAATAATAAAGCTGCTATTTTGAAAATTCAGATTTGCATAATATGTTTGTTCGGGGTTTATAATAGGATACCGTCGATTGTCTTATCAGTTTACTTTATTGTTCCATAATTTGTTATGAATGCTTAACACTGTCTAGGGCAGGTTTAAGGCTATTTGATACCCCACCCCTCACTTGAAATATTTCGCATTTTGTGTGTGTGTGTGGGGGGGGGGGGGATAATTCAAACCTTCTATTGGGGGCAATGTCATTAGTTACAAATTTTTTTTGATGATGTCATTGTTTTGCCAAGTTTGATATTAATGCTTCATATTAGGATTTTTGTTTTTAATCTTTGACAAATATTTGATTTAGCGATTTACTTAAACGGGATTTATGTGCGCAGATGATGTTTTACCTAACTTTCTCCGGGGGGGGGGGGGGGTAACACTAGCGGTACAATTGATTTGTAGCTCCTAAAGATTATGCAGAAATAAAGTGCAGAATGTTCTACATTGGGATTGGGTACTGGATAAAGGGGGGAGGCGGATGTGCCACTTTTTGAAACCAAAACTTAAAGTCAAAGGAACTCAACTAAAAAAAGAGTTACAGGTCTGAGATTTTGCATGGCAGTTGCTTTTTAGGGCTACAATATGGAACAGTGAAGAAACGGCGGCGCAACCGCCGAAAACCGCCGAGAAATTGCAAAAAAAAATTTCGGCGAGAAACGGCGGTTTTCGGCGGTTGCGCTACCGTTTCTTCACAGTTCCATATTGTACCCCTATAAAGCAACTGCCATGCAAAATCTCAGACCTGTAACTCTTTTTTTAGTTGAGTTCCTTTGTTGACTTTTAGTTTTGGTTTCAAAAAGTGGCACATCCGCCTCCCCCCTTTAATTGATCATCCATTGGAAATCCCCTGTTCCCTGATGTTACTTGACATTCACTTAAGAGAACCCTTTGAACACATCTTTATATTCATCAACTATACCAAATTCAATCTAAACATGTAGATTTTTATCAACAGCGTAGATACTCTTCAATTTGTTAGGATTTTAGTTCTGTTATACTAAAAACTTTATTATTATTTAATTGATATCTTGTAAATAAATATTCTTTATTTAGTCCATTTATTTACTGTCTAAAAACCATTTTAATTCTCAGAGGAGCTTTGTAGTAGTAGTTCTTGAGTTCACCTCAAATTTGACCTATTACAAAAGATTATTAAATCAATGACAGTAGTTATGCTACAAAGGAAGCTTTTTATAGGTCCTAAGTGGATTTTACTGTTTTATGTTAAGAGTCATCCCTCTCTCAACTTTCAATTTTCGTTATCAAAGGAAAAGTAATAAAAGATTTGTGGGGATGAGAGGTCATATTTTCCATTGGCGATTTTTCTTGGTAGGATGTTTAAACTCTCCCTCCAAAGTAGCTATAAACCTGTCCAGTACTAAACTGTAAAGAAAGAACCATGTCAGTTCAGCAGTAAGCAAATCCTTTGTTACACACAGACAAACAGACAGTGATCCTGTTACTGTTGTATAAGGGGGGGGGGGGTTTAATGCAACCATCTCGTAATCAATGTATAAATGGCACTTAGAATTCGAATTTCGATCTGAAATTTTGCACGAGTAATCCTTGGTAGGTCTATTTTCCCTAAATCGAACAAAAAGTTGAAAAAGTAACAGCTAACGGCTCAGCCGTTTAGCCGTTTTTTTGGCTATTTTTATGGCAAATCTGTCAAAAATTACGTAGAAATCAACATTTTAAAACATATTTTTGCTTTAAATCATGTGAAATGATACAAAAAATATTTTTTTTAGATTTCTAGTACCAGCAACTACCGGCTAGAATCGTTTAAAAACTTTTTGGATCGGAAAAGAGCATTATGTGGAGAGAGGTTTCGTGATTTATTTCCATAGAAAAAAGCCAAAAAATTACTAAGCGGCTGAGCTGCCAGCCGTTAGCCGTTACTTTTCCAACTTTTTGTTCGATTTAGGGAAAATAGACCTACCAAGGATTACTCATGCAAAATTTTATATCGAAATTCGAATTCTAAGTGCCATTTATACATTGATTACGAGATGGTTGCATTAAACCCCCCCCCCCCCCCCCTTATATGTATTGGTAATTAAAGATTATACTAAACCTATCCCAGACAAATAAAAACTGTTCTTCATAAGCCAGGGACCTAGGGAAGTGAACCTTGAAAAATTAAAAGGGATAGGTGCATGAAGTGCATTTAACAAGTTTGATTGCAAGCATAAGTTACAGGAAACCCATCTAACATAAATAGATTTGTATTGCAATAAATGGCAGTCAAAAAGGCGCAACTAAAAAAGTAATCATGCTGTTTTTGTGAAAACAGGACAGTCATTTAAGTTGCAAACATCCAAAAAATATGATTTTCAAGTCTTGATATTTTAAAACTACCTGGTAGAAAATTGAAATTCTTTCAAATATACATATCATGTCATAAAGATGTACTCTTAACTACTGAACAGAAAAAATACGCATTTTACTAAATTCTAGTTTAAATGCACTTCATGCAACTACCCCTTTAAAAGAGTCTAATATTATTTTGATGTATGGATAGGAGTGTTAATATTGTCCTATTATTTACTTTATTTAGAGTACTAAGAATGGATATAAAATACGTGGATATTGTTAGAGATTCTCGCATATACTAATAAAATGTTTCTCCCAGCTGGTTAATATAACGATCTCCCCCTGATGACTTCACCCAATCCCATCCCCTGACCATGAAACACGTATTGACCAATATCTGAGGACAATATTAGCAACCTAAATTGACGACAACAATTTCCCTGTCACAATATCCACATATTCTATATTCATTGTTTTATGATCTCTTATTTTAAAATATCTGCTTAAGAACTGATTTTCTTCTGAAATGTTATAGATTGTTCTTGTTTCAAAATGAGTACATAGATGTTATCATATCAATATATTTTATAAATTCATATGCAGGGAGAAAGGAGAGTTCATTGATGGTTAAATAAATCGGAAATAATCCCTTTCGTGGCAACGCCCCTTAAGGGGCGATTCGTCCTATTTTAAAAATGGCTTTTGATAGGTTATTTTAGGTTAGGTTAGGTTATATTGGGATATGTGATTGCCCCACAGGGTTAGAGCTCCCCGCAGGGGCTACAAATTGGAGAAAAGCTACTGTATAAAAACGAAAAATCGCCCCTCAAGGAGCTTTGCCACAGAAGGAACTCTACCCAATAAATCCAAGCAATTTTGTTCGAACCAATATTTGCCAAATAACCAAGGCAGAATTTGACAAATTTGAAAGGGGCGGGCTGAATTATCGTCCATTTTCTTATCACTGTTTCCCTGACCAATATATAGGGATTTTTTTTACAGAAAAATACAGGGACAAATATTTCCATAGCCCTTGAAAGATTAGGTAAATTAAAAGGAACAAAGCATTACAAATAAATCATTTTCGGTTTAAATAAGATAACTATAATTGTTCCATATATTTTGGTTTGCCTTAATCCGTATCTGCCACTAGCTGCCCTAAGTAGGTGGGGGAGGGGATGAGGTTAAGTGGGGATATGGTAAGGGTATTTCTATTTTAGCCTGATGAAAATCTGATGTTTAATCCAAGTAATATCTATATCCATTCGCACCAATAACCTTAGAAAAAAATGTTATAAAATGCCAAAATTTGATATAAATTCTTTGTTGATTCAATTGTTAGATAAAATGCACTGATGATGACAAACATTTACTATTACAGCAGTCATCAACCATTTATAAAAATGTTTTCTCGTATTCATTTGAATCCGGTGGATAGGAACCGGTTCTCATGAATACGAAAAAACTATGTCTAGCATCGTATTATATCCAGTTTTCTACAAATATAGAAATGTACAATCATAAGATTAAAACTAGTTTTAAATCTTATAAATCTTAAAATCTTATAATTGTACATTCTATATCCGCGGAAAGCCGTTTATAATACGATACGAGAAATAACTATTATTGCATTACATAGTTACATTTTTAAGCAAGGGAGCTACTCAATGGTTCACATATTCATTTGTACTTATGAATCTGTAAGAAGGAAGTTATCAACGCCCACCGTAGAAATTCAAACTGAGGTTGTCTGCCTTCCCCCTTTTCCAGACACTAAGGGTTCCAACACAAACCTCTTCACGCTGATAAGCTCCAGTAGCATAATTAAGATACATTATTAGGTTCTTATAAGGCTTTTTAGAATACCTTATTTTTATTTTTTTTTATTTTATCAATTCAATGCTTTTCAATCATTACAACTATTTTATTTTTAAGAATAATTTAAGTTAACAAATAAAACTGTTTTCTTATGCCTTTCCATTTAAGTTTTTTTTTATCGCAACTAAGTCATTTTTCATAGTAAGCTTTTCTGTCTGATTCATACTGACATACTGACATTTTTAATACTTGATTATAGAGATGCTTCGCTTATAATATTGTACCTTATTGTAATAGGAATCAGTAATCAAAAAATCAGATCAATCGGATGATTTTATCACATAAAAAATTGTTATTAAAAAAGTAAAAAAAATCAACATGTTTAAAATGAACGTACGGACATTCTGGTAACGATTATAGAGTTGATACACTTTCTAAATCGTACCGAACTACTACAGGAATCACCATGCAAAGTTTGAAATCGATAGGACAATTCTAACATACCTAAATTAACGAATAAAAGCTAACTATCTCGGACGGACGGACGGACCGACCCTAATTATAGAAAAGCTTCGCTTTTAAAAATGAATTTAAATTGTCGTTGCTTTGTCCCTAATTAGTTAAGATTAAATAATTTCAAGTGTTTTTTTCTCTCATTATTGGTTTATTATTTAATTTAGGTGAAAATCGTCATTATGATCGTCATCATAGCTACCTGTGGATATTAAAATGAAAAATTATAAGATTAAAATCAATTTTGTTAGTCTTGAGAGACTATAGGCCTGGGCTATCAAAAATTTTATTAATTTTTATGATTTTTATTTTAGTATTCGTGGAAAATTGTTTTCAATACGAAGTTATACATGATTTTTTAGTATGGCCGAGAACAGGTTTTATTCCAGGGAATATTAATCGGTTTCGGGGCCATACAGGGAAACATGTAAACTAGTTTATACTAAACTAGCGGCTGCGCCTCTAGCATCTATGGGCTTTATATTCGAAGGGCAGAAAAATAGCCTAAAACCATACTCAGACTGATTTTTGAAAAATTGAATAGCCTAAAACCATCCAAGAGCCTATAAGAGGCTTCACTGTAAAGAAGAACATATCGGTTCAGCGCTTAGCGAGATCCTTCGCTACAGACAAAAAAGCTTGTTACTTTTTATTATAGGACTAGCGGCTTCGCCCCTAGCCTCTAGGGGCTTTGCCCCAAGAGGTAATTAAAGAAAAAAAATAATTACCTCTGGAGATGCCCCCACAAATTTTTAAATAATTTTTTTAAAAATTGAGGGGTGATTTTTCTCATTTTTGGGGGGGGGGTTTGGGGTGTCCCACCCCCTAAGAAAATAGCCTAAAACCACCACAGGACCAGTAGGTATATTCCTTGAAGAGTAGAATCCGATTGGTTCAGTGGTTACCGAGATCTTAAGGGACGGACAGACAGACAGACGGACGGACAGACATCATTCTACTTTGTATTATAGATAATGGATGTTGTAATCCTTGATATTTTTTATAACCTATTCTTTATGGTTGTTTAATTACTTTCAATGTTTCACGTTTTGCATTTAACTATTTCATGTTTTTGACATGCTGCTATACATAAAATTAATTACCCTTGCTTATATAAGAGTTAGAAAGGGTAGGGGGCATATTGAACTATTTGTGTCAAATTTACACTGCACTTGGGTGAAAGAATACAAAATTGAAAAAGGAAACGATCATTTTGTAGGTATGAGAAGTAGTTTCAATATGCAGTAGTAAAAATTTGATTGAAACAGCTGTTTGCCAAAAATTGTTGTAAATGGCGACCTTTGGATACTTTTAAATTTATTATTGTAGCGTCTTTTCATTGAAAACGATTCATTTATTTCTATTTTGATATGAACAATTTGTTTTGTTAAAAATGTCCGCTACGCCTCATGTTAATAATGCTTTGTTAGTAAAATCAGAAACACTTTCATTAGCATATTAATGTTATCTAACTAATTTATTCATTAATTTGTTGGAATGCTTTGTGGATTTTGGGTAGAAATTCGCAGCTGTTATTATTGATTAGATTTTGTGAGAGCAACTCGTCATTGAAAATATTTTACATCATCTGAAGTTGAGTTATGAAGTTAATAATGTACACGCTTTCAGTTCTGATAGTAGACAGTTCTAATGCCATTAACATCACCTACATTTAACTACTAGATTCCAATTATTAGTATAGATTAAAGTAAGCCATCTGCCATACTCATTGTAGTATTAGGTACAAGCTCTTTAAAAAAGCGGGTCTTACATATGAATTTTCTATCTGATATTAGGACGCTCACATTCCTTTGCATCATATGTTGTTTATGTTTATGTTTATGTTTATGTTTATGTTTATGTTTATATAATTCTCAGGGCCCCTAATGGAGCATATTGAGAATATTAGGGAATCATCAAAACATGTTAATTTTATCACAGTTATAAGTTCAATCAATAGAATATTCATCACAAAAACAGTTTTGTTAAAAGTCTTTAATGTTTGTCATATTCTTTCTTGAAAATGTACAGGTTTCTTGCAGATTTTACGTTGTCTGGTAGATTGTTCCAAGATCAATAACTTTTTTTTATACATCTGTATTGACACGTTTTTTCTTCAGGTTAAGTGGGTTGGCAGTTAGTCTAGTAACTCTTTCTGAATTAACATTTGCTCTTGTGAACCAAATATTTTCTTCTACTTTGTCAACTTTGTTGAGAATTTTGTAATCTTGAATCATGTCAAATTTGGAACGTTTGTCCTCCAGCGATGATCTCATCCCTTTTTCTGGTCTAATTTCTAAATATGCCGAAAATCGAAAAAGATGATACATATGATTTTTAGGTTTCTAAAAACTGATCCTTTGATAAAAAGAAGCATTTTGCTTTACTGTGCCATAGCGCAATGTAACACTAAAGCCAACACAATAAAAAGATCTTAAATAACAATAATATACTCAAACAACTTAGAAATGTTTTCTTTTTCAGAATCTTAAGTCAGACGACACCCTCCAACACGTGCAAGAATTTTGCTACCTGTTCTCTGGATCCAACCACCAGATATCCAACAGTCAATCTCAAACTAGTGCTTCCATTTCAGGTATTCGTTTTAGAGTTCTTGTCAGCTATCCTTCTTCTATCCTAATTCACTGAGAATCAAATAAAAAGCTAAATTAACATTGGAAACTAGTAACCAAAATATACATCTATAATTTATATATTTAGTACAATCATCAAAAATGAATAGCTAAGTCTAATTATTTAGTTCTTAGTGTAAAGATATACAACTATAGAAAAACAAAATTATTGGTTTTATTTTTTTTACATCTTGTTGGCAAAATTTTCTATTTTTCAATCACAGTAAGTACGATATACATACTGCTGTCAACTAGGATTGGGCCGGATAACCGGATAGTTTCAATATCCGGTAACCGGCCGGATATCGAAAATGGCCGGATATTTCATTTGGTATCTAGCTAAGCGTATTTCTCATTTTTTATCTGTTGTTCTACACTAAAATTTATCTAAAGATATACTATTTTACATACATGAGGCCTTTTGTAGAAGTAAATTTTATAATGAATAAGTTGGTAGGTAGGTATTCAGTTACCTTTCCATTTAAAATCAATTACATTTTCAATTCAATATTTCAATTGATTTCAATAAAGTGTTTGGAACGAAATTGTAATTACATCATAAATTTGATTTGGGATAATATTGCTGAAAGAAATAACATTGACCAAAAAAAGAAATAGGAAAAATCTAAGTTTAAGTTTAGCTTGCAGAAAATCAAGTATCTGGAAGTTTTAACTTTGCCTGGTATAGGAAAGGATACTTAACTTGCTCTAACTAGATACCATTTATACCTTCTTTAGTTATATGGGGTCCGTTAATTGTCCAACTAGCTGACGCAAGTTACAACTAAGATTAATCTTTTTTATTAATATAGAAATTATTTATTAAACTAAAATCAAACACGATTCTTTAGTCTAAAATACACAAATTAAACCCTTAATATTTTGATTATAATTATAATGATCCGTCGAAAACGTACTAAATTACAAAGCCATTACGTGTGAATTATATAAAGGTACAACAAATGCACATAAATGTAATATAAACTCTTAAATTCAAATGCATATATTCAAATTTGCATTCCAAATTTATGTTTCTTTGAATGTTACTTTTTTAGGTGACATTATCCTCATATAAAAGTAACAGGATCTGTATTTGTACCATAGGATCTCACTAACCGCTGAACCGATAGGGATCTTCTTTACAATGTATCTTCTCATGTCCTGGGAAGGTTTATATCTATTTTAGGAGAAGGTACCACCACTCTCCAAAGAGAAATCGCCCAAATTTACCAAAAAATATAAACAAATTATATGGAAAGATAAATGACTCGGAAGAAAAATGTTTTTTTTTTTTCCAACCTAACTGTTGTTTTCTTATTTCCCTTGCGGGGTATTTGGCTGTTTTTGGTGGTGTAGAGAGTTGTAGACTCCTGTCAGGGGGTTGTACGTGGTGAGGACCCATTGATTGAATGTATTTATCAATTTAAGGGGGGGGGGGGGCGGGGGTTAATGCAACCATCTCGTAATCAATGTATAACTGGCACTTAGAATTCGATTTTCGACCTGAAATTTTGCATGAGTAATCCTTGGTAGGTCTATTTTCCCTAAATCGAACAAAAAATTTAAGAAGTAAAGGCTACCGGCTGGCGGCTCAGCCGTTTAGCCATTTTTGGCAATTTTGAAGGCAAATTCATCACAAAACTTATCTCCACATAATACTCTTTCTCGCTCTAAAACGTTCTCAAACGGTTCTAGTCGGTAGTTGCTGTTACTAGAAATCTAAAAATGTTTTTTTGTATCATTTCACATGATTTAAAGCAAAAATATGTTTCAAAAAATTGATTCCTACGTAATTTATGACAGATTTACCCTAAAAATAGCCAAAAACGGCTAAACGGCTGAGCCGGTAGCCGTTACTTTTTAAACTTTTTGTTCGATTTAGGGAAAACAGACATAACAAGGATTACTCATGCAAAATTTCAGATCAAAAATCGAATTATAAGTGCCATTTATACACTGATTACGAGATGGTTGCAATAAACCCCCACCCCCCTTTTGTCAGAGTATTCTGATATTATTGGCTCAATTGGTTAAATTATTTATACTTTGCTCCTACCAACATAACAGTTTTTGTTTAGGTGACCCATCTGTACGACACAGATAACCCCACCCACCTCCAGCCTCAGAATGTCCTGCAAGATTCTACCCCCAGGTTGGATTTTTTTAGACGTAATGCTTCTAAAAAATAATTGTTTTTTAGTAGCAAAGCTACTTTAAACTCACGTTGTCTGTTCGTTTGTGTGTAGCGCTATTTGGAAAATTGGATTTTCTCTGCTGCTATTTAAGATTGACTGCTGATTTTTTAAAAAAAGATATTCCTTTACATAGAGAACCCAGAATATATCTTACTCTGTCTGTCGGTCCGTCGGTTATGCCACCAAAAAGTCATAAAAGTATAGGTAGGTATACATGTAGGCTTTGTGTGCATCTAAGTCCTAACTTCAGAAAACCAGGGCTACAACAACATGAAGTGAAGGCTTTGTGAATTTCTTCTATTCTTGTATGTTCTTATTATTCTCCCTCCCTTTTTTTATGAATATTTGCTCTATAATTTACTTTGTCAGTATGTCAATCCATGATTTTTTGTGCGTTACTTTTGGATTTTGTAATTTTCTTTTTTTTTCTTTTTCCAAATAAGACTTAAAAGATATTTGTAAAAACTTAATAACATATAAAATATGGTGTTAAAAAGTAAAAATAGTTATAAAATATGAATATTTTGCTTTTAAAATATTTAAATTTACCTTTTTTAATAACGGATAATAGAGATTTGATAACAAATATTAATACAAAATTTTATAATATTTGGATACTTCTACTCTTTGATCTTTTTATAGTTGGATTTGAAGATTATATTTACTAGACTTTTTTAACAAATATTTATGTGATATTTAAAAAAATAATTCTTTAAAAATAATGAATAAAAATATAGACTTTTTTAACAAATATTTATGTGATATTTAAAAAAATAATTCTTTAAAAATAATAAATGTAGTAGCATAAAATATATATAGCAAATAGTTTTCTTTTCTTTAGTAGCGACTCGGCTGTGTTTATATTTCCGACGTTATTTAAAGACCTAATTGAAAGTCGACACAGAGTCTCCACCTCGTGGGTAGAGTTAAATATACAAATAGATTGTGCTTTCTCTATTCTTTAATTTAATGAACGTCTAACCGTACGTAAATATATTGTCAATTTGACAATATTCGGAGGTTACTCAAAACCGAATATTTTTTTATAGGAAGAAAAAGCGCAAGAATTCCCAAGTTAGCCCGGGAAATCTTTTGACCTGGATCCAGAAACAAATTGAGCCCTACGATATTCAGGTGAGCTTAAACAAATGGGTGAAACAATTAATTTATTGATGTGCACAGTAGGGTGGGAGTCATATATATGTATGATAAGCCCCATTCAAGTTTCAAAAGTGACTTGGCTCTTATGGCTGCCGGCGCGCGGGGGTTATAAATAGTACCCACCCCCTTCTAAAACCAAAAATTTAAATTCCTTCAAACACAGGCATGTTGCATATCAAAATGACCGCATTGAAATGCTGATTGCGAATCTGAAAACCGGTTTGATAAATATTGCTCCTAGTTCGAATAAGATCTCAATATGTACCTAAAAACAGCTGATTTAGTCAAAATTGTTCATTTTAGAAGGTTATTTGAAAATCATTTCAGACTGAATCAATATTTTTTAAAACGATTTTCAGATCTGTAATCAGCATTTCAATGCGGTCATTTTGATATGCAACATGCCTGTGTTTGAAGGAATTTCAATTTTTAGTGGGCACATTTTATATCCCCCGTGCGCCCGTTGTTTTTGGATTAAAAAACCCTCTTTCAAGTTTTACAGGGTTTTATATTGGCCCAGTAACCCTTGCCAATGTCTACTAATGTGAAATTCCAAAATCGACCCACCCTAGTGCACAGGGTCCTCCAGGAGGTCTGGGTTGTGCAAAGCCGACTCGAAAATTTGGACCCACCCCCCCTTAAATAACCCCAGGAGTGTGGATGTATCCCCTTACATCTCCCTTCTGCACGCCACTGAATGAATTTAGCAATTTTAATCGATTAATTTAGGTTATTTTTTCTTGTGTATTTCTATGAACACTTCATGGTTATGATTTGAACAATCATGCAAAAGATTTAAATCGATTAAAACTTTTTTCTCGTATTCATTCGAATACGGTGGATAGGAACCGGTTCTCATTCATACGAAAAAACTATGTCTAGCATCGTATTATATCCAGCTTTCTACGAATATAAAAATGTACAATCAAAAGATAAAAACCAGTTTTTTAGCCGGTGCCTTCGGCATCTCGGGGCTAAAAAAATAGTTTTAATCTTATAATTGTACATTCTTTATCCGCGGAAAGCCGTTTAAATAATACGATGCGAGAAATAACTATTATCCTAATATGTTATTTGTAAACTCTTTGTTAAAGTTAAAGTACATATAAATTGGAATTTCCTGTAATACTTGATAGTATTGCAGATACTCCATAAGTAGAGTCGGTACATTCGTAGTTCGAAATTAAAGATAAAGGTCTGAGTTTTCTAGTGTAGATTTCCCTTTTTTCTTTTATGATTTAAATATTTGCTTTTCAACCTAGAATCTAGATAATTTTAAATATATTCATAATTAGGTAATATTAACACTTCAATTAATTAATATACATTTGATTGTTTAAGGCCCCAGACATGAAAGTTTGTTTTCAAAATGGACTTATTCTCTGCGCTGTTGTGCACAGGTAAACTATTTCTTAAGGTGGATGTCTATCTGTAAGTCCGTCCTTGTTTCACTCACAAACTCTATTTTGGCTTTACTGTGTTTGAAGCGAGGCAATAACTCGTTGATTGCTCGACCATTTTTTGTAAGTCTTTACTGTGACTGTTGAATGGTAAAGGCATTATTCTTGCTCTTTCTATTGAAGTCATGCGACTTACAAGGAATTATACTTACTATTTTAACTAACTACTAGCGATTACGCCCCCTAGAAGCCTCTAGGGGCACTTGAGGAGGGGGGAGTCGAATTTGATAACCCAATTTCTTATTTGAGATTTTAAAAGACAAATTTTAAAAAATATTTTGGGGGGTTGAAATTTTTTTTTGAAGAAAATAGTTATAAACCTTCCCGGGACTTATGAGAAGCTAACCTGTTAAGGAGAACCCGATCGGTTCAGCGGTTAGCGAGATCCTTCGGTACAGACACACAGACAGACACACAGACAAACATCCTGTTACTTTAGTATAAGGATGACACAGTGTTGTCCCGAATCGAATACGAAAGAAAGCCGACATTCTACCAATGCCGCGGGTTTCAAGTCTTCCAAAAGATTAATGGCTTAGGACGAAACATTCGATTTAAAGACAAATAACGAAGTCACTTTAAGTATTATTACAAAACCTATTTAGATATTTTAACCCATTACATTATAATTATATATATAATTCTATGTTTGTGTAAGGGGGGGGGGGGGGTTTAATGCAACCATCTCGTAATCAGTGAGCAAATGGCACTTAGAATTAGAATTTCGATCTGAACTTTTGCACGAGTAATCCTTGGTAGGTCTATTTTCCCTAAATCGAACAAAAAGTTGGAAAAGTAACGGCTAACGGCTCAGCAGTTTTGCCATTTTTTGGATATCTATAGTACAAATTATTCACGAAACCTTATTCTTGTTGCCACTCTAAAACGCTATCAAACGGTTCTAGACGGTAGTTGTTGGTACTAGAAGTTTCAATAATGGATATTGCTATTAGTTAACATGAATTAAACCAAAAATATGTTTTAAATAGTTGATTCCTACGTAATTGATGATGAATTTACCCTGAAAATAGGCAAAAAAACGGCTGAACGGCTGAGCCGCCAGCCGTTACTTTTCCAACTTTTTGTTCGATTTAGGGAAAATAGACCTACCAAGGATTACTCATGCAAAAGTTTAGATCGAAATTCGAATTCTAAGTGCCATTTGCTCACTGATTACGAGATGGTTGCATTAAAAAAAAACCCTTATTTACAGAAATAGATGAAAAGTTGAAGATAGTATAATTTCTCGTATTCATTCGAATCCGGTGGATAGGAACCGGTTCTCATCCATACGAAAAAAAACTATGTCTAGCATCATATTATATCCAGCTTTCTACGAATATAAAAATGTACAATCATAAGATTAAAACCAGCTTTTTTAGCCCGTGCCTTCGGCACCTCGGGGCTAAAAAAAATGGCTTTAATCTTATATTTGTACATTCTATATCCGCGGAAAGCCGTTTATAATACGATGAAAGAAATAACTATTCCCACAATTCAATTATTTTCCAGTTGAACATGGATAAAGTTTTCTTTTCTGAAGAATATTGGACAATTTACCTTAAACTTAAAGTAGACCACAAAAAAAAACTGAAACATGACTACAAACAAATGCATTTCATGCTTAATTTAGATTTTCTTACGGAGGGGGTGGAAGAGCCCCCCTGTAGTTTAGAATCATGTTTTTAAAGTTGAAGAGCCCCCGGTTGGTGGGGAATGTTGTGATCCACTTAGAGATTTAAGGGAATATGCCTATCAAATATTTTAACTTTTATCGACATTCATTGATTCATTGTAACCCAACTGAACAATAAGTCTATTTGTGTAACCTTCTCATGAATCCTTATATATTAAGTTACTATTTCAGGTATCGGCCAGATCTGGTCCACTGGGACTCCTTGGATGCCACCGCCAACATGGAGAACATTCAGTTTGCCTTTGATATTCTAGAACAAGAACTGGGACTTCAACCAGTTATTACGGCGGCAGAGGTATGTTGATAGATAGTTATAATTGTTGATAGATAGATATATTATTTGCATTTTCGCAAACCTTACGTGTTTTCCTTTGGCATTAGAGTCACAGAGGGAGGAGACATTTGAATGTAAAATTTTACTCATACCCAAGTTTCATAAACACGTTCTCTAATTCGTTGACTTTTAAACTTTGGGTACTTTTATTCCTATTTGTACGAAATAGTAGTGTCAAAACTTTGAATTATTTTAATCTAGAGAGGATCGAAGGTATTTTTAGTCCATTGTCTTTTCCCTGAAGGTCCCTGCTTAGAATTGGAGTGTTTTTTTTTATTTTTTGTCCTGAACATATTTTTCTTTCTTCTTAAAGTACAGTTTGTATCATATTTATTGCACAAAATATGTCGGGTATAAGAATAATGTTTCAATCTAGATTTTTATAGAGAAATAAATATGATTAATTTCTACAAAACTATTGTGGTAAGCCGAACGTTTCAGCTCACAGGGTTGCGAGTTCGAGTCCAACGAGCCTTGGCCTTGAATTATTCTACCAAAACAAACTAGCAGGATTTAGTCATACAGAAATTATATATTTAACTGAATAATATTTACAATGAATGTTTACTATATATATACAACAGATTATAACAATGGTTAGGTTTGAAGGGGGTGTGGGACGCAAGGGCTTAGCTCCCGGCGGTAGACAGGCTGTGGGGGCAGCTGTGGTAAAAGGGGAGGCAGCGCCTCCCGGTTGTATAATCGCGTGAGGGGCGCGTGATAGCTGCGTGTTTGAGCCCCTCCCCACATTTAGGCAGGCCAGTTTGACCGCTGGATAGCGGGGTCAACATCGGTCATGAGATGAATGGTGATATAATAAGATTAGTGCAGAGGGTTTGTTATGATAAGTCACAGCGTAGCAACTCTGTAAACTGCCTGTCCGTCTGGTTGTCGTATTACCACACTATCATAATTTAGCATGTTGTTAAAAAGAAAAATTATTTAATATTTAAGTCAATAGGTAAATATAGGGGCAATTTTATCCAAAAGTAAAAACTAAAAATAATGAAATAAGAAGGGGAAATTGTTTGGTCAAACAAACGGGAAAGGTTGAAAGAGGATTGAAGAATGCATATATACAAAAAAAGATGAGATGAAAAGAAAGAATAGTAAAGGTTGTATATTTGCCAAAGGAATGCAACCTTTAAGAGTATACAGACAGACCGACCTTCTAAATTTGAAGCCTGCATGCATTTTTAGTTTGTTTTTTATGAATCTTTCTTTTTTTATCATTGTTTTCATATCCTTGATACGCGAGGAAAAATATAATTAACAATATCCCTTGCTATTAGAGCCTTCTACCCTGGCCTCCCCCCTTACAAGTTTTAGTTTATTATTTATAACGATAGTTCAGGGATATTATATAAACCAATACCTATTCATGAATTATATCTGATAAGGAATAGAGTGTTTAACTGTCAGTCTGTAATGATGAAATGATATGTCCTCCTTTAAAGTGAAGCTCCTTAAAGGTCCTTAAAGTTCTATGATTGTATTGATAAATTTTAGCGAATGTACGAAAATTTCTATGACTTACCTATGTATTCAGAAGAACAACATTTTTTCTGAATTTTTCTCACAGTCGTTTTGGAAATCTTAGCGGATATACAGACAAACAGACAGACAGACATATAGAGTATATATGTTGCTTTGTTATACAGGATAGGGACCGGATCAGAAAGCTTAACTCATACAAAAAGAGATTTTATTGTGTAATCTTCTTTGATGCATTTCTTTGGATTAAAACATAATCTTATATTCTTTGGTTTTTATCATAGTCCTGCCACTCTATAGGCATATTGTTTGTTGTCGGTCATGCATAATATTAATCATATTTGCTCCATGGGATTGTAACAGTATCTCTTCCTTATTTTTTTCATAACTAGCGGCTAGGCTCCAAGTAGCCCCTAGGGGCACTTAAGGTGGCGGTGCAGGGGAGGGTAGTCGACCCCCCAAAAAATTTCAATAGTTTTCTTTTCAGTAAAACAAGGATGACAACATCTATAAAAGCGAAGCACTGAAACTGTAGGACAAACGGACAATAACATTTGTTTATTGTCTGAACTGAATAATCAAAAAATAAAAGTATAAGAGTCAAAGCAAAATTGTAAGTAAATTTGTTGAAAAACTGCTTCATACAGGATAATGTTTATGGAACATACTTACATTTTTAGGACTTGATTATAGAGTTGCTTCGCTTATAATATTGTTCTTTGTTGTCCCAGGAATCAATATACCAAAAATCAGATTAAACGGATAATTAGATCACATAAAAATTTGTTGTTAAAAAGGCAGAAAAATCAACATGTTAAAAGTGGACGTGCGGACATTCTGGTAATGATGTTAGAGTTGCTACGCTTTCTACATCGTAACTAACTACTACAGGAATCATCATGTAAAGTTTGAAATCGATAGGACAATTCTAACATGCCTAAATTAACGAATAAAAGCTATCTATCTCGGACGGACGGACGTACGGAAGGACGGACTGACCCTAATTATAGAAAAGCTTCGCTTTTAAAAAATAGAGGGTGATTTTTTCCTTGGTAGGATGGACAAACCCTGCCCCCAAAAATTATTAACCTTACCTGGACCTGTAAGAAGCTTCACTGTATAAGAGAACCTTATTGGTATATCTTGGATATCCTTTGCCACAGACAAAAAAAATCTTTGACCTTATCAGCACTTTCATTTGCTTTTTAAATCACAATTTATATTTTGTTTCGTTTCTATTGTATGAAATTGATCTTGTTCAATCAAAATAAATATATGAAAAAGCATGTAATACAAATTAAGATTTTTAGATAATTATGAATTGATTACCATAGTAAAAAATATAATCCTGATTTAATAACAATGGATAGGTTGGCTGTCATCTCATATCTTACTGCTCCTAATCAAAGGTGTAACATTAGTAGTGAGAGTAGAAGGAATGCCTTGGTACAAGCAACTCAATACCATGCAGTTAGAACTTCCAGAGTAGTGAAATTTAGGGGTTAGTTGATTCTAATAGTGAGGAATTAATGAAGTTTAGATAAGTATACCTAGCTTTTTTATTAGTGTATAGCTTGTTATTGCTGCGCTACTAATTTTCTTGTTATTGATTATCTTTTTTTTAGTTGCAAGATAAAGATGGAGAGGTGGATAGGTTGGCTGTCATCTCATATCTTACTGGGGTTTATGAATTATTCAGGTGATAAATAGATAGATAATTAGATAAATAGAAAGACTGTTATATTTTATCTTTTATTCAAGTGATGTATAGATAAATAATCATAAGATAGGTTGGATGTTATCTCATATCTTACTGGGGTTTATGAATTATTCAGGTGATAAATAGATAGATAATTAGATAAATAGAAAGACTGTTATATTTTATCTTTTATTCAAGTGATGTATAGATAGATAATCATAAGATAGATTGGATGTTATCTCATATCTTACTGGGGTCTATGAATTATTCAGGTGATAGAGAAATAGATAGATAGAAAGATTGTTTTATCCTCTTTTTTATTAAAGTGATGTATAGATAGATAAATAGTTAGATAGGCTGTTATCTCATAACTTACAGAGGTGAATTCTTAAAAATTATTTGCCTCATTAAAATCAGTTTGCCCCACTAAAATCAGTGAGGCTCGCTAAAAATTTAGAGGGGATAATTTTGCCTCACTAAAATTTTAGTGGGGCAAACTGATTTTAGTGAGGCAAAAGTTTTTTAAAGAATTCACCTCTGGTTTCTATGTTATTTATGTGGTAATTTTTTTTTATAATTCTTGTTTTGTTAATGAATTTCACATGAAAAGAATAAACAAATTACCTAGCATTAGTTTAATTCATATATTTGAAAACCTTTTACCATTGATTAAATTTTTAATCCAGTAAAATCGCATTTGAAAATTAGAAATTAATTAAAAGTACTTCTGTAGAATTTAATTTAAATTGAAAGGTTTTGTTTTGTGAATATTTTTAAAAAAAAATAATGAATATTGAACAAATAAAATTAGGTTATTAGCAAAGCCAAATTTATTTTATATTTAGGATCAAATTTCATTTTTATTTTATTATGTTTCATAATAATTTATTTTATTTGTTTCCTCAAAAACTTTTCTTGAATTTTGATTGAATGGTTCTAAAATATAAGACTATTTTAAAATGGCGGCTATTTAAATAAAACCTTCAACTTTTTATTTTTAACATGATATTAATGATGAATTTTATTTTAGACGTGAAATTCCGCAGACACAAACTCAAGAAGAGGGAGGAATGCAGAATATGGATGATTTGGACGACAGTGTGTATTATCATAATCATAGGTATATTAATAGATAGATTTATATATATACAGACACAAACTCGAGAAGAGGGAGGAATGCAGAATATGGATGATTTGGACGACAGTGTTTATTATCATAATCATAGGTACATAGATAGACAGACGACAGGCAGTTAGTCAGTCAGACGGACAAAAAAAAAGCAGAAAAAAGTTAGATAAATTAAAAGATTGGTGTATAAATGAAAAAAAATATTAAAACTACAAAAACACCTCTATACGGTAAGAGAATTATTTAGATAGTGTTTAAAGAAAAGTAAAATTTTATTATTAGATACCTAATACCTATTATTTTTTCTTATTGCATCAGGTGCTGTTCGCGGTAAAATGTTGTTGGAATTGAATAGATTATTCCAAAATTAAACTAGAGTCTTTAAGGCTACAAGCGTCCAAACGGCTGAACGTAAACGTTTTGTCATTAAAACCGGCAAGAGTAGGCCTACAACTAAATACCTTTAAAAGACTTCAGCAAGATTTCTTTACCTAAAAACTGCTTGTGCATTATTGGATCTTTGCTATTGCAGTTTCTTTAAGCCTACATAGGCTGCTTAGTAAACGGAAACTTATACTATCCGCCGTTAAAGTTCATAGGTTTTTGAAAATAATCGATACCAGCAATATTTTACCGGGAACTGCATCAGTTCAACAGTTTTTTTTTTGTTAATAAAAAAAATAATAATAATTGTAGGGAAAAGAGGGAGCACAAAAGAACTGTAACGCGAGAGGACTCGGAAACTTGGTCAATGGCGCAATTATTGGCAAGAGATAACAAAGAGTATAAAAGGTAATAGGTAGATAGATGAATAGATAGGTAGCTTGAAAATAGTTAGGTAGATAGATTTATAAATAAGAGACATATAGATAAATAAAATGAAAATTAGGAAAGCTTGGTCAATGGCGCAATTATTGGCAAGAGATAACAAAGAATATAAAAGGTAATATATATATAGATATTTAGGTAGGTTGATTAATAGTTAGGTGAATAGATTTATATATAAGAGACATATAGATAGATAAATTGAAAATTAGGAAAGCTTGGTCAATGGCGCAATTATTGGCAAGAGATAACAAAGAGTATAAAAGGTAATAGGTAGATAGATGAATAGATAGGTAGCTTGAAAATAGTTAGGTGAATAGATTTATAAATAAGAGACATATAGATAAATAAAATGAAAATTAGGAAAGCTTGGTCAATGGCGCAATTATTGGCAAGAGATAACTAAGAATATAAATGGTAAAAGGTAGATGGATAGATAGGTAGGTTGATAAATAGGTAGGCAGAAAGATAGATAAATAGAGACAAATATAAATAGATAGACAAAATATAAATAAAGGGTGTGCAAAAAAATGCTGACTTTTTTAAAATTGCGCAGCTTGTGTTAATAGTAGAAAAATGTTATGCATATCGTTAGAACCGCTATGAACTCTATTTTTTTGAAATATAAGAACGGAACCTGTGCTACGCATAGTTAAAGAGCTACGTGTTAAAATGTCCCAACTGATGTAAAACTTGACTTGTGAGTAAATTTTAAAATATAACTAAAAATTAGAGAAGATATTTTGCAAAAAGAGATGCCTACATTTTTAAATTTTAAATTGCGAGGCTTGTGTTAATAGTAGAAAAATGTTACGCATACCGTTAGAACCGCTATGGACTGTATTTTTTGGAAATATAAGAACGGTTCCTGTGCTACAAATAACCTTGGAGCCAGATGGTAAAATGAACCAAAATTTACTCGCAAGTCAAGTTTTGAGTCAGTTGGGACATTTTAACACTTGGCTCCTAAACTATGCGTAGCACAGGAATCGTTTTTATATTTCCTAAAAATAGACTTTTTAGCGGTTCTAACGCTAAGCGTAGTATTTTTCTACTATTAACACAAGCCGCGCAATTTCAATTTTAAAAAAGTCCACATTTTTTTTTGCACACCCTTTAGATAGATACATTGAAGATTTAGAAAGGCAGGTCCATGGTGCAATTGTTTTAATACGGACAAAGTACATATTAACAACTGATAAAAAAAAGTGTTTTTTATAGAAATGTTCTAAATAATTTTATTAAAATTGTTTTTTGTCATCCCATAGATTATATTTTATTATCTGAGATTATCTTTCAATTTTAAGCTTTAATTATAGCAGCACAGATTTTAATAGTTTAATTTAAACTAGCGGCTTCGCCCCTAGCCTCTAGGGGCTTTTTCTAAAGGTTCAGGGGAGAATTTTAAAATTTTTGTTTACATTTTTTTTATATATTTTTTGTATTTCATAACATTTTATAACTCTTTATAACATTTTATAACTCTATATAACTTTTTATATTTATTTATATTAATTTATATTATTTAGGTAAAACCTTTGAATTTTTCTTTTTTTTTATTGTTTTTTAAAATTTCCTTGCCATTAGCCTTTTTGGGGCTTCGCCCCTACAGGAGATGGAAGTTTTCACAATCTTTTTGAATTTGATAAAACAAAGTTTAAAAAAAGAAAAGAAATTTAAAAAGAAGAAAAATGATGGAAAATATAAAGAAAATATAAAAAAGTATAAAAATATATAAAAAGATATAAAAATATATAAAAACTTAAAAAAACATGAAAATTAGAAAAAAATATGAAAATTTTTTTTTGGGGTGGAAATTTTCATTTTTGGGGGGGTTGGGGGTCCCCCCAAGAAAATAGCTTAAAACCACCACAGGACCAATAGGTATATACCCTGAAGAGTAGAATCCATTCGGTTCAGTGGTTACCGAGATCTTAAGCTTCAGATGGACGGACAGACGGACGGACAGACAGACGGACGGACAGACATCATTCTAATTTCTATTATAGACTTATCGCATCGTATTAAAGACAGCTTTCCGCGGATTGTGAAATGAAAAATTATAAGATTAAAACAAGTTTTGTTAGCCCCTAGGGGCAAAAAGTCCGGGATAACAAAACTTTTATTAATATTAGGATTTGTTTATTATATATTTGTAGAAAACTGGCTATAATACGTTACGTTACATGTTTTTTTAAAAGTGTTATTTCAAAGGAAAATCTAAGAGTACAATATGGTTATAAAATTTATCCTTAAGTTGCTCTTAAATAAAAATATCTATTCACAAAAAAAAATATAGTATAAAAAAAGGCCAAAATTTAACGTGACGAAAAATTGTTTCAACAAGAAAAATCATATTTTAGGCGTCGCAGGCGAAGCTTGGAAACGATAGAAAATGAATACTCTGACGGCGGGGGAGATGCGGAGAGAACGGGAGGCGGTAGGCGGGTGTCCAATAAGAAGAGGCTCACTAAACTTTTGGAAGGCGCTAGATTACAGGTGGGGTATTAACCATTCACATGCACAAGGTTTTTTTTTACATGGGAAGATAGTCCTTCTCTTTCAATATTTAGGAAGGTGTCTTTATGTGCGTTCCTTAAAATTTTTTGTCTTGCCGGTTCAGAGCTTTTAAAGCAATTTAAAGAAAAACTGTTTTATATTATCTTATTTGTTATGTGTTTCTGTAAGATTTCTACCCAAAAGATCTGTATTGTACCTGAGCAGGATTTAGTCTATTTGGTGAATTGATCTACAATTGTCCCCTCCCCTCCCAATCACTTCAAAAAATACGAATGAAATTAGATTACCTACCTTCAATTATTCGCTATAAAACATCTATACCTAATCTAAAAATTTTTAAAAAGTGATAAATTCCGTAAAGTTGTGATAAGATTCTAGTCAAATGCGCTTATTAGTTCAAACTGTTTTAAATGTGCGTTTGGTAAACATTAAGGATATTTAGACTTAATAAAGCTACTGTACTATCTATTCCCTTTTATATAAGTATATTCTTGAGTTTATTTTTAGAAGTACAGAATTTACATTAATGCTTGTAAAGAATTCCACATATTTTATTTGAAGAAAATAGAAATTGTATGGGAACTAGAACACATGCCCGCTTCACACTAACAACAGCTTTGAGGGTTGAGTTTTCTAAACACGGACAATTAAGTCAAGATTATAGTCAAAATATATTTTTAAAAGCGAAGCTCTTTTCGTTAATTTAGGCATGTTAGAATTGTCCTATCGATTTCAAATTTTGCATGGTGATTCCTTTAATAGTTAGGTACGATTTAGAAATCGTAGCAACTCTATAATCATCACCAAAATGTCCGTACGTCCATTTTAAACATGTTGATTTTTTAAATTTTTTAACAACTAATTTTTATGTGATATAATCATCCGATTTATCTGATTTTTGGTATGTTGATTCCTTGGACAACTAAGTATAATGTAATAAGCGAAGCAACTCTATAATCAAGTCCTAAAAATGTAAGTATGTCCATAAACATTATCCTGAATCAAGCAGTTTTTCAACAAATTTACTTACAATTTTGCTTTGACTCTTATACATTTATATTATTATTATTCAGTTCTGACACTATACAAGTGTTAATGACCGTTTGTCCTACCGTTTCAGTGCTTCGCTTTTATGGATGTTGTCATCCTTGTTTTTGTAAGATTTAGCAAGTAGTCAGAAATTCTTCATTATGCAGCCAAATAGGCCATTTCACAGTTTCACTATTGAAATAATGAATTAACATATATCCAAGGAGAGAGGGGACATTTGGACTAATAATTTACGCTGGTACCCAAAGTTCAATAAACACCCTGAATAAAAACACTCCCGCATTGGTTTACGAAAAAACTTAATGTAATTTTTATGAAATCTTGATTGGTTGGTTCAAACTGTCACTGTCCAAATTTTTCCATCAATAACTTTGATTTACAGAAGGGGCAATTTTGTTAAATGAAATTGGTAGCTATTTTTTGTTGATCAGAAAACTGTACCATGTTTCTGATCCTAACCCTATCTAGTCACTGTTTATTTTATGGTTGTGTCAAAAGTTTAAAGTTTGATAAAGTATGAAATATTAAATTAGGATATATTAGGTAGGAGGTATTTAATCCCCCGTTTTCAATTTTAATTTAAAAAAAGGATAAGTAAAAAAGATTTTATGTGGCGTTTACTAGGAGGATATCTTGGTAACCTCTACAAAAATATTCAACCTTTCCAGGACCTATGAGAAGCTACATTGAAAAGGAGAACCATATCGGTTCAGTTGTGAGCGAGATCTTTCGGTACAGACTCACACACAGTTAGAAATCCTGTTACTTTTAAATAAAGATATTAAAAACTAATAATACAAAAAAAGAATAGCTGTAACAAATCTTTGAACTCGTCAATTTAAAAAAAGTGTTTATTGACATTAAGTTATGAAATTATGATTTCTTTTAGTTCAATTAATAAAATAAATCCGCCACCATCCAAGTTTAATCCTTATGTCTTCACTGGTGTTTACTTAATCCTTTGACTTTTATTTTATTTCCCACTTAGCAGTAGTGTACCTACTTTATAGTTTCTATTCATTTTGTCGGTATGTCCTTTATAAAACATATTTTCTTTAAATCAAGACTTTAATATTAGCAATAGAGTAACCACTCTATAGTTCCTTTTACGCTGGCTTTGCTTCTATACCCTGACTGTCCGTATTTTTCACTCACAAATACTTTTTTTTTATATAAAAAAGATATTTGGGGTATGGTCCTTTCCACGACATCCCTCCATAAGGGGCGATTTGTCGTATTTTGAAAATGGCTTTTTATAGGTTATTTTAGGTTAGGTTAGGTTTTATTGGGTTAGGTGATTGCCCCACAGGTTTAGGTAATTGGCCCCGCAGGGTTAGAGCAGGGGCTAGAAATAGGAGAAAACTTACTGTGAAAAATACGAAGAATCGCCCCTTATGGAGGGATGTCGTGGAAAGGACTAAACCCGATATTTGTTGTCGTTATGTGACAATGCTTTTTGTGTAATGATTAACATAAGTGAGAAATTCTACTCTATATTAGTTAGACCATTAAAAAAATATATTTCAGTCATGCACCATGTTGACATACTTATATGTATATAACTATTTCATTTTTAAATTAACATTAAACAGAACTTTTAACTTATTATTGCTGCGTTATTTTTGGTTTAATACCCCTTGTTTTAATTTCCATGGAGCAATAATAACAGAGAAAGAGGGAACAATGGGCCGTTTATTACACCAGTCCCCAAAGTTTTTAAATTCCTTTTTTTTTTGTTCGTTTGCTTAACAACGATGGGGACAACAGTGAAGTGTTCAAACGTTTCAACCACTAATTTAAATGTTCAGAAGGGGTAGTTTTGTGTATCATCATTGGGGATGTAAATCAATTTATCGGCCTTTTTCTTATCCCTTTAGATCCCGGAATAATAATTATATATATACTTAAACGCGAAAAGTTGATGTTATTGTCCTTGTTTTATTTTCCACTTAGGAATAATGGATCTGTGCATTACTTGGACCATTTTCAACTATGAGACAAATATTTTTACAATGGATTACACCATTTTAACAACTATTTACTACTTTATATAATCACTAGCGGCTGAGTTCCTATATATAGGAGCTCGGTATTTGAAGTATTTTGAGTAAGAAAAGTTGGAAAATAGCCTAAAACTATCCAAGGACCTATAAAAAGCTTCCTTAAAATGGAGAGCTCATCGGTTAAGTATGTTGTTATCGAAATCTTAGGCTGCAGACAAAAAAAAACTTGCTTCACTATATAATACTTAAAAAAAAACTAACATGATTTCTATGTGTGTGTGTATAGAAGAATCTTGCATAGGTTCAAGGAAGGTTTATACCTATTTTAGTGGAGAATACCCAAAGAAAAATCGTTTCTAGAAAAAATAACCCGCTCCCAAATTTTTGATTTCCACAAGTAACTAATATACAAATAATTACACACATTGATATAGTCAACTTTGCATAAAATATTAATAAATCATCAACCTAATGAAACTCCTAAAATATGCCATTTCTCTTTATATACGTTCAAATATGACGTGTTAGTAAAGTCTGTTTGTAACAACCTGGATTACATTTAACAAACAAAAATAATTATGTCAAAAAGAGCGAAAAAAAAAGGTTTTTGGCGTTTTTAATTTCTATCACTTGCGGTGGCGCTCCTTGCCTCCAGAGATATATTAGATTTTTATCAAATAAATGGCCAAAAACCTACACCGGATCTTTATAAAACTTCCCCTAAACATTTTTTATAACATCTTTATAATGTAGGTGTTAAGTATATATCCCAAAATAAAATCACTACTGGACAATACATTAAAAATGAAACTAGTTTCATCAAATCATTTATCAAAGTTATTTCTAGAAAACTGGATTTTAATGAAAATTATCTTTAATTTAATTGTATAAAAGCTACGTCACACCTAAGTAAAGAAAACATTATTTTTGTCTAAACAAAGATCCATTTAAAGTGCTATTTTATTTGTCTAAAGAAAATTTATTCTGACCATAAGTACTAATCTCTTTATATAAGGTTATGTAAAGTATAAATTTTAAGTGGTTTTTGGTTTTGAAGAATCTGTAATTACTGAACCTGTTTTTACTTATCCAAGATTAAAATATTATATCTAGTGTAGTTCACGGTAAAATGTCTTTTTTGTAACGATTATCTGCAACAAACTATGAACTTTAATGGCTGCTAGCTGCGAAACAGCTGCACTGAACGTACATGTCATGCCCAAACACTATGTTAATCGGCATAAGAAGTCTTATAAATAATCTAGTTAGTCATTATTGAGTAATGACTATTTGAGATTATTTTTAAGTCTTTTACAAGCCTTTAACTTACAAGCAGAAACTCTTAGGTACTACTGTATATTAACTAAATCATAGTTTCAAAAAGGAGAAACGGTCATTTTTATAACATTTTAAGGTACAAAAGGTAATGATTATGTATCTTTTTACATGCTAATTAACCAATCTTTCATAAATACCATTTAAGTTTATTTTTATACAATCAAAAACACTGACATAAAAGAATTTCAGAAACACACATTAATTAATGTAATTATAGAAATGAAAGTAAATAGCGAACTGCCCAATTAATAAGTTTTGGAAAACTACATTCAATTGGTTTTATAGAGCAAAGCTTAATCACAAAGTTTTATTACGCGTTCTATAATTCTTAGAGAACTTTAGTAATAAGTCAATGGGGATACAATTTTATACATTCCTAATGATGAAAAACAAAATTGTTTGAATTCAACCAAAAGTACTTGAAATTTTAGCCAACGAATAAGATATTGTGGTCATTAAACTTTGTGTACCTGTTCTATTTACAGTCCAATGTCCCCTACCTCCCTGAACACTTTTAATGCGGTGTAATCCATGTCATTACATTGTAAATATCTAGAGGAAGGGATTCGTTTGATTTACTGCTTTACAATTTCCAATTTTCTAACTTTAATTTTCAATGATGTGGAAATTGGAAATTTCTTGATTTTTTTTATTTTTATGAAACTGTAATTTAGTCTGCAATTCTAAATTTGCGCAATTTTTTTTATTATTTTTCACTTTTTCTTTGCTTTTAAAATTTTTAGAGGTATAGGTAGTATATTAGCTTACCAGAGAAGCCTCATGTATTTCTCAGATTATTTCCTCGAACTTTTTTGGAGAGAGAAAAGTAACTTTTTCTGGGGCTATTTTGAGGTGGAACTGGACAGGTCTGAGGTTTACGAGATTTTACTGGATATACAAACTAGTTTTTGTTTATTTTAGGAGACGAAACATCCAAGTCTGGAGAAGCTTAAGCCTCTGGATATCAGGAAATTTTAATTAACATGATAACTCACAGGTTTCATTAATTAGAGCTCTTTAAAGTGGGATAACAGCCAGGGATCTAAATGGATAAGAAAATGAATAGCAAATTACTTGATGTACAATGTACATCCCCAATGATTATAAATAAAATTATCCCATCTGTAGAATACATTAGTGGTTAAAATGTTTGGACACTCAACTTCAATGAACCAAACAATAAAAGTCCCCAAAGTTATTGATCCAACGAATAAGAAAACGTTGTCATAAAACTCTGGTGATTAGTGTGATAAACATTTCAATGTCCCCTCCCTCCCTGGATAACTGGGTTACTTAGGCAAGGGTTGGTTATTTACAGAGGGAGGAAGGGGGCACTGGACTGTAAACTATACTGACTCCTAAAGTTTTAAAAACACGTCCTCATTCGTTTGCTTTAGAACCGCAGTGACTTCTCTAAAAACTTTTCCACAAAAAAATGATTTTGTTGACCATAAAGAATAAATTTCCGAAAGTTTAACAGCAAATTTTCCATTTACAATTTTGTATTATTATTTACTAATCCCCTTGACAACCGCTCTAAAGAAATTTTAACAAAGAAATTTATTATTTTAAATTGTAGGGGGGCATATTTTTAGAAATAAGATAAGTAAATTATAATAAAGGACCAACATTAAGCTTCTTATATAATAAAGGTCCAGTGATGCTGTTCACTAGATCTTAATGCCGGACATTCAGACTATATACACATATAGGTACTTGAGTATACTTTAATAATTTTCCCTTTTTTTTTCTTCCCTGCTTGTTTAGGTATATTAATCCTTTATTTCGGTTGATTAGAGCTTATGTTCTTTTTCTAATAAATTGTTGTTTTTGTTCTTTATCGTAAACAAATAGACAATGATCTAATTAGATAGGTTTTAGAATAATGCAGAAATATTTTGAAAGGGTGTTTATATAAATATCCTATTATTCTTAATTTGGTATTATCCTCTTAGAATTTTTTTTTTCAATATTGAAAATTTGAGTACTCCCCCCCCCCCCCCCCCCCCAACAGCGAACTATGAACTCTGGCCGCAGCGCTCGGCTCCCTAGCCTGCCTAGCCGCAGTGCTTAGCCCCCTTGCCTGCCTAGCCTAAAACCTAACCTAAAATAGTTGTTCGTCGGTAGTCAGGGAGAGGGGGGGGGGGGGGAGGGGGGTACAAAATTGAAAAAAATTTGAAGAAAAAAAAATTCTAAGAGGATAACGCCCATTTTTTGACTAAAAATGTTTACACCGACTGAACCGCTGCTGTTTGTGGTCTTTCTGAGAGAGAGAGAGAGGGGGAAATAGGCTGTTTATTTCACTAGTCCCCAAAGTTTTATGATAACTTTTTCTTATTAGTTAGAGAGGTACATCAATTTATCGGCCATTGTCTTATCCCTTTAGATTCCTGGGTCTTTCCCTTGCTGGTATGGAAGAGTCTTTTTTATATACCTAAAGTTTTTACTGATTTCTTTTTTAATCATTTCCTTGTTCACATACTAAAATGGAATGAACTCGGTGTAAAAAACTCTTCGAATTGAAATTGGTTCACAAGTTTATAGCATTTTGGTTATGTTGGGGTAAACAAAAAGTGAGGAGGGAGGAAGTTTGCCGTTCATTCATCGGCTCCAGAGAAACCTTTCGTTCCCTTGTCTTTACCTTAACATTTGATTGGTAAAAATCGTTAATTGAAATGGCCGCTGCACTGTCAGGCGTGAGGAAAGCTTCCAGAAAATCCAAGAATTAATATCTGGAGTTGCTGGCCACAAGGATCATAATACTCAGGTAAAAAATATTCAATAATCAATCATAAAGGATCTTTTCTTAACGTTATTTGCAATTATCTGTAGGTATAAATCGTCAATTGTTTTAATACACGCTTTTGCAGGATAAGAAGCCAAAGGATCTTGGACGGGCCATTGGTCGCTTGGACAGCGAGGAATGGTCGTTTAAACACATCCAGGTACCAGTCCTTATAAGGGAGGAAGGGGATATTAGGCAGTTTATTGCACTAGTCCCCAACGTCTTATAATAATGTTTTCTTATTCGTTGGCTTAACAACCTCGGGAACTGTTATTGAATTGAATTGGTTGGTTCAATTAGTAGAGTGTCTAAACGTTTCAGCCATTAATTTTAATCTTTAGAATTGGTAATTTTTGGTATCATAATTGGAGATGTACATCGATGTAACAGCCATTGTCTTACCCCTTAACATCCATGAGTCTGTATTTATTTTGGAATAAATAGTCATATACTGCCTTTTTTGTCATTGTCACAAGGACTCTGGTAGGAAATTGACAACTTATTCATACGTACTGTACTAAATCAATCATTACTTGGACTAATTTAACCAAATTAGTTTTTTTTTAGGTTTTTGATATTTCATACAACCCCCTTAAGTTATTCATTACAGTAAAATACAATTTTAAAATTTATTTACTGTGTAAATATGCATAAATATGACGTTTTTACTGACAATTATGTTGATTTTTACTCAAAGCATATATCTTGTAGACAATAAAATGATTATAACTTTCGTTCTATTTAAGATAAATTGATGAAATAAAAAGTACATTCAATTTTATTAAGCTGAAAAGTCACTTATTGATATTAAGAAATAATAAACCCCTTTGAGTGGGGGAGGGGGGGGGGGGCATTGAGTATCGAAATAAGAAACTAATGTAAATTTCTTTTCTACGGTGGGTTTTAATGATTCATATAGCAGCCAAACTGTTTTAGGCAATACCCATTTGTCTGTCTGTCCCTCTGTCTGTCTGTCCTTTTGTCTGTCTGTCCCACCACTTGTCTGTCTATCTGTCTAACTGCCTCTCTTTTGGATTTCAATGAATCATCTAGCATAGCCTAATTGTAATTTGTTAATGCCTCAAAGACTCTCTGTTACTATTTACCTGTCCCTCTGTCTGTCTGTCTGTCCCTTTGTCTGTCTGATCATTCACAGGTTCTCTATTGGATTTTATCTAATTAATTGTCTATTTTAGTAAAACTTTGATAATTCTTCTTGCCCGTCTGTCTGTCTATCTACTTAGTTTCTACCCTTGGTCTAACAGACTTATTCACTTAATTTATAAAAAATTAGATTTAACTAATAATATGGTGGTATCTTGTACCAAGAGATACACAAATAACCTTGTGTTGAAAAAAAACAAATAAAAAATTATTCAATTTCTTCTATGAAGAAAAGTGTAATACATGTTCCTTTATTCTCTTTGTACATCAAAAATATGTTTCAAATTTATAATATCAGGTTATATTCCATTAATTTATTTACAACTAAATTTTTTGACACCCCACTTATGACTTTTAACAGCCCCCTTTAACTAAAATCAAGGGTGATTTTATTAGGATTTTACCAAACCTACTTTATATAAGAAATTTATTACATTTTAAAATTTTTTTTATAAAAAGAGGATTGGGATATATCTCCCTCCCAACATTAACTTTAAAAACTATTGTAAAATATATTAAAAGTTATAAACATATATCTATCAAGATCATTAAAGGAATTAACTCAAGTTTGAGGGGGGGGGGGGCTTAATGCAACCATCTCGTAATCAATGCACAAATTGCACTTAGAATTCGAATTTTGTTACAAAACTTGGCATGAGTAATCCTTGGTACATCTATTTTCCCAAAATGGAACAAAAAGTTGCAAAAGTGACGGTTAACAGCTGACGGCTCAGTCATTTAGCCGTTTTTGGGCTATATTCAGGGCGAAACTATCATTAATTGCATAGGAATCAATTTTTGAAACATATTTTTGCTTTAAATATACATTTTTAAATTTCTTGTACCAGCTGCTAGAACTGGCTGAAAATGGCTGGGAGCGGCTAAGAGTATGAAGAGTATATAGGGCTTGTGACATGTCTAGGGGTAGGTTTTTATTGGTACTGAGCTCAAAAATACTACTATAAATAGTGGGGGTCCATCCATTTGGCAGCTGGGGCTGTTACACGGACTGTTAAAAACCTACCTAGAGACACGTCACAAGCCCTATCTACTCATTCTACTCTTGGCTACTCCAGGCTGAGTTGCGGCCATTAGCAAGCTGCCAAATAAATTTTTTTGTGGTATTTTAAAAATTAATAAAATAAAATTAATGGTCTTCTTATCAATAAAGGGGGGTTTGGTGCTGGAAGGTGGGCAAAATTGATATATATTGAGCTAAAATTTTTAAACTACCTGGTCCAGTAGTTACTGCATCTAAAAGAAAAACAAAATTAAAATTTTTTTTTTAAGTTAGGTAAGAAAAACTGCAAAAATGGAATTTGACTTTGCAGATTTCTTGCTACACCTTCATATGTTATAATTGAGACTGCTCCATTTTTTTGGTAAATTTCAGGTTTATATTTACATACTAGAATTGAAATTTTGTAAAAATCTTTAAAATTGAGATCACACAAAAGAACTAAAAAAACATTCTTTTTGCAGATTTCAAAAACTTTGAAGTGCTTGTGAGGTCACAATAATTGCATCACAGAAAAAAATATTTAGCATGGGTAATTTCAGATTTCAAAAACTTAGAAGTGCTCGTGAGGTCACAATTATTGCATCACAGAAAAAATATTTAGCATGGGTCATTTTTTTGCTTAAATCAACCACATTTTTACTGGGGGCAAAAATTTTTTCAAAAGTTTTTCCATGGCGGGATGATTTAATCTACAATAAATACTTTTGGCTGTTGACAGCTGTTCTCAGCCATTTTTGGCAGTTTTCAGCTGTTATGACAGCGAAATCTAGAAATTAAAAAAGTGTTTTTAGTAATATGTCCATGACATAAAGTCATAATGTTAATTAAGAAAAGTTTAATTCCATGGAAATGTTCAATTTTTATATCCTTATAAGCCATTACCCAGCTGCCACTATTTTTGGTAGTATTTTTCAGCTCAACACCCATTAAAACCTATCCCTAATGGATGATTCCTATGTAATTGTTGCTGGATTTGCCCTGAAAATAGCCCAAAAATGGCTAAACAGCCATTAGCTATTACTTTTCCAACTATTTGTTCCATTTTGGGAAAAAAAGATCTACCAAGGATTACTCATGCCAAGTTTTGTTTTGAAATTCGAATTCTAGGTGCCATTTGTGCATTGATTACGTGATGGTTGCCTTAACCCCCCCCCCCCCCCTAAGCTTAACTTTTTGTTAAATTTTGAAAAACAGACCTACTAAGGATTACACATGCCAATTTTCATAACAAAATTTGGATTAATTGATTATGGGATGGTTGCATTAACTCCCCCCCCCCCCCCCTACATATGTATGAGAGTTTCCTCATGTCTCTAATTTAAAAGTTGTACAGTACAGTTGTACAGAATATTGCAAGATTTTTTTACTAAAGTCTGGTAATTAATTTACCTAAAAATAGATAGCATAGAATTATCTGAATCAGTGACTTGCTTAAATACACCCTCCTTAAACACCCCCAACCCCACTTTATTTAAAGGGGTGTAAATTTATTTCCTTTACACCCCCTTGGAATTTATAGAGGGGTGTATCTGAGGGTGTAAGCTCTTGTCAAGAGGGTGGACATGGGTGGACACCTAGGGAGGTGTATCCATCCCCCTTAATTTTACAAGGGTGGTGTAAACAACCCCTATACCAACCTTTTGCACGCCTTTGATCTTAACTATACTTTCAGAGTAAATAAAGTTGTAAATTCAGTAACTATTCTACAAAAATTATCTTCCTAAATTGATATATGATTTTCAGGGTAATCTCCGGTGGACTAAACATTAAAATTTTATGGAAAAAAAGATATCTTTGGAACATGCATGTCTTGAAATTATCCCCCCTTTGTACTCAATACGCATTATTAATTCTAAGTGCGTCAATTTTGCGTTTAAAGATACCCTTAGTTTAAGCATTAATTTCTCCAAAAAATGATGAAAAAAGATAAATTTTTTTTTGATAAAATGATAAAAGTATATGTAAAATGAAATAACCAGCAAAAAAAATTACAAAATTACGTTAAATACAACGAAAATTAGAGCGTTTTTTATGCCTTATAAAATGCGTATTTCTCATGAAAATTGTAACGATTTAGTGTGTTGAGTAAAATATTTACAAACTTCCCGCTTTTATAAGTAACTAGAGCCTTTGTGTTGTATGTGATACCAAAAAAGTTTGCTATGCTTTTGAAAATATTGTGACAGAAATTAGTGTGTTGTTTAAAGGGTGTTATTTCACCTAATGCCCTTGCTAATTTTAAATGCTCCTCTATTTTATAGGAAAGGGAGGTAGCTAGAAAAGGAGAGGAGAAACGTAAAGAAAAAGTTCCCAAATGGAGCAAAGAAGCTTTTAATGATAAATTGAAAAGAGTAAAATCTACCTTGGAAAATCCCAGTTCTGCCAAGAAAAATCATCGTATAGGTATAATTTTCTTTATTTAATTAGTTGGTCTCTCAGGCAATCGGCAAAAAGTCGCATAAATTAAAGACGACTTGTCCTCTTCTTCTATTATATAAAGTAGTAAGATTTTTTGTCTGAAGCTTAAGTATTATCTACTCAGCTGATTGGGTTCTCCATTTTAGGTAATCGTCACATAGTTTCCAGGAAGATTTTAGGCTATTTTATGTTCCAATTTTAGTCTTGGGATAATATAAGGCTAATTTTCTGTACCTTTCCTATCCCATGGCTTCTAGAACTGTATGCCATAGTTAATAGTTATGCCATTGGATATGAATGTCATTGTTTCCCGATGAAAATTATGGATTCTATAAAATTGCATTTTAAAGGGCATAAAAATACTTGCTTACTCAGCAAAATATCAATAGTTTTCTTGGAATAATTCTCTTTTATGGATAATTCAATCTCATAATATTCCTTTTTATACCATGTCCTATATGGCCAATATAAAACCGCATTGAAATGCTGATTACGAACCTAAAAAGTATTTTTATAAATATTGCTCCTAGTTCGAATAAGATCTCAAAAACAACTGACTTAGTCAAAACTGTTTATTTGGTAGGTTATTTGAAAATCATTTCAGACTGCATCAATATTTTTCAAAACGGTTTTCAGATTCGTAATCAGCATTTCAATGCGGTCATTTTGATTTGTAACATGCCTATGTTTGAAGGAATTTCATTTTTTATTTTTACAAGGGGATGGGCACATTTTATACCCCCCACGCGCCCGTTGTTTTTGGATTACAAAACCCCTTTCAAGTTTCACATGGCTTTATAGTGGCCCTGTAACCCTTGCCAATGTCTACTAATGTGAAATTCCAAAATCGACCTACCCTACTATATATACTAGGATTATTACTTGGATTATAAATACAATTGGTTGGAATGATCACCCTGTTGCTGAACTCAAATGATATCCCATCATAAATTAAATTGAAATTTAAACATTTTCTCTGGAACCATTGGTCGAGTCCTTGCCATGTTAATATTAATCTTTTATCATTCTTTTCTGGTATTTAAATGGAAAATTGATATTGCATCATACTTTGCAATACAAGGGTCATTGACAGGTCAATGTACTGTTATGACAAGTACAATAGGTCATTGACAGGTCAATGTACTGTAGAATATTCCCCCCTTAAATAAGTACCTATTCCTGTTTAAACATGTCTATTCTTGTCTTAAAATGGAAAATTCGATATTGCATCATACTTTGCAGTACAATAGGTTAATGACCGGTCAATGTACTGCAAGGACAAGTACACAAGGTCACTAGGTCAATAGGTCAAGGTAATGTTTGATATTCCCCTAAATAAAGTACCTATTTTTAATATTCCCCTGCAATACTATTTGGGGAACATCCATTGAATGTAAGGGCTAAGGGAAAGCTTAAAGGGAAAGAATGGAGCTTCTTTCCTTCCAGAGGATTCTCCTGAGGGGATGCTAAATATGCTCTCTATGCGGTTCTCTCTGTAGTATATATAAAATCCAGAATTCCCAGTATGTCATGTCTATTTTTGGTTTACTCTCCATCTTCAAGCTTGGAAGTAATCATTAACCCTCACCATACTCACAGGCAAAATTATATTTAAACTATTTAATTAATTTAACTTTAACTTATCAATATGGATCCTATAACTTTACTTCTTGAAATGCCTGAAGTTGATTTAAATGCTATCTTCGAGGCTATACCTGAAAAGATAGATTCATCTTGCCAAACTGAGAATAATGTCATAGACTTTGACTCATTGGTTCCTTTAGGAAGATCTATTCAAATAGCTAATCTTATTGGTATGTGTCTTCAAGATAGGAAAGCACATAAAGGTTTTAAACCTGGCCAAGTAACTAAATTACTTAAGCTTGTTAAGAAAAGTCCAGCTTTGAAAGACTTTGAGCCCCTAATTAATGACATAAAGGATTTTACCCCAATGGAATTATCTCAGCTTTTATTCTTTACTGAATGCATTTGCTGCATAGAATAAACTTATAAAGATATGTTTAATTTAATGTTGTACATATTTATATTATTAATGTATATATCTAGTATTATTTCTTATTATGTAAAAGACAATTTGATGTGTAATTATTTAATTCATTTTACTATGCCAATAAAATCATAAAGTAATCAAGTTTTAATTCCTAATTTATATTAAAATTGTAACCCCAAAAACCGACCTATAAAACTAATTGTAGAGTAGCTTTGATTCTTTTAAGAATATAATTAGTTATAGAGTAGCTTCGTCAAATTACAGACTTAAATAAGAATTATGGAGTAAAACTTTGCTTTATTTAAAAGCTACCTAGATAACCAACTCTTACCTGCACTTAGCTTTCCAGGAGAGCATTGTATAGGTCACATGGTCACTTTGATTCAGTATCAGAAAATCACTGCCTAAAATAGGTATAACTTGTTATATAGATATTAAACAATGGACTAAAGGGAAATAGGGTATATATGTGAGACTAGCATCATAGACTAATATAGCTTAGATCAGACTATGAGCTTTTCTCATTAAGCACATGGACGAGTGGTTTCCAAATACAAAATCTGAACCAACCAATTGTTAAATTTAGTCTTAAGATAAATAGTTAAGTAAACGTGGCACTACGGAAACCGCCCTCGTGCCATCATGTGGCGCAACGTCCGATATAAGAATTAATTTTCTTTGCCCGGAGGGGATCATATATGTAAATATTTCCTTAAAAATTACAAAAAATACTCCTATATATATGTTTAATCATCTAATATGTAAAAGAATTAAATACACATCAATTGCCTATCTATGTATAATTTTGTATATGGCACATGTCAAATTTTGAATGACTATGCTAAAATGTTCCCATGAACATAGAAAAAAAAATTAAATTTTGAAAATAGCAAAATCAAAATATTCTTTATTAATTTTACCTTTAAAATATAAATTAGTAGTAATTTAAGAAGAATAGATAAAACATATTTGCTAAAATCATACTTTAAGCTGTATTTGATGAACACTTTGGCGATCAATCAAATCTATCAATTGTTTAGATCTAGAACACAAATTCAAAACAGCAAACGTTTACACAGTAAACACAGCAAAAAAAATTTAATTTTATATTTAAAAGTTTTACATCTTAGAGAAAAACTTAATTAAATAATCAAATATGATTATTGGTTTGAGTAAACAAACTATTTTACTCAAAATTACATCATCAGTGCAAAAAAAATATTAATAGACATACTTATCTAGTATCTTTATTGTAAATACACAACTAGATATTTAAAATTTAGACAAAACGCTCTAAAAAGCAAATATAATCTAAATACGTATAGTACGTATTTTATAGTATCTTTTCCGAAAGAGTTTCAGGAAATTTTAGATTAAAATGTAAAATGCAAATTGTAAAATGACAGCGTACGTGAAAATTATCAATATCACTGATGAAAATAAAGTAAGATTTAATTATTTAAGAAAGAAAACGCTAATTAAAGTTAAGGAAAATTTACATAAATAGTTTATATATAAAATAAAACTAACTCACAGTATAAACAATTCTACTGAAGATATCAAAATACGCACACACACATACAAAGAGAGGATATAATACAGCCAACTTCTCACAGCAAATTTTGGAAAATATTCAGGTTGTTCTATTTATAGGACAAAATTGTTTGTACAACTATTTTACATTGCTTACTAATACTTTTTATAATCTGTTTAACTCTAGCAATAACTATCTATAACCCCAAATTATTAGATACTTTTGCTAAACTATTATTAGATCTTTTCTCTACCGTTAAAGAACTTTTTCAGGTTATACATAATAAAATAAGCAATTATGTTTAAAAAGGGAGATAAAAAGTCTGAAAAGGACACCTTTAATCTCCGAGAAATTGGTGTAGCTCTTAACGATACGGAGGGCCCTGTGGCAAGCTCGTCTGGTATTGTTAACGAAAGTAGAACCGAACCGATATTTGAACGAAATGCATCAGCATCGCGACCACATACACGCGAAAGTTCACGAGACCGTGGATCGGTTCATGATAACGGTTTTGATGATTTGGTGAACGATATACGCCATGACCCAGCATTTGCGCAGACATTTGACGGACTTGGCAGAATAATTGTAGGAAATATAGCACAGCTTAAAGAACTATCAAAGAAAGCTAATGTGCCCTACATAAAGGACCTAGATAACATAATTCTAGATTATAACGATTACAAACATGATTTGGATAAAGCCATTGAGAGTCGCATAAATAATCATGTTGATAGTACACTTGGTAGTATAGATAAAATACTTAACCAAAAGCTTTTAGATAGGGAACTTGCGTATCATGATCAAACAGAAACGATCACACCACCCACGTTATTTGCAGAAAACGATGTACTCCTAGATAATGCAGCAAAAATTTCAGCTGCCAATAATGCGTTCCCTACTAAACGTAAGTTTTCGGGCTCAACTAATCCTGGCCAGCCAACTATAGTAGAATTTTTGACTAATCTTAACCTTGCCCAAAAGAAATGTAATCTAAGTCAGAAAGAGTTTACAGAATATCTAAACCTTTGCTGTACTGGGGAGGTATTTGAAGATGTAGCTTGTATGATTGATTGTAGTAAAACGCTCCCAGAAATATATCAATCATTACTTATACAATTTGATAAGCGACTAAAACCAAAGGAAGCCAAGAAGGCTTTAGATACATATAAACCTCCATTTGGAGCTTCACTGAATTCAGTAACATCAGACATAATGAAATACGGAAAAAGAGCGGCATTGCAATATAAAAAAGAGGCACAATCCGCAGCATACGATGCGTTATGCACCCAAGCCTTAATAGAAAACTTACCTGAATCTGCACAAATATTAGCAGAAAACTGCTTAAACGAATTAAATAGCAGGATGGCCACAATACCTACATTTGCTGACTTAACTCGAGCCTTAACAAAATATGGCTCTACGATCGATCGAGAACTTAGACGCTATGGGCGTTATAGAATGGAAAGGAGTAATGGGCATACTTATCACTCTAAGACAGATCCTAAGCAGAGAAACATAAGAAGCATGCAAATAAATAATATAGATAAAGTTTCTCACGGGAGGAATGACTTGAGAGATGTAAGGTACAGAAGAGGATATGGTAAGGAACAACCTTCTAACCCATTGGTGAAACGTAATTTTAATACTAACAAAAGGATCCGTACTCAGCACCCTACGTTAGATACGCGACAATATAATAATAATAATAACAACAGAAGAAATATAAGATATAGTTCTTATGAAAGAAACAATCGTTCATCTTACCCCTCAAACACAGGTTTGAGTGGTGTACCACATTGTTCCTTATGTGGGAAAAATAATCACAAACCAAATGATGTATGTTACGCTATGAGGGACGACTCAGGCAAAGTCGTTACAGCGTACCCAAGTCAAGGACCCTGCGGAATATGTAAGAAGCAGGATGTAACTCTATTCCACGCACCAGAAGTGTGCTTTAACAGGCCAATTATAAAACGACTCAAAGAACAAGGACTGCTCCAATGGCCAACTCTTGCAGAAAGGGAGGAGCTAAAGAGATACTCTACAGGTAAATTTAATAATCAACAATAACAATCAACAACAGGGACTACTACCTTAAATGTAAATATGTTAAGAATAAGTAAAATTCAAAACAATGACGATTGTAATGAACATACTTCTAATTTATTTATTTATAATATTGATGATGACATTGGTAAGAAACTATATATTCCTTGTTATATAGAGTATCATAGTGATACACCTCAAAGAGTAATCGCATTTGTAGACACGGGAGCTGATTTAAATATTATACAAATGGATTATCTTCTTAGATTATTCCCTGAATTGAGTGGGAAATACATTGCCTCTAAATTACAGAAAACAAAATATCAATTAAAAGGTTACACAGGACATAAGATTCCAATACTTGGTGTAACGCAAATGTCAGTTGCACTTTATAATAGTACAACCTATCAAAATCTTACCATGTATGTAGTAGACAGCCCTGGCCAATTACAAACACCTTTAATAATTAGTTTAAAGACCTTAGGCTTATTCAAGGTCAAAATGCAATTTG